>NC_092333.1:274757500-275357500 GCF_046630445.1 Rutidosis leptorrhynchoides | reverse complement strand
CCAGAAAAGATCACTTTCCCTTACCTTTCATAGATCAAATGTTGGAAAGATTAGCCGGAAATAGTTACTATTGTTTTCTAGATGGATTTTCCGGATATTTTCAAATTCCAATAGCACCCGAAGATCAAGAGAAAACCACATTCACGTGCCCTTATGGTACTTTTGCTTACAAACGCATGCCATTTGGACTTTGTAACGCCCCTGCAACCTTTCAAAGGTGTATGATGGCGATTTTTCACGACATGATAGAAGAATGCATGGAAGTATTCATGGATGACTTTTCAGTCTTCGGTGATACATTTGAATCATGTCTAGTTAATCTGGAACGAATGCTTCTTAGATGCGAAAAATCAAATCTAGTACTTAATTGGGAGAAATGCCATTTCATGGTTAAAGAAGGCATCGTTCTTGGACATAAAATTTCAAAGGAAGGAATTGAAGTGGATAGAGCTAAAGTAGATGTAATTGCTAAACTTCCACATCCCACAAATGTTAGAGGAGTTAGGAGTTTTCTAGGGCATGCCGGTTTTTACCGACGTTTCATAAAAGATTTTTCTAAAATTGCCACTCCTATGAATAAACTCCTAGAAAAGGATGCTCCATTCATCTTTTCAGATGAGTGTATCAAATCTTTTAATATTCTTAAAGAGAAACTCACTAATGCACCGATCATGATAACACCAAATTGGAATCTACCATTTGAACTAATGTGCGATGCAAGTGATTTTGCAATGGGAGCCGTTTTAGGACAAAGGATTGAAAAACGATTTCAACCTATATATTATGCTAGTAAGACATTACAAGGAACACAAACGAACTATACAACTACTGAAAAAGAACTCCTTGCTATTGTCTTTGCTTTTGACAAATTTCGATCATATCTCGTTCTAGCAAAAATGGTGGTCTATACCGACCATTCTGCTCTTAGATACCTATTTTCAAAACAAGATGCTAAACCAAGATTAATCCGTTGGATCTTACTCTTACAAGAGTTTGATATTGAAATCCGAGATAAAAGAGGAGCAGAAAATCTCGCCGCTGATCATCTTTCTCGTCTTGAAAATCCCGAATTAGAAGTTCTAAATGAATCAGCCATACAAGACAACTTTCCTGATGAATATCTATTGAAGATAGATTATAAAGAAATCCCATGGTTTGCAGACTATGCAAACTACTTAGTTTGTGGATTCCTTGAAAAAGGATTATCGTACCAAAGACGAAAGAAATTCTTCAGTGATATAAAACAATATTTCTGGGAAGATCCACATCTGTTTAAAAGTTGTCCCGATGGAATAATACGCCGATGTGTATTTGGAGATGAAGCTAGTAAAATTTTAAACCATTGTCACACAGGACCAACAGGAGGGCATTATGGGCCTCAACTAACAGCAAGAAAAGTTTATGAAGCTGGATTCTATTGGCCTACAATTTATAAAGACGCACACCTTCTTTGCAAATCCTGTGATGCATGTCAAAGGGCCGGAAAAATAAGTCAACGTGATGAAATGCCACAAAATGTCATCCAAGTATGTGAAGTATTTGACATTTGGGGTATTGACTTTATGGGTCCATTTCCAAAATCTCATAATAATCTATATATACTCGTAGCCATTGATTATGTATCTAAATGGGCGGAAGCACAAGCTCTCCCAACTAACGATGCACGAGTTGTAGTCAACTTTTTAAAACGTCTTTTTGCAAGGTTTGGAACACCGAAAGCTTTAATAAGTGATCGGGGTACTCATTTCTGTAATAATCAACTTGAGAAAGTTCTTAAAAGATATGGAGTAACTCATAAAATCTCCACCGCATATCATCCACAAACAAGTGGACAAGTTGAAAATACCAACCGAGCTTTAAAACGTATTCTAGAGAAAACCGTAGGATCAAATCCGAAGGAATGGTCCATTAAATTGGAGGATGCACTCTGGGCTTTTAGAACAGCCTACAAAACTCCAATTGGAACCACACCTTTTAGACTTGTTTATGGAAAAGCATGTCATCTTCCAGTAGAAATTGAACACAAAGCATTTTGGGCTTTGAAGACATGTAATCTTGATTTACATGAAGCCGGACGTCTACGATTAAGTCAACTAAATGAATTAGAAGAATTAAGACATGAAGCATACGAAAATTCGTTAATCTATAAAGAAAGAACGAAGAAATGGCATGATAAAAGAATCAGAAGTTCAAAGGAATTTAAAGAAGGAGACAGAGTTCTTCTTTTCAATTCACGATTCAAGCTATTTCCTGGAAAATTGAAATCAAGATGGTCTGGACCATTCATAGTCAAAAGAGTTTTCCCATACGGAACGATAGAATTAATAAATTCAAATGGGATTGAATTTAAAGTTAATGGTCACAGAGTTAAACATTACATACATGGTCCGATGGAAGTCGACAACGAAGTTAATCACAATTTCGACAACACAGCTAACTAAGTGTGGGGAGAATCAAGTCTTTAAAGGATAATATGTATTTCTGTTAGAGTTAGATTGTCTGTTTTCATGTAGTTCTCGAAAATGGAACCCGAATGGTCTTTCCCTAGCTGACCCTAAAGAACTAGTCTTCTCCCCCCATTCTGAATTTTTATTTTTTTTAGGAAATGAAGACTGCCTGTGAACTAAACCATGGTCTAATGCTATACGCTTTGATCACTAAACGTAATAATGACATACTCCCGAGTGAAATAGTATCAGTAATCAGAGAAAGAATGGACGGAGTTAGAAAAGAATCCAGATGCGAAGATAATAAGTTACAATTTGGTAAAGGAAAATCAAAATCCGCAGCGAAAAGAAGAGCACGACACCTAGAACGATGTCACAAATGCGGAAAATGGTCACATGGAGGTAAATGTTCAAATAATCAAACCTATTCAAATACCGAATTTGTTACTTTATGCAGAGACGGACCGTTCATATGTTTAGAAGAAAAGACACTGAATGCTCGAGGTTACGCCTATGTAGCCATGGAAAATCAATTAAACCGACTATCTTATGAATGGGATAGATCATATAACTAAGAAATCTATTTCACAGGTATGTATGTACAGTTTTTATTTTTATTTTTATTTTTAACCTTTTGATAATAAACGCTAATTTGTTCGCTAAAAAGTATTAAATTGGTATTAAATAAAATTAGGTTTGGCGACCGAAATTATTGATATCATTCAAAAATTTATTACATCACTGCGAAATTTAACGTTTATTCTTAAGGTATAAATATCTTTAATCAATCAACCCAAAATATTTCAAAAATTCGTCATGAGTTAAATTAGGTCTTGGAACCGAAATTACTTTACCGAAAAGAGGGGCGCATATTTTTGATAATATTTGATTGATTAAAGTGGGATAAAAAGACAAAAAGATTTTTAATTTTATTTTTACCATATTTTTAAAATTAATATTTAAATCTTAAATTAATATTGTAAACTTTGTAAAAACAATATATTTAAAATTGTAAATATTTGAAAAATTAATATAAGTTTGATATGAATTTATGAATTTTTAAATTAAGTTTGGTGTGAATTTTTAAAATATAAATTCTTAATTTTATGCATTTTAAATTCTAAGTTTGGTGTGAATTTTTAATAATAATTTTGAATTTTATATTTAAGTTGTGTGAATTTAAAAACAAAAATTTACTTTATCTCATTAAGTTAAGAATATGATTTTTAAAATTCGTCGTAAGTTGAAGACTAGGTCTTTGAACCGAAATTGCTTTACCCGAGGAAGGAACGAGAACTTTTATTATCATTATTTTTAATCTTATTGAATTAAAGTATGCCAAAAACATTGAAAAAACCCAAAAATCTTAGCTTTTAAAACAATCGCTACAAAAAGACAAATTTTAAAATTTTGTCGAGAGACGGACTAGGACATCGATCCGAAACGACCTCGTCCTAAATAACAAGGGAAACAAAATTTTAAAATTAATTACTTAATTGTTTTAATAAGTTAATGATTATAAAAAAAAAAAAAAAAAAAATACCAAACTCCGCGACTCGCGGAGTTTGGAGCCTAAATCTCCGCGACTCGCGGAGGGACCGAAAATCAGAAAAAAAAAATAAAAAGAGCTGAACGATCAGTGCACCACACAACTCAAACACTGCGAAAAATAACAGCGAAAATAGCTGCGAAAAACCCGAAAAACACCCCCAAAAATCCCAATTTTTAACCGTTAATCACCAAATCTTTTGCTAAAATCATGTTGAGAAGGATGCTATCTAAGAATTACTCAAGAAAAACGGTAAATTTCTACACCTAAACACCATTTAATTCGAAATTTGATGTTCTTGAGCAATTTTTTTTCCCAATTTGATTTTGATGCTTTTTAGTGTAATTATGTTTAAATTATTTATGTATTATGCTTGTATAACCTAGATTGATGCTGTTTAACATGATTAGAAGCCTTAAACTTCAAATTTTGAATAATCTAGGGTTTGTGTTCTTGAGCAAATTTGGGGCTTTTTGATATAAACAGGTTATGGCCGATTTTTGTCATGAATTGTTGCTAAATTGAGTAGTGTAACATGTCTAGGTAGTTAAATGATCCAAACTTTGAGCCTAAACATGATTTTGAGAATTAAAGTGGACTTTTTCAAGTCTAAAATTCATGAACTTGATTTTTGAAAGATAATGCCATTTGAGACTTGTTTAATTGCTAGTAATGATTATTTTGACATGTTATTTGAGTTGAATGCTTATGAACTTGGCGAAAATTTTCGTATATGCTTATTTGAAAAAGTGTAGATTTGATAAAAATGTGAAAATAAGCTTAAGTTTGATATAAATTGATAATGTCATTGTAATTATTTTGATTGATGATTTTGCTGACACTAATGCATATTTGGATGCACAAAAATTGTGTTTGATGTGTTTTGCAGAATGAAAGGGGTGAATCTTCATCCCAAGCCCGCAATGCTCCTGCTGAGAATTTGGAACAACAGGAGGTGGATAACTACTACAAGCAGGATATACCTCATCCAGTCATGACCTTTTCCGATATGCACTTGGAAGAGTTGCACCCGAACCTGAGATTTGACAGACTTTGGATAGATTATCCAAAATATCAACGGGGTTTGATTACTCTTCGTTCTAAGGTTGTTGAGGTACCGAGGGTCATAGAATGGGGACCCTTAGAAGCTGTAGAATTGGCCGGGCCAATTAGGGAATTACTTGTACAGAGGTATGGTAATTCTTCTTTTAATGACTGGATATGTTTATTCACCATACGTAGAACTGTATATAAAGTATGGTGTGAAGAATTGTTATGTAGTATAGAGTTGAATGACCGGGTAGCTAGTTTAACCGATCGTTCTTTTATTAGATTTTTGTTAGGCGGTTCGATGCGCCACATGTATTTACTGGACATGGCTCAGGCTTTACGTATATATACGCCTGAGGAGTTAGCGTCTGCCGATTGTAGAGGATTGATACTAAACGGTAGAAAGATAGATGAAAATTTTGATACACACGGTGTGTGGAGTCAAATGACAAGCCATCACCGTTTCAAAGGGGGAAATTACTCTTATTTGGATATAGATAGAGCCGAATTAAGAATGATACATAGGTTTTTAGCTAATTCGATTACACAAAGGGGTAAGAACAAAGAAAAAGTAAATGAACAGGATTTGTTTTACCATATGTGTATTCGAGACCCACAAAGCGCTGTAAGTATACCATATTGTGTGGGTTATTATTTATCAGCTATGGTTCGGGGGATGCGACCACATAGCATAATAGGAGGTGGTATTTTTATTACTTTGATTGGTGAATATCTCGGTGTGGATATAAGTCGGGGGGGATTATTACTAGAAGAGCCGGAACCCCGCGATACTATAGGTTTAAATGTATACCATGGTGCAAAAGTTTTGAAGAGGCGAAATAACGCCGCAGTACGATACCATGGTAGACATCCACAGGTGGAGAGAAACCAGCAGCAAGGTAATGTAGGAGGGGGAAATGAGATGCAAGAAATGCATAGGTTTATAGCTTCTCAGGAATACGAAAATGCTAGACAGAGAGCATTTGAAGATTGGCAAGTTCATCAGAACCAGATCATAGCTCATTGCCAACATATAGGTAGAAACTATATTCCTACACCGAAACCCATCTTCCCTCCTTGGTCTATAGAGATGCAGCCACCATATCCTACGTATGATCCTGCCGAAGCATTCTATAGCACTTATGGTTATGCCTGGAACCCCTATTGGTACCAATATCATCCTTAGTTTACTTATTATTATTATTTTTTTGTAATTTGTAATTATTGATACGTTTAATACTTTTGTTAATATTGTAATCATTTTTATAATTATCTAACTTTTATTCTTAGATTTTAATAATTTTTGAATGTGGGGTAATATACCAAACTTCAAAAATATGTATATATGTTTGCAGTTTATCTTATGTACACAACAGGGTAAAACAACGCATTTTCAAAGACTGGCATTAAGTTCAGCAAAAGCAACTAATTTTGACGACAAGATGCAAAATATATGTGAAATAACAACAAGACGGAATGAACAAATGATGTGCACCATTTATCATTCAGCAAACAAACGCCAATATAATTGGAAACTTTGGTAAAAATTTAATCATTTTCACACTAATCACCTTCAATAATTTAAATTGTTACTGATTTCTTGCAAATGAGGGCATTGCAAGATCTTAAGTGTGGGAAGGGATTAAATTCTTTCGGATTTTAAAATTTTTACTTTATACACTTGGTTACCATTAAAAATACTAGTAAAGCAGTAGTTGTATTAGAATCTAGTGCTCTCTGATAAAAAAGAACAGCCCTAGTCTTATATACTGACTACCCAATTCTAGTAAAAATTTTCAAAATTTTCAATTAAATGAATTCAAATCATGTTTATACATATTTATGAACGATAAAACTAGGTTTTAACACCGAAATTATTGTTACCTCGGAAAGGACATAAATTGAGAAACAAACTAAAATGTTAAAATTCATTTAAAATGGAATAGAGGACGATAAAAAGGAAAATAAAAGCCAAGTGTGGGAAAATTTACCAAGTTATTTTAAACATATGCCACATATATCTGTAACAAATAACTGAAAATAATTTTGCTTTGAACTAAACTAAACTGTTTTACCCAATGAAAGAAAAGAAGAGATGGATCTACACGATGAATCAATTCCATCATTAAAAGGAAGTAAAGTCTTCCGAAAAAGAAACGCGCTTCTTGATTTAGGTCATGAAGTTGTCGTTCAGACCAGCTGTAGGTTGACGAAAAATCTAGAAAAGTCATCACTAAAATCAGCAGGAAATCCACGGACCTCAGCATTAAACAGGGTCGCCATGTGGTCAGATTTATCCTAACCATGAGAAGGATTTATCTCGTACAATGGGGGGGCACCGTGCAAATTAGCTTGATAAGACTAATGAATCAGATCCCCAGAAAGGATAATCTCCTTAAAGATTAAAAATCAGCTTTTAAGACTGATATTACTCAATCCTAGAGATTGACCTTAAAGATTGAGAATTACAAACTCATGGAATTCAATGATATCTAGACTCGAGCTTAAACGAGAAAATATTTTGATCAAAATTACAAACCGATTTGTTTTCTGAAAACCCTATTTTCAATGCGTTCATTACCATTGAACGTAAAATCCTAGGAATTCACCTGGAATTCATTAGGTCACCTGAACTAAATCGGGTGTCAACCGTAAGAACGGTGGTTGCATAGCATGGTCAAAGACAGGACCTTGTGCCATACCGAAAAATTATAAGGGTAAGCTTTACTATTGCTCCTACCAAAGATAGTAATTGCGTCCGACACGTTATAGACCATAACTAAAAGCATGTCAGGGGACATTGCCTTAACAGTTGCTTGTTCAACGCTTTCCTTTACAACCGGACGGTAGTTTACCGAAAGGTAATATACGGGACAAGTAAACTGGACGTGTTGCTTTCCAAATACAAGGTTAGCAAGTGGGTGACACAAAACCGCAAGTTTGAGCTAAAATTTTCAAATCTGAAACCCACCAAACCCACAAAAATATTTTGCAAACACCGGTAAAGGGTTATTCCGGAAAACTTATCTAGGGTAAAAACTAGATTTAATTTTCAAAAGATCAAATGTTTTCATAAAGATCCAATTTCCTTAATGGATCTAAATTTTTATAGTCATGTGGGACTGTAAACCATATCGTTACTACCATTGTTTATACTGCCGTATAGAAATCACTGATGTACAAAGTGTGAAGAATAAAGAAGTGATTCTAGTATTTCAAGACGATATTGCTTGAGGACAAGCAACGCTCAAGTTGTAGTGACCCGAACTTTTCCATGTTTATATATATTAATTGAGATTGATATTTACATGATTAAATGTTTCCAACATGTTAAGCAATCAAACTTGTTAAGACTTGATTAATTGAAATATGTTTCATATAGACAATTGACCACCCAAGTTGACCGGCGATTCACGAACGTTAAAACTTGTAAAAACGACATGATGATATATATATGGATATACATATGGTTAACATGAGATTATGATAAGTAAGTATCTCCATAAGTATATTAACAATGAGTTATATACATATAAACAAGACTACTAACTTAAGGATTTCGAAACGAGACATATATGTAACGATTATCATTGTAACGACATTTAAATGTATATATATCATATTAAGATATATTAATATATCATAATATCATGATAATATAATAATTTAACATCTCATTAGATATAATAAACAATGGGTTAACAATATTAATTGAGATCGTTAACTTAAAGGTTTCAAAACAACACTTACATGTAACGACTAACGATGACTTAACGACTCCGTTAAAATGTATATACATGTAGTGTATTTAGATGTATTAAAATACTTTTGGAAGACTTCAAGACATATATCAAAACACTCATACTTAACGAAAATGGTTACAGTTACTTTCCCATTCTTTTCTTTCATCAAGAATTCTAGTCGTATTCTTACCCGTATTATACACAGCTTCAAAACGTACTTACTATGGGTATATAACAATAGGAACTAGCATGGGATTCCACTCTTGATTATGTCATGTATGACTAATCAATTTTAACTTCTACCATGAGCTAGTCAACTAACTAGAACTCCTTTTAACCCCACTCACCACTCACCAATTAACACTCATCATTCACTCCATTTCACTTCCAAATCTCTTTCTAATTCTCTCTCAACACACCCACACTATTATGAACGTATTTTTCCAGTAGTTAATCATCATCTTCATCAAAAATCACTTCAAGAATCAAGCTTTAATCATCATAGGAAGAACACTTCAAGAATACTTCAAAAATCCCTTCAAGTTTACTAATTTACTTCCAAGCTTTCTAATCCATTCCAAGTAATCATCTAAGATCAAGAAACCTTTGTTATATACAGTAGGTTATCTTTCTTATTCAAGGTAATATTCATATTCAAACTTTGATTCAATTTCTATAACTATAAACTATCTTAATTCGAGCAAAAATCTTACTTGAACTTGTTTTTGTGTCATGATCCTACTTCAAGAACTTTCAAGCCATCCAAGATCCTTTGAAGCTAGATCATTTCTTGTCACTTCCAGTAGGTTTACCTACTAAACTTGAGGTAGTAATGATGTTCATAACATCATTCGATTCATATATATAAAACTATCTTATTCGAAGGTTTAAACTCGTAATCACTAGAACATAGTTTAGTTAATTCTAAACTTGTTCGCAAACAAAAGTTAATCCTTCTAACTTGACTTTTAAAATTAACTAAACACATGTTCTATATCTATATGATATGCTAACTTAATGATTTAAAACCTGGAAACAGAAAAACACCGTAAAACCGGATTTACGCCGTCGTAGTAACACCGCGGGCTGTTTTGGGTTAGTTAATTAAAAACTATGATAAACTTTGATTTAAAAGTTGTTATTCTGAGAAAATGATTTTTATTATGAACATGAAACTATATCCAAAAATTATGGTTAAACTCAAAGTGGAAGTATGTTTTCTAAAATGGTCATCTAGACGTCGTTCTTTCGACTGAAATGACTACCTTTACAAAAACGACTTGTAACTTATTTTTCCGACTATAAACCTATACTTTTTCTGTTTAGATTCATAAAATACAGTTCAATATGAAACCATAGCAATTTGATTCATTCAAAACGGATTTAAAATGAAGAAGTTATGGGTAAAACAAGATTGGATAATTTTTCTCATTTTAGCTACGTGAAAATTGATAACAAATCTATTCCAACCATAACTTAATCAACTTGTATTGTATATTATGTAATCTTGAGATACCATAGACACGTATACAATGTTTCGACCTATCATGTCGACACATCTATATATATTTCGGAACAACCATAGACACTCTATATGTGAATGTTGGAGTTAGCTATACAGGGTTGAGGTTGATTCCAAAATATATATAGTTTGAGTTGTGATCAATACTGAGATACGTATACACTGGGCCGTGGATTGATTCAAGATAATATTTATTGATTTATTTCTGTACATCTAACTGTGGACAATTAGTTGTAGGTTACTAACGAGGACAGATGACTTAATAAACTTAAAACATCAAAATATATTAAAAGTGTTGTAAATATATTTTGAACATACTTTAATATATATGTATATATTGTTATAGGTTCGCGAATCAACAGTGGCCAAGTCTTACTTCTCGACGAAGTAAAAATCTGTGAAAGTGAGTTATAGCCCCACTTTTAAAATCTAATATTTTTGGGATGAGAATACATGCAGGTTTTATAAATGATTTACAAAATAGACACAAGTACGTGAAACTACATTCTATGGTTGAATTATCGAAATCGAATATGCCCCTTTTTATTAAGTCTGGTAATCTAAGAATTAGGGAACAGACACCCTAATTGACGCGAATCCTAAAGATAGATCTATTGGGCCTAACAAACCCCATCCAAAGTACCGGATGCTTTAGTACTTCGAAATCTATATCATATCCGAAGGGTGTCCCGGAATGATGGGGATATTCTTATATATGCATCTTGTTAATGTCGGTTACCAGGTGTTCACCATATGAATGATTTTTATCTCTATGTATGGGATGTGTATTGAAATATGAAATCTTGTGGTCTATTATTATGATTTGATATATATAGGTTAAACCTATAACTCACCAACATTTTTGTTGACGTTTTAAGCATGTTTATTCTCAGGTGATTATTAAGAGCTTCCGCTATCGCATACTTAAATAAGGACGAGATTTGGAGTCCATGCTTGTATGATATTGTGTAAAAACTGCATTCAAGAAACTTATTTTGTTGTAACATATTTGTATTGTAAACCATTATGTAATGGTCGTGTGTAAACAGGATATTTTAGATTATCATTATTTGATAATCTATGTAAAGCTTTTTAAACTTTTATTGATGAAATAAAGGTTATGGTTTGTTTTAAAAAGGAATGCAGTCTTTGAAAAACGTCTCATATAGAGGTCAAAACCTCGCAACGAAATCAATTAATATGGAACGAGAATTTTGCATTAGTGTGTCTTATCTAGTTTGTTAGGATGCATTAGTGAGTCTGGACTTCGATCGTGTTTACTTGAAAAATGATTGCTTAACAAATTTTGTTGGAAACTATATATTTTTAACATGTGAATATTATGTGATATATTAATCTCTTAACGCGTTTGATATTATGTGATAGATGTCTACCTCTAGAACAAGTCCCATTGACTCACCTAATAATAATGAAGAGTCAAATGTAAATTGGAATGATTCGTGGACTGATTCACAAGTTCCCGAAGAGGAACCGGAAGAAGAGTCGGAACCAGAAGAAGAATCGGAACCGGAAGAAGAATCGGAACCGGATGAAGAAATAGAACCGGTGGGGGAAATAATAAAACGGTTAAGTAAAAGAAAATCCTCAACCAACCGACCAAGGTTAATGATGGTCAATGGTGTTTCCGCCAAGGAAGCAAAATATTGGGAGGATTACCAATTCTCCGATGAATCGGATTTCGACGAGAATTCCGATGATGTTATAGAAATTACCCCAACTGAATTTAAAAAGGCAAAAGAAAATAATAAGGGAAAGGGCATAAAAATAGAGAAATTTAATTTCAACCCCGATGAACTTTATATGTATCGTCAACCCCCGAAGTCCTTAAGTTGTAACAATGACCCGGGAACCTCTAAACCACCAGGTTTTTCCAAACCAATGTGGAAAATAACGGCTCGTATTAGGGGAACATCATATATCCCTAGAAACTTGGAAAAACGAACCAAAACCAAAGAAGAAGAAACAAGCGAGTCGGAATAAGATAGTTGTATTCGTGTGGTGTAATATATGTAATATAGTGTGCTTATGCTTTATGATATATGTAAAAATTGCTTGTATTAATAAGTATTTTTTTATGAATCTAACTCTTGTCTATTTTACAGTATAAAAACACAAAATGGATAGACAACCCAATATTTTAAGAGACCTACCCGGAGACATGATTGATGAAATCTTGTCTAGAGTTGGTCAGAATTCTTCGGCACAACTATTTAAGGCGAGATCAGTTTGTAAGACATTCGAAGAACGTTCCAAGAATACCTTGGTTTATAAAAGGCTTTCGTTCGAAAGATGGGGGATATCACATTGGGAAATCCATAAGTTACGATGTGTTTACTTTGACGCATATATTGCGGGGAACCCAAATGCTATTTTACGCAATGGGTTAAGAAATTATTTTGACTCAATATATCCGAATATTGGACTTCGTGATTTAGAAAAAGCGGCTAACATGCAACATAAAGAAGCATGTTATGCTTACGGATTAGTAATGTTCGCTTCTCACCAAAGTGAGAACAAGAACATCGGGCTACAACTATTAAACAAAACGTTTCCACAAGTGACGGAGTCGGTAATTGGGGTAAGAAATGAGGTTTTTAGATTGTTACGGGACTGTTGGACATTACGTAACCCTCGTCCCTTTGACGACGTTACAACACGCTGTCTTATCAACGGCCATAACGGTTATGTTCCACAAGACCAAGGATGGGAAGTAGTCCTACTAAAACCAGAATGCATGACTTGTTTCTGGACGTATGAATTACGTGTCTTTATTGCCTTTGCTGAACAACTTGTGTACTAGCTAGAATTATCTTCACAACTATCTTGTATCAAAGTTATTGTCTGCTATATTTCATGCTTTATGTAAAATAAGTGGTATTGTAAGTTTGTAAAATATTGTATAAAAGTTTGAACGCGAAATATAATTATAATCAGTTTTTCATATAGAATTGTAGTAGTTGAATTGTATATTAGCTACTAAGTATGAACTTAACGGGTAGGTACTACCCGAATTTAAACTTATAAAACGCTAATATGAAGAAAAAGCTTTTATAAATGAGTTCATATTATGCTACGAAATACTATTAACTACTCTTAATATTCTGTATGATTAACTTGTTCCATTTGACTATTTTGAAGGAAATGGCACCGACTACTCGACACACCGTGAATATGAATGAAGAGGAATTCCTTACTTTTCTAGCTTCAAACATAGCCGCAGTACAGGCTGCGCTACATACCAACAATAACCTTAGATCTAGCAGTACAGGAAATCGTGTAGGATGCACCTACAAAGAATTCACTGCCTGCAAACCTTTGGAATTTGATGGAACCGAAGGACCGATCGGATTGAAACGGTAGACCGAGAAGGTCGAATCGGTGTTTGCCATAAGTAAGTGTACTGAAGAGGACAAAGTAAAGTACGCTACGCATACCTTCACAGGTTCTGCGTTAACATGGTGGAATACCTATCTAGAGCAAGTGGGACAAGACGATGCGTACGCACTACCGTGGTCAGCATTCAAGCACTTGATGAACGAGAAGTACCGTCCCAGAACCGAGGTCAATAAGCTCAAGACAGAACTTAGAGGGTTACGAACCCAAGGATTTGATATTACCACGTACGAAAGACGATTCACAGAATTGTGCCTATTGTGTCCGGGAGCATTCGAAGATGAGGAAGAGAAGATCGACGCGTTTGTGAAAGGATTACCGGAAAGAATCCAAGAAGATATAAGTTCACACGAGCCCGCCTCCATACAACAGGCATGTAGAATGGCTCACAAACTAGTGAACCAGATTGAAGAAAGAATTAAAGAACAGACTGCTGAAGAGGCCAATGTGAAACAAGTCAAAAGAAAGTGGGAGGAAAACGGTGATAAGAATCACCAATACAACAACAACAGCAATTACAACAATAATCGCAACAATTATCCCAACAATCGCAACATCAATCGCAACTACAACAAACGGCCCAACAACAACAACAACAACAACAGCAACTACAACAATCATCCCAACAACAATAATAACCGCAACAACAACAACAATCAGAAGCAGCTATGCCAAAGGTGTGAAAAGTATCACTCGGGGTTCTGCACCAAATTTTGCAACAAGTGTAAAAGAAATGGTCATAGCGCGGCGAAGTGTGAGGTCTACGGACCAGGGGTTAATAGAACGAAAGGAACAAATGGTGTCGGAACGAGTAATGGCGGAGCAAGTAGTTTCGGAGCAAGTTATGCCAATGTAGTTTGTTATAAATGTGGAAAACCGGGCCACATTATTAGAAATTGCCCGAACCAGGAGAACACGAATGGACAAGGTCGCGGAAGAGTTTTCAATATTAATGCGGCAGAGGCACAGGAAGACCCGGAGCTTGTTACGGGTACGTTTCTTATTGACAATAAATCTGCTTACGTTTTATTTGATTCGGGTGCGGATAGAAGCTATATGAGTAGAGATTTTTGTGCTAAATTAAGTTGTCCATTGACGCCTTTGAATAGTAAATTTTTACTCGAATTAGCAAATGGTAAATTAATTTCAGCAGATAATATATGTCGGAATCGAGAAATTAAACTGGTTAGCGAAACATTTAAGATTGATTTGATACCAGTAGAGTTAGGGAGTTTTGATGTGATAATCGGTATGGACTGGTTGAAAGAAGTGAAAGCAGAGATCGTTTGTTACAAAAATGCAATTCGCATTATACGAGAAAAAGGAAAACCCTTAATGGTGTACGGAGAAAAGGGCAACACGAAGCTACATCTTATTAGTAATTTGAAGGCACAAAAACTAATAAGAAAAGGTTGCTATGCTGTTCTAGCACACATCGAGAAAGTACAAACTGAAGAAAAGAGCATCAATGATGTTCCCGTCGCAAAAGAATTTCCCGATGTATTTCCGAAAGAATTACCGGGATTACCCCCACATCGATCCGTTGAATTTCAAATAGATCTTGTACCAGGAGCTGCACCAATAGCTCGTGCTCCTTACAGACTCGCACCCAGCGAGATGAAAGAATTGCAAAGCCAATTACAAGAACTTTTAGAGCATGGTTTCATTCGACCAAGCACATCACCGTGGGGAGCCCCTGTTTTGTTTGTCAAGAAGAAAGATGGTACATTCAGGTTGCGTATCGACTACCTAGAGTTGAACAAACTTACCATCAAGAACCGCTACCCACTACCGAGAATCGACGACTTATTTGATCAACTACAAGGCTCGTCTGTTTATTCAAAGATTGACTTACGTTCCGGGTATCATCAAATGCGGGTGAAAGAAGATGATATTCCAAAGACTGCTTTTAGAACACGTTATGGTCATTACGAGTTTATGGTCATGCCGTTTGGTTTAACTAATGCACCAGCTGTGTTCATGGACGTTATGAACCGAGTGTGTGGACCATACCTTGACAAGTTTGTCATTGTTTTCATTGATGACATACTTATTTACTCAAAGAATGACCAAGAACACGGTGAACATTTGAGAAAGGTGTTAGAAGTATTGAGGAAGGAAGAATTGTACGCTAAGTTTTCAAAGTGTGCATTTTGGTTGGAAGAAGTTCATTTCCTCGGTCACATAGTGAACAAAGAAGGTATTAAGGTGGATCCGGCAAAGATAGAAACTGTTGAAAAGTGGGAAACCCCGAAAACTCCGAAACACATACGCCAGTTTTTAGGACTAGCTGGTTACTACAGAAGATTCATCCAAGACTTTTCCAGAATAGCAAAACCCTTGACTGCATTAACGCATAAAGGGAAGAAATTTGAATGGAATGATGAACAAGAGAAAGCGTTTCAGTTATTGAAGAAAAAGCTAACTACGGCACCTATATTGTCATTGCCTGAAGGGAATGATGATTTTGTGATTTATTGTGACGCATCAAAGCAAGGTCTCGGTTGTGTATTAATGCAACGAACGAAGGTGATTGCTTATGCGTCTAGACAATTGAAGATTCACGAACAAAATTATACGACGCATGATTTGGAATTAGGCGCGGTTGTTTTTGCATTAAAGACTTGGAGGCACTACTTATATGGGGTCAAAAGTATTATATATACTGACCACAAAAGTCTTCAACACATATTTAATCAGAAACAACTGAATATGAGGCAGCATAGGTGGATTGAATTATTGAATGATTACGACTTTGAGATTCGTTACCACCCGGGGAAGGCAAATGTGGTAGCCGATGCCTTGAGCAGGAAGGACAGAGAACCCATTCGAGTAAAATCTATGAATATAATGATTCATAATAACCTTACTACTCAAATAAAGGAGGCGCAACAAGGAGTTTTAAAAGAGGGAAATTTAAAGGATGAAATACCCAAAGGATCGGAGAAGCATCTTAATATTCGGGAAGACGGAACCCGGTATAGGGCTGAAAGGATTTGGGTACCAAAATTTGGAGATATGAGAGAAATGGTACTTAGAGAAGCTCATAAAACCAGATACCCAATACATCCTGGAACGGGAAAGATGTACAAGGATCTCAAGAAACATTTTTGGTGGCCGGGTATGAAAGCCGATGTTGCTAAATATGTAGGAGAATGTTTGACGTGTTCTAAGGTCAAAGCTGAGCATCAGAAACCATCAGGTCTACTTCAACAACCCGAAATCCCAGAATGGAAATGGGAAAACATTACCATGGATTTCATCACTAAATTGCCAAGGACTGCAAGTGGTTTTGATACTATTTGGGTAATAGTTGATCGTCTCACCAAATCAGCACACTTTCTGCCAATAAGAGAAGATGACAAGATGGAGAAGTTAGCACGACTGTATTTGAAGGAAGTCGTCTCCAGACATGGAATACCAATCCCTATTATCTCTGATAGGGATGGCAGATTTATTTCAAGATTCTGGCAGACATTACAGCAAGCATTAGGAACTCGTCTAGACATGAGTACTGCCTATCATCCACAAACTGATGGGCAGAGCGAAAGGACGATACAAACGCTTGAAGACATGCTACGAGCATGTGTTATTGATTTCGGAAACAGTTGGGATCGACATCTACCGTTAGCAGAATTTTCCTACAACAACAGCTACCATTCAAGCATTGAGATGGCGCCGTTTGAAGCACTTTATGGTAGAAAGTGTAAGTCTCCGATTTGTTGGAGTGAAGTGGGGGATAGACAGATTACGGGTCCAGAGATTATACAAGAAACTACCGAGAAGATCATCCAAATTCAACAACGGTTGAAAACCGCCCAAAGTCGACAAAAGAGCTACGCTGACATTAAAAGAAAAGATATAGAATTTGAAATTGGAGAGATGGTCATGCTTAAAGTTGCACCTTGGAAAGGCGTTGTTCGATTTGGTAAACGAGGGAAATTAAATCCAAGGTATATTGGACCATTCAAGATTATTGATCGTGTCGGACCAGTAGCTTACCGACTTGAGTTACCTCAACAACTCGCGGCTGTACATAACACTTTCCACGTCTCGAATTTGAAGAAATGTTTTGCTAAAGAAGATCTCACTATTCCGTTAGATGAAATCCAAATCAATGAAAAACTCCAATTCATCGAAGAACCCGTCGAAATAATGGATCGTGAGGTTAAAAGACTTAAGCAAAACAAGATACCAATTGTTAAGGTTCGATGGAATGCTCGTAGAGGACCCGAGTTCACCTGGGAGCGTGAAGATCAGATGAGGAAGAAATACCCGCATCTATTTCCAGAAGATTCGTCAACACCTTCAACAGCTTAAAATTTCGGGACGAAATTTATTTAACGGGTAGGTACTGTAGTGACCCGAACTTTTCCATGTTTATATATATTAATTGAGATTGATATTTACATGATTAAATGTTTCCAACATGTTAAGCAATCAAACTTGTTAAGACTTGATTAATTGAAATATGTTTCATATAGACAATTGACCACCCAAGTTGACCGGCGATTCACGAACGTTAAAACTTGTAAAAACGACATGATGATATATATATGGATATACATATGGTTAACATGAGATTATGATAAGTAAGTATCTCCATAAGTATATTAACAATGAGTTATATACATATAAACAAGACTACTAACTTAAGGATTTCGAAACGAGACATATATGTAACGATTATTGTTGTAACGACATTTAAATGTATATATATCATATTAAGATATATTAATATATCATAATATCATGATAATATAATAATTTAACATCTCATTAGATATAATAAACAATGGGTTAACAATATTAATTGAGATCGTTAACTTAAAGGTTTCAAAACAACACTTACATGTAACGACTAACGATGACTTAACGACTCCGTTAAAATGTATATACATGTAGTGTATTTAGATGTATTAAAATACTTTTGGAAGACTTCAAGACATATATCAAAACACTCATACTTAACGAAAATGGTTACAGTTACTTTCCCATTCTTTTCTTTCATCAAGAATTCTAGTCGTATTCTTACCCGTATTATACACAGCTTCAAAACGTACTTACTATGGGTATATACCAATAGGAACTAGCATGGAATTTCACTCTTGATTATGTCATGTATGACTAATCAATTTTAACTTCTACCATGAGCTAGTCAACTAACTAGAACTCCTTTTAACCCCACTCACCACTCACCAATTAACACTCATCATTCACTCCATTTCACTTCCAAATCTCTTTCTAATTCTCTCTCAACACACCCACACTATTATGAACGTATTTTTCCAGTAGTTAATCATCATCTTCATCAAAAATCACTTCAAGAATCAAGCTATAATCATCATAGGAAGAACACTTCAAGAATACTTCAAAAATCCCTTCAAGTTTACTAATTTACTTCCAAGCTTTCTAATCCATTCCAAGTAATCATCTAAGATCAAGAAACCTTTGTTATATACAGTAGGTTATCTTTCTTATTCAAGGTAATATTCATATTCAAACTTTGATTCAATTTCTATAACTATAAACTATCTTAATTCGAGCAAAAATCTTACTTGAACTTGTTTTTGTGTCATGATCCTACTTCAAGAACTTTCAAGCCATCCAAGATCCTTTGAAGCTAGATCATTTCTTGTCACTTCCAGTAGGTTTACCTACTAAACTTGAGGTAGTAATGATGTTCATAACATCATTCGATTCATATATATAAAACTATCTTATTCGAAGGTTTAAACTCGTAATCACTAGAACATAGTTTAGTTAATTCTAAACTTGTTCGCAAACAAAAGTTAATCCTTCTAACTTGACTTTTAAAATTAACTAAATGCATGTTCTATATCTATATGATATGCTAACTTAATGATTTAAAACCTGGAAACAGAAAAACACCGTAAAACCGGATTTACGCCGTCGTAGTAACACCGCGGGCTGTTTTGGGTTAGTTAATTAAAAACTATGATAAACTTTGATTTAAAAGTTGTTATTCTGAGAAAATGATTTTTATTATGAACATGAAACTATATCCAAAAATTATGGTTAAACTCAAAGTGGAAGTATGTTTTCTAAAATGGTCATCTAGACGTCGTTCTTTCGACTGAAATGACTACCTTTACAAAAATGACTTGTAACTTATTTTTCCGACTATAAACCTATACTTTTTCTGTTTAGATTCATAAAATACAGTTCAATATGAAACCATAGCAATTTGATTCATTCAAAACGGATTTAAAATGAAGAAGTTATGGGTAAAACAAGATTGGATAATTTTTCTCATTTTAGCTACGTGAAAATTGATAACAAATCTATTCCAACCATAACTTAATCAACTTGTATTGTATATTATGTAATCTTGAGATACCATAGACACGTATACAATGTTTCAACCTATCATGTCGACACATCTATATATATTTCGGAACAACCATAGACACTCTATATGTGAATGTTGGAGTTAGCTATACAGGGTTGAGGTTGATTCCAAAATATATATAGTTTGAGTTGTGATCAATACTGAGATACGTATACACTGGGTCGTGGATTGATTCAAGATAATATTTATTGATTTATTTCTGTACATCTAACTGTGGACAATTAGTTGTAGGTTACTAACGAGGACAGCTGACTTAATAAACTTAAAACATCAAAATATATTAAAAGTGTTGTAAATATATTTTGAACATACTTTAATATATATGTATATATTGTTATAGGTTCGTGAATCAACAGTGGCCAAGTCTTACTTCTCGACGAAGTAAAAATCTGTGAAAGTGAGTTATAGTCCCACTTTTAAAATCTAATATTTTTGGGATGAGAATACATGCAAGTTTTATAAATGATTTACAAAATAGACACAAGTACGTGAAACTACATTCTATGGTTGAATTATCGAAATCGAATATGCCCCTTTTTATTAAGTCTGGTAATCTAAGAATTAGGGAACAGACACCCTAATTGACGCGAATCCTAAAGATAGATCTATTGGGCCTAACAAACCCCATCCAAAGTACCGGATGCTTTAGTACTTCGAAATCTATATCATATCCGAAGGGTGTCCCGGAATGATGGGGATATTCTTATATATGCATCTTGTTAATGTCGGTTACCAGGTGTTCACCATATGAATGATTTTTATCTCTATGTATGGGATGTGTATTGAAATATGAAATCTTGTGGTCTATTATTATGATTTGATATATATAGGTTAAACCTATAACTCACCAACATTTTTGTTGACGTTTTAAGCATGTTTATTCTCAGGTGATTATTAAGAGCTTCCGCTATCGCATACTTAAATAAGGACGAGATTTGGAGTCCATGCTTGTATGATATTGTGTAAAAACTGCATTCAAGAAACTTATTTTGTTGTAACATATTTGTATTGTAAACCATTATGTAATGGTCGTGTGTAAACAGGATATTTTAGATTATCATTATTTGATAATCTATGTAAAGCTTTTTAAACTTTTATTGATGAAATAAAGGTTATGGTTTGTTTTAAAAAGGAATGCAGTCTTTGAAAAACGTCTCATATAGAGGTCAAAACCTCGCAACGAAATCAATTAATATGGAACGTTTTTAATCAATAAGAACGGGACATTTCACAAGTGTGGGAATATTTGATAATGCTAAAAACGAACATATATTTCATAGCATTATTCCTCAAGAAAGACAAGCTTTTAGTTGCAATTGTTCTATTTACAAGTGATATTCGATTAAATAATAAAAGGTGAAGACAAAAGACAGATTCGACGAATTGAAGACGCAAACGACCAAAAAGCTCAAAAGAACAAAAGACAATCAAAGAGGTTCCAATTATTGATAAGAAACGTCTCAAAATTACAAGAGTACAAGATTCAAAACGCAAAGTACAAAATATAAAATTGTACGCAAGGACGTTCGAAAATCCGGAACCGGGACCAGAGTCAACTCTTAACGCTCGACGCAACGGACTAAAAATTACAAGTTAACTATGTATATAAATATAATATAATATATAATTAATTATATTAATTATATATATATATTATATTTATATATAAAAAACCGTCGGCAGAGAAAGACTCCAAGATGTGAGCTGGAATTTCAAACTCCGCGACTCGCGGAGTTTGAAGGCCAAAATGGCCGCGAGTCGCGGAGACCCAAAATGAAAAAATGCCTATAAAGCCAACCGAATTCTGAACGCAAAATATATTCTATTTCTCTCTTCTCTCATATATACGATATATATATATATATATATATATATATAATTTATATTTTAATTTTAATTTTAATTATAATTCTAATAATAAGGGTATGTTAGCGAATGTTGTAAGGGTGTAAGTCGAAATTCTGTCCGTGTAACGCTACGCTATTTTTAATCATTGTAAGTTATGTTCAACCTTTTTACATTAATGTCTCGTAGCTAAGTTATTATTATGCTTATTTAAAACGAAGTAATCATGATGTTGGGCTAATTACTAAAATTGGGTAATTGGGCTTTGTACCATAATTGGGGTTTGGACAAAAGAACGACACTTGTGGAAATTAGCCTATGGGCTATTAATGGGCTTTATATTTGTCTAACTAAATGAAAGTTTGTTAATGTTAATATAAAGATTTACAATTGGGCGTCCCTATAAATTACCATATACACTCGATCGGACACGATGGGCGGGGTATTTATATGTACGAATAATCGTTCATTTAACCGGACACGGGAATGGATTAATAGCCACTAGAATAATTAAAACAGGGGTGAAATTACATTCAAGGGTAATTGGTGTAATTGTTAGCAAAGTAGTAAAACCTTGGTTTACACGCAGTCGATAACCTGGTGTATTCATTAAACAAAGTATTAAAACCTTGTTACAATTCGAATCCCCAATTAGTTAGAATATTTAACTTCGGGTATAATAATAATTTGACGAGGACACTCGCACTTTATATTTATGACTGATGGACTGTTATGGACAAAAACCAGACGGACATATTAAATAATCCAGGACAAAGGACAATTAACCCATGGGCATAAAACTAAAATCAACACGTCAAACATCATGATTACGGAAGTTTAAATAAGCATAATTCTTTTATTTCATATTTAATTTCCTTTATTTTATATTTAATTGCACTTCTAATTATCGCACTTTTATTTATTGTTATTTAATCGCACTTTTAATTATCGTACTTTTTAATTATCGCAAGTTTATTTTATCGCACTTTTATTATTCGCAATTTCATTATCGTTATTAACTTTAAGTTTTAATTTAAGTCTTTTATTTATTTAATATTTTACATTAGGTTTTAACTGCGACTAAAGTTTTAAAATCGACAAACCGGTCATTAAACGGTAAAAACCCCCCCTTTATAATAATAATATTACTTATGTATATGTTTGTATTTTTATAAAAGTAAACTAATATAGCGTTACGCTTTGTTTAAAGATTTCCCTGTGGAACGAACCGGACTTACTAAAAACTACACTACTGTACGATTAGGTACACTGCCTATAAGTGTTGTAGCAAGGTTTAAGTATATCCATTCTATAAATAAATAAATATCTTGTGTAAAATTGTATCGTATTTAATAGTGTTTTCTGCTAAAATTTAATAGTATTTTATACCCCTCTGCTTTGACATCACTATACAGGGTTGAGGTTGATTCCAAAATATATATAGTTTGAGTTGTGATCAATACTGAGATACGTATACACTGGGTCGTGGATTGATTCAAGATAATATTTATCGATTTATTTCTGTACATCTAACTGTGGACAACTAGTTGTAGGTTACTAACGAGGACAGCTGACTTAATAAACTTAAAACATCAAAATATATTAAAAGTATTGTAAATATATTTTGAACATACTTTAATATATATGTATATATTGTTATAGGTTCGTGAATCAACAGTGGCCAAGTCTTACTTCTCGACGAAGTAAAAATCTGTGAAAGTGAGTTATAGTCCCACTTTTAAAATCTAATATTTTTGGGATGAGAATACATGCAGGTTTTATAAATGATTTACAAAATAGACACAAGTACGTGAAACTACATCCTATGGTTGAATTATCAAAATCGAATATGCCCCTTTTTATTAAGTCTGGTAATCTAAGAATTAGGGAACAGACACCCTAATTGACGCGAATCCTAAAGATAGATCTATTGGGCCTAACAAACCCCATCCAAAGTACCGGATGCTTTAGTACTTCGAAATTTATATCATATCCGAAGGGTGTCCCGGAATGATGGGGATATTCTTATATATGCATCTTGTTAATGTCGGTTACCAGATGTTCACCATATGAATGATTTTTATCTCTATGTATGGGATGTGTATTGAAATATGAAATCTTGTGGTCTATTATTATGATTTGATATATATAGGTTAAACCTATAACTCACCAACATTTTTATTGACGTTTTAAGCATGTTTATTCTCAGGTGATTATTAAGAGCTTCCGCTGTTGCATACTTAAATAAGGACGAGATTTGGAGTCCATGCTTGTATGATATTGTGTAAAAACTGCATTCAAGAAACTTATTTTGTTGTAACATATATGTATTGTAAACCATTATGTAATGGTCGTGTGTAAACAGGATATTTTAGATTATCATTATTTGATAATCTACGTAAAGCTTTTTAAAACCTTTATCTATGAAATAAAGGTTATGGTTTGTTTTAAAAATGAATGCAGTCTTTGAAAAACGTCTCATATAGAGGTTAAAACCTCGCAACGAAATCAATTAATATGGAACGTTTTTAATCAATAAGAACGTGACATTTCAGTTGGTATCAGAGCGTTGGTCTTAGAGAACCAGAATTTTGAATTAGTGTGTCTTATTGAGTTTGTTAGGATGCATTAGTGAGTCTGGACTTCGACCGTGTTTACTTGAAAAATGATTGCTTAACAAATTTTGTTGGAAACTATATATTTTTAACATGTGAATATTATGTGATATATTAATCTCTTAACGCGTTTGATATTATGTGATAGATGTCTACCTCTAGAACAAGTCCCATTGACTCACCTAATAATAATGAAGAGTCAAATGTAAATTGGAATGATTCGTGGACTGATTCACAAGTTCCCGAAGAGGAACCGGAAGAAGAGTCAGAACCGGAAGAAGAATCGGAACCGGAAGAAGAATCGGAACCGGATGAAAAATAGAACCGGTGGGGGAAATAATAAAACGGTTAAGTAAAAGAAAATCCTCAACCAACCGACCAAGGTTAATTATGGTCAATGGTGTTTCCGCCAAGGAAGCAAAATATTGGGAGGATTACCAATTCTCCGATGAATCGGATTCCGACGAGAATTCTGATGATGTTATAGAAATTACTCCAACTGAATTTAAAAAGGCAAAAGAAAATAATAAGGGAAAGGGCATAAAAATAGAGAAATCTAATTCCAACCCCGATGAACTTTATATGTATCGTCAACCCCCGAAGTCCTTAAGTTGTAACAATGACCCGGGAACCTCTAAACCACCAGGTTTTTCTAGACCAATGTGGAAAACGACGGCTCATATTAGGGGAACATCATATATCCCTAGAAACTTGGCAAAACGAACCAAAACTGAAGAAGAACAAACAAGCGAGTCGGAATAAGATAGTTGTATTCGTGTGGTGTAATATATATAATATAGTGTGCTTATGCTTTATGATATATGTAAAAATTGCTTGTATTAATAAGTATTTTTTTTTTTATGAATCTAACTCTTGTCTATTTTACAGTATAAAAACACAAAATGGATAGACAACCCAATATTTTAAGAGACCTACCCGGAGACATGATTGATGAAATCTTGTCTAGAGTCGGTCAGAATTCTTCGGCACAACTATTTAAGGCGAGATCAGTTTGTAAGACATTCGAAGAACGTTCCAAGAATGCCTTGGTTTATAAAAGGCTTTCGTTCGAAAGATGGGGGATATCACATTGGGAAATCCATAAGTTACGATGTGTTTACTTTGACGCATATATTACGGGGAACCCAAATGCTATTTTACGCAATGGGTTAAGAAATTATTTTGACTCAATATATCCGAATATTGGACTTCGTGATTTAGAAAAAGCGGCTAACATGCAACATAAAGAAGCATGTTATGCTTACGGATTAGTAATGTTCGCTTCTCACCAAAGTGAGAACAAGAACATCGGGCTACAACTATTAAACAAAATGTTCCCACAAGTGACGGAGTCAGTAATTGGGGTAAGAAATGAGGTTTTTAGATTGTTACGGGACTATTGGACATTACGTAACCCTCGTCCCTTTGACGATGTTACAACACGCTGTCTTATCAACGGCCATAACGGTTATGTTCCACAAGACCAAGGATGGGAAGTAATCCTAGCAAAACCAGAATGCATGACTTGTTTCTGGACGTATGAATTACGTGTCTTTATTACCATTGTTGAACGACTTGTGTACTAGCTAGAATTATCTTCACAACCATCTTGTATCAAATTTATTGTGTGCTATATTTCATGCTATATGTAAAATAAGCGGTATTGTAAGTTTGTAAAATATTTTGTAAAAGTTTGAACTCGAAATATTATTATAATCAGTTTTTCATATAGAATTGTAGTAGTTGAATTGTATATTAGCTACTAAGTATGAACTTAACGGGTAGGTACTATCCGAATTTAAACTTATAAAACGCTAATATGAAGAAAAAGCTTTTATAAATGAGTTCATATTATGCTACGAAATATTATTAACTACTCTTAATATTCTGTATGATTAACTTGTTCCATTTGACTATTTTGAAGGAAATGGCACCGACTACTCGACACACCGTGAATATGAATGAAGAGGAATTCCGTACTTTTCTAGCTTCAAACATAGCCGCAGTACAGGCTGCGCTACATACCAACAATAACCTTGGATCTAGCAGTACAGGAAATCGTGTAAGATGCACCTACAAAGAATTCACTGCCTGCAAACCTTTGGAATTTGATGGAACCGAAGGACCGATCGGATTGAAACGGTGGACCGAGAAGTTCGAATCGGTGTTTGCCATAAGTAAGTGTACTGAAGAGGACAAAGTAAAGTACGCTACGCATACCTTCACAGGTTCTGCGTTAACATGGTGGAATACCTATATAGAGCAAGTGGGACAAGACGATGCGTACGCACTACCGTGGTCAGCATTCAAGCACTTGATGAATGAGAAGTACCGTCCCAGAACCGAAGTCAATAAGCTCAAGACAGAACTTAGAGGGTTACGAACCCAAGGATTTGATATTTCCACGTACGAAAGACGATTCACAGAATTGTGCCTATTGTGTCCGGGAGCATACGAAGATGAGGAAGAGAAGATCGACGCGTTTGTGAAAGGATTACCGGAAAGAATCCAAGAAGATATAAGTTCACACGAGCCCGCCTCCATACAACAGGCATGTAGAATGGCTCACAAACTAGTGAACCAGATTGAAGAAAGAATTAAAGAACAGACTGCTGAAGAGGCCAATGTGAAGCAAGTCAAAAGAAAGTGGGAGGAAAACGGTGATAAGAATCACCAATACAACAACAATAGCAATTACAACAATAATCGCAACAATTATCCCAACAATCGCAACATCAATCGCAACTACAACAAACGGCCCAACAACAACAACAACAACAACAGCAACTACAACAATCATCCTAACAACAATAATAACTGCAACAACAACAACAATCAGAAGCAGCTATGCCAAAGGTGTGAAAAGTATCACTCGTGGTTCTGCACCAAATTTTGCAACAAGTGTAAAAGAAATGGTCATAGCGCGGCGAAGTGTGAGGTCTACGGACCAGGGGTTAATAGAACGAAAGGAACAAATGGTGTCGGAACGAGTAATGGCGGAGCAAGTAGTGTCAGAGCAAGTTATGCCAATGTAGTTTGTTATAAATGTGGAAAACCAGGCCACATTATTAGAAATTGCCCGAACCAGGAGAACACGAATGGACAAGGCCGCGGAAGAGTTTTCAATATTAATGCGGCAGAGGCACAGGAAGACCCGGAGCTTGTTACGGGTACGTTTCTTATTGATAATAAATCTGCTTACGTTTTATTTGATTCGGGTGCGGATAGAAGCTATATGAGTAGAGATTTTTGTGCTAAATTAAGTTGTCCATTGACGCCTTTGGATAGTAAATTTTTACTCGAATTAGCAAATGGTAAATTAATTTCAGCAGATAATATATGTCGGAATCTAGAAATTAAACTGGTTAGCGAAACATTTAAGATTGATTTGATACCAGTAGAGTTAGGGAGTTTTGATGTGATAATCGGTATGGACTGGTTGAAAGAAGTGAAAGCAGAAATCGTTTGTTACAAAAATGCAATTCGCATTATACGAGAAAAAGGAAAATCCTTAATGGTGTACGAAGAAAAGGGCAACACGAAGCTACATCTTATTAGTAATTTGAAGGCACAAAAACTAATAAGAAAAGGTTGCTATGCTGTTCTAGCACACGTCGAGAAAGTACAAACTGAAGAAAAGAGCATCAATGATGTTCCAGTTGCAAAAGAATTTCCCGATGTATTTCCGAAAGAATTACCGGGATTACCCCCACATCGATCCGTTGAATTTCAAATAGATCTTGTACCAGGAGCTGCACCAATAGCTCGTGCTCCTTACAGACTCGCACCCAGCGAGATGAAAGAACTGCAAAGCCAATTACAAGAACTTTTAGAGCGTGGTTTCATTCGACCAAGCACATCACCGTGGGGAGCTCCTGTTTTGTTTGTCAAGAAGAAAGATGGTACATTCAGATTGTGTATCGACTACCGAGAGTTGAACAAACTTACCATCAAGAACCGCTACCCACTACCGAGAATCGACGACTTATTTGATCAACTACAAGGCTCGTCTGTTTATTCAAAGATTGACTTACGTTCCGGGTATCATCAAATGCGGGTGAAAGAAGATGATATTCCAAAGACTGCTTTCAGAACACGTTACGGTCATTACGAGTTTATGGTCATGCCATTTGGTTTAACTAATGCACCAGCTGTGTTCATGGACCTTATGAACCGAGTGTGTGGACCATACCTTGACAAGTTTGTCATTGTTTTCATTGATGACATACTTATTTACTCAAAGAATGACCAAGAACACGGTGAACATTTGAGAAAGGTGTTAGAAGTATTGAGGAAGGAAGAACTGTACGCTAAGTTTTCAAAGTGTGCATTTTAGTTGGAAGAAGTTCAATTCCTCGGTCACATAGTGAACAAAGAAGGTATTAAGGTGGATCTGGCAAAGATAGAAACTGTTGAAAAGTGGGAAACCCCGAAAACTCCGAAACACATACGCCAGTTTTTAGGACTAGCTGGTTACTACAGAAGGTTCATCCAAGACTTTTCTAGAATAGCAAAACCCTTGACTGCATTAATGCATAAAGGGAAGAAATTTGAATGGAATGATGAATAAGAGAAAGCGTTTCAGTTATTGAAGAAAAAGCTAACTACTGCACCTATATTGTCATTGCCTGAAGGGAATGATGATTTTGTGATTTATTGTGACGCATCAAAGCAAGGTCTCGGTTGTGTATTAATGCAACGAACGAAGGTGATTGCTTATGCGTCTAGACAATTGAATATTCACGAACAAAATTATACGACGCATGATTTGGAATTAGGCGCGGTTGTTTTTGCATTAAAGACTTGGAGGCACTACTTATATGGAGTCAAAAGTATTATATATACCGACCACAAAAGTCTTCAACACATATTTAATCAGAAACAACTGAATATGAGGCAGCGTAGGTGGATTGAATTGTTGAATGATTACGACTTTGAGATTCGTTACCACCCGGGAAAGGCAAATGTGGTAGCCGATGCCTTGAGCAGGAAGGACAGAGAACCCATTTGAGTAAAATCTATGAATATAATGATTCATAATAACCTTACTACTCAAATAAAGGAGGCGCAACACGGAGTTTTAAAAGAGGGAAATTTAAAGGATGAAATACCCAAGGGATCGGAGAAGCATCTTAATATTCGGGAAGAAGGAACCCGGTATAGGGCTGAAAGGATTTGGGTACCAAAATTTGGAGATATGAGAGAAATGGTACTTAGAGAAGCTCATAAAACCAGGTACTCAATACATCCTGGAACGGGGAAGATGTACAAGGATCTCAAGAAACATTTTTGGTGGCCGGGTATGAAAGCCGATGTTGCTAAATATGTTGGAGAATGTTTGACGTGTTCTAAGGTCAAAGCTGAGCATCAGAAACCATCAGGTCTACTTCAACAACCCGAAATCCCGGAATGGAAATGGGAAAAGATTACCATGGATTTCATCACTAAATTTCCAAGGACTGCAAGTGGTTTTGATACTATTTGGGTAATAGTTGATCGTCTCACCAAATCAGCACACATCCTGCCAATAAGAGAAGATGACAAGAAGGAGAAGTTAGCACGACTGTATTTGAAGGAAGTCGTCTCTAGACATGGAATACCAATCTCTATTATCTCTGATAGGGATGGCAGATTTATTTCAAGATTCTGGCAGACATTACAGCAAGCATTAGGAACTCGTCTAGACATGAGTACTGCCTATCATCCACAAACTGATGGGCAGAGCAAAAGGATGATACAAATGCTTGAAGACATGCTACGAGCATGTGTTATTGATTTCGGAAACAGTTGGGATCGACATCTACCGTTAGTAGAATTTTCCTACAACAACAGCTACCATTCAAGCATTGAGATGGCGCTGTTTGAAGCACTTTATGGTAGAAAGTGCAGGTCTCCGATTTGTTGGAGTGAAGTGGGGGATAGACAGATTACGGGTCCGGAGATTATACAAGAAACTACCGAGAAGATCATCCAAATTCAACAACGGTTGAAAACCGCCCAAAGTCGACAAAAGAGCTACGCTGACATTAAAAGAAAAGATATAGAATTTGAAATTGGAGAGATGGTCATGCTTAAAGTTGCACCTTGGAAAGGCGTTGTTCGATTTGGTAAACGAGGGAAATTAAATCCAAGGTATATTGGACCATTCAAGATTATTGATCGTGTCGGACCAGTAGCTTACCGACTTGAGTTACCTCAACAACTAGCGGCTGTACATAACACTTTCCACGTCTCGAATTTGAAGAAATGTTTTGCTAAAGAAGATCTCACTATTCCGTTAGATGAAATCCAAATCAACGAAAAACTCCAATTCATCGAAGAACCCGTCGAAATAATGGATCGTGAGGTTAAAAGACTTAAGCAAAACAAGATACCAATTGTTAAGGTTCGATGGAATGCTCGTAGAGGACCGAGTTCACCTGGGAGCGTGAAGATCAGATGAAGAAGAAATACCCGCATCTATTTCCAGAAGATTCGTCAACACCTTCAACAGCTTAAAATTTCGGGACGAAATTTATTTAACGGGTAGGTACTGTAGTGACCCGAACTTTTCTATGTTTATATATATTAATTGAGATTGATATTTACATGATTAAATGTTTCCAACATGTTAAGCAATAAAACTTGTTAAGACTTGATTAATTGAAATATGTTTCATATAGACAATTGACCACCCAAGTTGACCGGCGATTCACGAACGTTAAAACTTGTAAAAACGACATGACGATATATATATGGATATACATATGGTTAACATGAGATTATGATAAGTAAGTATCTCCATAATTATATTAACAATGAGTTATATACATATAAACAAGACTACTAACTTAAGGATTTCGAAACGAGACATATATGTAACGATTATCGTTGTAACGACATTTAAATGTATATATATCATATTAAGATATATTAATATATCATAATATCATGATAATATAATAATTTAACATCTCATTAGATATAATAAACAATGGGTTAACAACATTAATTGAGATCGTTAACTTAAAGGTTTCAAAACAATACTTACATGTAACGACTAACGATGACTTAACGACTCAGTTAAAATGTATATACATGTAGTGTATTTAGATGTATTAAAATACTTTTGGAAGACTTCAAGACATATATCAAAACACTCATACTTAACGAAAATGGTTACAGTTACTTTCCCATTCTTTTCTTGCATCAAGAATTCTAGTCGTATTCTTACCCGTATTATACACAGCTTCAAAACGTACTTACTATGGGTATATACCAATATGAACTAGCATGGGATTCCACTCTTGATTATGTCATGTATGACTAATCAATTTTAACTTCTACCATGAGCTAGTCAACTAACTAGAACTCCTTTTAACCCCACTCACCAATTACCACTCATCATTCACTCCATTTCACTTCCAATTCTCTTTCTAATTCTCTCTCAACACACACACACACTATTATGAACGTATTTTTCCAGTAGTTAATCATCATCTTCATCAAAAATTACTTCAAGAATCAAGCTATAATCATCATAGGAAGAACACTTCAAGAACACTTCAAAAATCCCTTCAAGTTTACTAATTTACTTCCAAGCTTTCTAATCCATTCCAAGTAATCATCTAAGATCAAGAAACCTTTGTTATATACAGTAGGTTATCTTTCTTATTCAAGGTAATATTCATATTCAAACTTTGATTCAATTTCTATAACTATAAACTATCTTAATTCGAGTAAAAATCTTACTTGAACTTGTTTTTGTGTCATGATCCTACTTCAAGAACTTTCAAGCCATCCAAGATCCTTTGAAGCTAGATCATTTCTTATCACTTCCAGCAGGTTTACCTACTAAACTTGAGGTAGTAATTATGTTCATAACATCATTTGATTCATATATATAAAACTATCTTATTCGGAGGTTTAAACTCGTAATCACTAGAACATAGTTTAGTTAATTCTAAACTTGTTCGCAAACAAAAGTTAATCCTTCTAACTTGACTTTTAAAATTAACTAAACACATGTTCTATATCTATATGATATGCTAACTTAATGATTTAAAACCTGGAAACACGAAAAACACCGTAAAACCAGATTTACGCCTTCGTAGTAACACCGCGGGCTGTTTTGGGTTAGTTAATTAAAAACTATGATAAACTTTGATTTAAAAGTTGTTATTCTGAGAAAATGATTTTTATTATGAACATGAAACTATATTCAAAAATTATGGTTAAACTCAAAGTGGAAGTATGTTTTCTAAAATGGTCATCTAGACGTCGTTCTTTCGACTGAAATGACTACCTTTACAAAAATGACTTGTAACTTATTTTTCCGACTATAAACCTATACTTTTTCTGTTTAGATTCATAAAATAGAGTTCAATATGAAACATAGCAATTTGATTCACTCAAAACGGATTTAAAATGAAGAAATTATGGGTAAAACAAGATTGGATAATTTTTCTCATTTTAGCTACGTGAAAATTGGTACCAAATCTATTCCAACCATAACTTAATCAACTTGTATTGTATATTATGTAATCTTGAGATACCATAGACACGTATACAATGTTTCGACCTATCATGTCGACACATCTATATATATTTCGGAACAACTATAGACACTCTATATGTGAATGTTGGAGTTAGCTATACAGGGTTGAGGTTGATTTCAAAATATATATAGTTTGAGTTGTGATCAATACTGAGATACGTATACACTGGGTCGTGAATTAATTCAAGATAATATTTATCGATTTATTTCTGTACATCTAACTGTAGACAACTAGTTGTAGGTTACTAACGAGGACAGCTGACTTAATAAACTTAAAACATCAAAATATATTAAAAGTGTTGTAAATATATTTTGAACATACTTTGATATATATGTATATATTGTTATAGGCTCGTGAATCAACCAGTGGCCAAGTCTTACTTCCCGACGAAGTAAAAATCTGTGAAAGTGAGTTATAGACCCACTTTTAAAATCTAATATTTTTGGGATGAGAATACATGCAGGTTTTATAAATGATTTACAAAATAGACACAAGTACGTGAAACTACATTCTATGGTTGAATTATCGAAATCGAATATGCCCCTTTTTATTAAGTCTGGTAATCTAAGAATTAGGGAACAGACACCCTAATTGACGCGAATCCTAAAGATAGATCTATTGGGTCTAACAAACCCCATCCAAAGTACCGGATGCTTTAGTACTTCAAAATTTATATCATATCCGAAGAGTGTCCCGGAATGATGGGGATATTCTTATATATGCATCTTGTTAATGTCGGTTACCAGGTGTTCACCATATGAATGATTTTTATCTCTATGTATGGGATGTGTATTGAAATATGAAATCTTGTGGTCTATTGTTACGATTTGATATATATAGGTTAAACCTATAACTCACCAACATTTTTGTTGACGTTTAAAGCATGTTTATTCTCAGGTAAATACTAAGAGCTTCCGCTATTGCATACTAAAATAAGGACAAGATTTGGAGTCCATGTTTGTACGATATTGTGTAAAAACTGCATTCAAGAAACTGATTTCGATGTAACATATTTGTATTATAAACCATTATGTAATGGTCGTGTGTAAACAGGATATTTTAGATTATCATTATTTGATAATCTACGTAAAGCTTTTTAAACCTTTATTTATGAAATAAAGGTTATGGTTTGTTTTAAAGATGAATGCAGTCTTTGAAATAATATTTATCGATTTATTTCTGTACATCTAACTGTGGACAACTAGTTGTAGGTTACTAACGAGGACAGCTGACTTAATAAACTTAAAACATCAAAATATATTAAAAGTATTGTAAATATATTTTGAACATACTTTAATATATATGTATATATTGTTATAGGTTCGTGAATCAACAGTGGCCAAGTCTTACTTCTCGACGAAGTAAAAATATGTGAAAGTGAGTTATAGTCCCACTTTTAAAATCTAATATTTTTGGGATGAGAATACATGCAGGTTTTATAAATGATTTACAAAATAGACACAAGTACGTGAAACTACATTCTATGGTTAAATTATCAAAATCGAATATGCCCCTTTTTATTAAGTCTGGTAATCTAAGAATTAGGGAACAGACACCCTAATTGACGCGAATCCTAAAGATAGATCTATTGGGCCTAACAAACCCCATTCAAAGTACCGGATGCTTTAGTACTTTGAAATTTATATCATATCCGAAGGGTGTCCCGGAATGATGGGGATATTCTTATATATGCATCTTGTTAATGTCGGTTACCAGGTGTTCACCATATGAATGATTTTTATCTCTATGTATGGGATGTGTATTGAAATATGAAATCTTGTGGTCTATTATTATGATTTGATATATATAGGTTAAACCTATAACTCACCAACATTTTTTTTGACGTTTTAAGCATGTTTATTCTCAGGTGATTATTAAGAGCTTCCGCTGTCGCATAGTTAAATAAGGACGAGATTTGGAGTCCATGCTTGTATGATATTGTGTAAAAACTGCATTCAAGAAACTTATTTTGTTGTAACATATTTGTATTGTAAACCATTATGTAATGGTCGTGTGTAAACAGGATATTTTAGATTATCATTATTTGATAATCTACGTAAAGCTTTTTAAAACCTTTATCTATGAAATAAAGGTTATGGTTTGTTTTAAAAATGAATGCAGTCTTTGAAAAACGTCTCATATAGAGGTCAAAACCTCGCAACGAAATCAATTAATATGGAACGTTTTTAATCAATAAGAACGGGACATTTCAAAGGTGACTCCTCAAGTGGTTTTAATATATTAAACTCCTCATCCTCAATGTTCCCTGATGATTTCATCAACTCGACCTCCTCATTATCACAATTATACCCGAGTGAATTATTATAAACTGAAAAGTTCTCGGGTGTATGAATAACCGGTTCTACCACTTCGACCTCGAAATTAAAATCCTCATCATTATTCTTTCCATTCACTACATATTCATTTTGACTTATCCTATTTATATATTTCATAGAGGTTTCATATTCTTTTAATTCAAGAGGTTCCTATGAATTTATTTTTACAATTTCAATTTGCACCTTGTCCTCAACTGTTTGTTCATTTGGAACCTGTAAAATAGGGTTAGGATAACAATATGAAGACTCAAACGATGAATCATCTGATTGTCTTTCCGAAAGAATAGTAAACAAATGCTCCATTTCTCTTTCTATATTTTGAATAGATGTTTGATTTTGTTGCAATTGTTGATTTAGTAATTCCCTAGTTTCGGTTTGACTTTCAATAAAACTCATCATAATATTTTGAAAATCATATGAGTAATTTTCTTCATTTTGAGTTTGTTGAAAATTTTGTGGGGAATCGTAATAAGATTGGTTTGGATAATAAAAATCTGGATTCGAGTTATTCTCTTGATATTCATTCCATATATAGTTCATGGGTTCATAACTCTCCATATGATCCATGGAAATATGATAATCACATTCCCAAGTCAAATGGTAACCTCCACAATTTTCACAAATATATGTAGTTTCAACCCTATTAAACATAGATGAATCGCACCAATTATCATCAAAACTTGTTTGAGAGTATTGATTAAATTATTGGGCATTAAAAAGATTTTCCATAGTCATATTCTCAAAATCATCCATATTACAGTATGACTGGAACCTAGTTGAAATTTAAAAAGAAAAAAGAGAAAAATAAAATAGAACTTTCGTAGGAAAATAAATCCCGATGAAAGGATCAAATAACTAAAAGTAATTAAATTCATGAATGAACAATTTCTCCCCGGCAGCGGCGCCAAAAAGTTGATGTGATAAAACCGACCTTTAAATTTTACAACTAAACTAACTAATTAATATTATCACACTACGGGCAACTGGTCCCGATCGTGCAGTAATAGATACTGGCAAGTCAAGTTCGTTCCACAGGGAGAAGCGTTTTCAAGAATTTAACAACAATTAATTATACTTTTAAGTGGGTTTTAATTGATTTTCGGTTTTGGATATAATTAACTAAAATAATAATAAAAACTACAATGAATAAAAATATAAGAAAGTGTATTTACTTAGATTTCGTCCCCCTCATTGATATGAATCATAGACAATTCATAATCAATTTACTATGGATTGTTGTTAAGTCCGATTACAATATCATATAGTATATAACTTCGTGATAACCTCTCGATTTCATAAAGTCTTGATTTACTAAGATTCAACTTAACTTTCACTAATTTCGTCTTAACAAAGCAAACTATACCCGATCATTCGAATTGTGATTCAACCTAGTTTTAACTTTCGCTAAAACCTAAATCGTAACGGTTCCCCTTTTTTACAATTTCACGACTATGTAAATATAAATATCACCCAATCACCAAATCCATATTCTTATATTTTTGTTTGAAATATAATCCTACGTTTTGTCCAGATCACAAATAGTGTTGAATCATATTTTATATATCACCAATTTAACTTTCGCTAAACGATTCAATAAACTATGTGACGGGAATTAAGTATTAAATTTATATAATAATGGATATTTTGATTGAACACAATATCTAAAATGATCTAAATAACATCTTAACTAACTAAATTCAATCTAATTTTCATTGGATCTTATTTTAGATAGTTAACTATACCCCGATTATCTAAATTGAGACCTAGTCTAGTTTTGACTTTCGCCAAAACTTAAATCGTAACGGTTTCCCTTTTTACAATTTCACGATTATATAAACTATAATATTACCCAAACCACCGAATCTTATTTCTAAATTGGTGTCTATAATTTATCCATAAGTTCGTCTAAATCACTTTTAGTGTTAAAGCATAATCTATATCAATAAAAATAACTTTCGCTATTTTTATCTAATAAATTAAGTGATAGGGTTAAATATCTAATTATATAACAATAGTTCTTTCAACTAGGCACAATATTAAAGATAATCTAAGTTACATTTTAGTATTCTAAATGATAACAATCCATAATCGAGGGGTTCTACATCTAATCAAACACGGGAGTAAACTAGCTAATCATGATAATGATGCGGGAGTAAAAATACAAACATAATATAGTAAACATGGCAATAATAACAATAATAATAATAATTCTAACAAAATGATAGTAATAAAAATGCTACAACTAATAATAATAACAATAACAAGAATAATGAAAATAGCGATAATGAAAAAATTAAATAGAATAACTTACAAACAAAGCTTCAATTTGTTGATTGGAAATGGTAAGAAATGAAAATGAGAGCACCCGTGCACACGAATAATAACACCCGTACAATATTGAAATTATCCTATTTGAACTTGAAAATTAAAATGCTACGGAATACAAATAAAAAAATGATAATGATACGGATGAAATTTGGAAATGGAATTTGACAAGTCTTGCTACTGTCCTACGACTGCTATATATTTTTCTCCCTTTGTGTGTAGTACTCCTTATATTAAATACACTTGTAGTAGTAGGTAGTAGGTGTATTACCAACTAGTTGAACTGTTTCTCTGTTCTTTTTTGCTGTATACCACTGAAAACTATAAAGGAGTAATATTAAATATAAAAGTAGGCTGACCCATGTGCTGTTGGAATCTGAATCTCGCCTAAACATTACGCGTTTCGCGTAAATTGGTACACGTTTCGCGTAAGGTTCCTTCTTGAAAGTTGTAGATTTTTGAGTTACGGACGTCTGGACACCTGATTCGCCTTTTTCGAGTCAGTATGATTTAGTTATGATTTTTTTCGTGCAGACGCGCAGATTTTATGATTTCGCTCGTTTTAACTTGTAGTCTTGAGGCGCGATGTTGTAGTCTTTTGTTGCTCATTAGAAATCTTCATTTTATCTTCATTTTGATCTTTATATCATTGAAAATCCATAATAACACTTCATTCGACGCTTTGGACATTTTAACCAATTACAAACCTAAAAACTACTCGAATACACATAAAATCATAACATTTGGAACTGATATTGCGACTAAGAATATGCATATATTAAGCAATATCACTTATATTACTTAGCTCAATCTATAAGTGTCCATTATGTCTTGTCAATTAGGTTTATGTATTCATCCTCTATATATTAATGAGCATGCTTTGTAATTGAACACATAGAATATCAATAATATCAATTCATTTTGTCATATTAACAAACGCGGGACGAAAAATCTTTATGAAAACATGAAATGTAAATGCAAATCGTAAACTCGAAACGAGAACGTTAGAAATTTAGTTTTCACTTAGACCCATTCCACTCATAGATACAACCCTCTAGACTTACATAAAAGTTGATACTTAAATGGATATTAATAGTTATCCCACTTCTTTTCTATTATGTAAGTGGACCTAATAGTTCTATACATTTTAACCCAATTGACCTTTTTTTAGGACATGGTCTTGATTGCCGGTATGGCTGAAATTGCTTGTTTCAGTTTTTTTTAAGGGCAGTGTTAATTACAAATGGTTAATTCTTGGTCAATTATGCTTTTGAAACAATGCTTTGGATCTCTTGAGGTTTAGAATTTGCCATCTGGGGACACAAACACCATTCATAAAAGCATCTACTGATACTTGAAACAAAACACAAAAAAGCATCTACTGATACTTTGAAACAAAACACAAAAAAATTGAGAGAATGTGAACATGAACTGTACACATCCTGCAATTAACTGTACCAAGAAGAGTAAGAAAATATTTATGTGTATTTAAATTACGAACATTGTTCTATATATGTGCTTATATGATATATGACGATGATATACTTGAATTAGGTAAAATCTCTTTGTATTACGTTTGTAGATGCTGATGTACGTCCATTTTGGATGTAGAACAGAAACTCTGCACCCCCAACTTTACTTCTTCGGTCACCAATCCAAAATACATTTTTTGTGTTATTTTGATGTACGTTTAGATTTAGATAAAATAGAATGTAACCTTTGTAACTTATATGTAAAAATATGAATACATATATCTTTAGAATTCCCACGTATGTAACTGTTATCAAGTATGTACTATTGATAATGTTTAAGCTCAAAATGCATATTACTTAGTGCCAGCGTTCCATGTAGAGATGGCAATGGATGTCTGATTCATCGGATATTCATCTGATCCGATCCACTTAAATGGATATAATGATGTAAATGGATGATAAATGGATATGGATATGGATGATGTAAAAAATAGTGAATCGAGTATTGATTTGCTAGATCAGGTAATAAAGTTTATAAAAACTAGAAAATACCCAAATACTGACTAAAACATAAAATACAAGCAAATGCACCCGATCATTTAATAGTATATAATATAGGTAAAGTGTAATAGTATAATATAGGTAAAGTCCAGGGTTTTTGTTCCACAGAAAGTCTAACATATGAAACTCAAGATTTAGCTAAAATGCAATTAATTAAACTAAAAATAAATAAGCAAATAAACACGAAAATGGAGGGTTTCGTTTAACGACCGAAATGTCAAAGTAGTGATTTAACTAAATATACTTTAAAAATAAAGGCAAGCGAATTTCAGAGCACACAATCAGATTCAAACAAATATGTTTACTTAGTCACTATTCACTTTATAAGTTGGGATTTAAACTAAGATAGATAATTTCATATCATGCATGTGACTTGTAATCTAATTATGCATTCCAGACGCAACTACAAAATTTAGTATGCAAAAGTGTCACTCATTCTAATGTTAATCATGCACCAGACCGTCTATACAATTTTGATTACTTATCAACTGAATTATTAATCTAGAACAATTGCGCTAACTGATCATTGCAATAATTCACACGTGCTGGTTTCTCTAATCAATGAGTTTCGGCTAATTGTCAGATAGCACGCATAACCCTTTGTTACTTTGTTATAAACTATCAATTATATCCTATGAGTTCTCCATATAGATAAAATCAATAATCAAACATCTCAATCAAATAATACACTTCAAGAGTCGATCTATACTAAACAATAATTCATCATGCATTTAAATTCATAATCATTAATATAAAAGCGATCCCAACATATTTAGTATTTGGCCTAAGTAAACATAATTTAGCCAACAAGCATGTTTAAAGCAATGGAAACAATCATGGAACAAGAATTCATAATGAAAATTACGAGAATCAACCTAATTAAAGATGTAATCTGTCTTTGATTCTTGAATCCTTGATGTTAGAATGATGTTAATGCCTTGAAAAGATCCCAAAATACTCCCAAATTCAACTAGAACTCGTCCATAAATGGATAAGGTTGTTGCATAATGAATTAGGGTTGAAATGTGGATTTAAATAGGTTTTTTCTCGCATATATCAGGTCAGACGGCGTAATTACCCTCATCTTTCCGTTAACTTTATCCTTTAATTTTTTGACGACCAATTTGACTTTGTGTCATACGTGAATTAGTTGATTTTTATGTTATGTTATATTATAAATATTATTTGTAATATGTACGTGTTAAACTTTGATAAGAATACCTATTATTGGTTAAGTGTTACTTAACGACCGTTTCCAACTTTTTAGTCACGATTTGGTGAAATAACATTTTTATGTTATCTTTTCCATTATTCTTAATATTCATGACTGCTAGAGACTGTAACACCGACCATTTTTTTTTAACTCACAACGGAAGTCTTCATTATCTAAATCACAACAACAATTACATTATTACATAAAAGCCATGTCATAATATCATTGTCTACCAAAATGGTGTTACGTTATTACTAAACACATGTCACAAAAGTTCACATCAGAGTTAACTACTCAAACATGTCTTCAAACACCAGTACCCATCTAAACTAAAGAACTTATAACTACAAGGGTGGAAATGTGGGGGATTAGCACTCGGCTAAATAAATGGAATCTATCTAATGGAAGAAGCTTAAGCACCAAACATGCAATCAACAGCACTAACATGCTATCTAACAAATAGCATCGTAACACATGTTGCAAAACTATAGCAAGTTGTGAAAGCTCCCGTTTTCTCCGATCTTCGCGTTTTCACTCTGAAACAGACCAACGAGCAAAACTCATCCTATTCCATTTGCAATTTCAGTTTCACGCCGTTCGGAGTCGTTTAGAGGCCAAAAAGCTCGAAATAAGCATCGCAACACATGTTGCAAAACTATTACAAGTTGCGAAAGCTCCCAGTTTGTTCGATCTTTGCGTTTTCACTCCGAAACAGACCAACGAGCAAAACACATCCTATTCCATTGGAAATTACAGTTTCACACCGTTCGAAGTCGTTTAGAGGCTTAAAAGTTCGAAATAATCATCGTAACACATGTTGCAAAACTATAACAAGTTGCGAAAGCTCCCGTTTTGTTCAATCTTTGCGTTTTCACTCCGAAATAGACTAACGAGCAAAACTCATCATATTCCATTATAAACTTCAGTTTCACGCCGTTCAGAGTCGTTTAGAGGCCTAAAAGCACGAAATAAGCATCGTAACACATGTTGCAAAACTATAACAAGTTGCGAAAGCTCCAGTTTTGTCCGATCTTCGTGTTTTCACTCCGAAACAGACTAACGAGCAAAACTCATCATATTCCATTTGGAATTTCAGTTTCACACAATTCGGAGTAGTTTAGAGGCCTAAAAGTTTGAAATAAGCATCGTAACACATGTTGCAAAACTATAACAAGTTGCTAAAGCTCCCGTTTTGTCCGAACTTCGCGTTTTCACTCTGAAACAGACTAACGAGCAAAAATCTTCCTATTCCATTGGAAATTTCAGTTTCACGCCGTTCGGAGTCGTTTAGAGGCCTAAAAACTCGAAATAAGAATCGTAACACATGTTGCAAAACTATTACAAGTTGCGAAAGCTCCCGGTTTGTCTGATCTTCGCGTTTTCACTCCGAAACAGACAAAGGAGCAAAACGCATCCTATTCCAATGGAAATTATAGTTTCACGACGTTCAAAGTCGTTTAGAGGCCTAAAAGTTCGAAATAAGCATCGTAACACATGTTGCAAAATTATAAAAAGTTGCGAAAGCTCCCGTTTTGTCCGATCTTCGCGTTTTCACACCGAAACACACTAACGAGCAAAAATCATCCTACTCCATTGGCAATTTTGAGTTTCACGCCGTTAGGAGTTGTTTAGAGGCCTAAAAGTTCGAAATAAGCATCGTAACACATGTTGCAAAACCATAACAAGTTGCGAAAGCTCCTGTTTTGTCCGATCTTCGCGTTTTCACTCCGAAACAGACAAACGAGCAAAACTCATCCAATTCCAATTGCAATTTCAGTTTCACACTATTCATAGTAGTTTAGAGGCCTAAAAGTTTGAAATAAGCATCGTAACACATGTTGCAAAACTATAACAAGTTCCGAAAGCTCCCGTTTTGTCCGATCTTAGCGTTTTCACTCCGAAACAGACAAACGAGCAAAACTCATCCTATTCCATTGGAAATTTCAGTTTCACGCCGTTCGGAGTCGTTTAGAGGCCTAAAAACTCAAAATAAGCATCGTAACACATGTTACAAAACTATAACAAGATGCGAAAGCTCCTGTTTTGTCCGATCTTCGCGTTTTCAATCCGAAACAGACCAACAAGCAAAACTCATCCTATTCCATTGGCAAAAATAGTTTCACGCAATTCGGAGTCGTTTAGAGGCCTAAAAGTACGAAATAAGCATCGTAACATATGTTGCAAAACTATAACAAGTTGCAAAAACTCCTGTTTTGTCCGATCTTCGAATTTTCACTCCGAAACAGATTAACGAGCAAAACTCATCCTATTTCATTGGCATTTTCAGTTTCACGGTCGTTTAGAGGCCAAAAAGTTCGAAATAAGCATTGTAACACATGTTGCAAAACTATAACAAGTTGCGAAAGCTCCCATTTTGTACGATCTTCACGTTTTCACTCCGAAACAGACCAACGAGCAAAAATCATCCTATTCCATTGGCAATTTCAGTTTCAAGGAATTCAGAGTCGTTTAGAGGCCTAAATGCTCGAAATAAGCATCGTAATAAATGTTGTAAAACTATTACAAGTAGTGAATTTTTTCCGAACTTCGCGTTTTCACTCCAAAATAGACTAACGAGTAAAACTCATACTATTCCATTTGCAATTTCAGTTTCACACAATTCGGAGTAGTTTAGAGGCCTAAAAGTTTGAAATAAGCATCGTAACACATGTTGCAAAACTATAACAAGTTGCGATAGCTCCCGTTTTGTCCGTACTTCGCGTTTTTACTCCGAAACAGACTAACGAGCAAAAATCATTCTATTCCATTGGAAATTTTAGTTTCACGCCGTTCGGAGTCGTTTGGAGGCCTAAAACTCGAAATAAGCATCGTAATACATGTTGCAAAAATATTACAAGTTGCGAAAGCTCCCGGTTTTTCCGATCTTCGCGTTTTCACTCTGAAACAGATAAAGGAGAAAAACGCATCCTATTCCATTGGTAATTACAGTTTCACGTCGTTCGAAGTCGTTTAGAGGCCTAAAAGTTCGAAATAAGCATCGTAACACATATTGGAAAATTGTAACAAGTTGCGAAAGCTCCTGTTTTGTCTGATCTTCGCGTTTTCACTCTGAAACACACTAACGAGCAAAAATCATCCTACTCCATTGGCAATTTTGAGTTTCACGCCGTTTGAAGTCATTTAGAGGCCTAAAAGTTCGAAATAAGCATCGTAACACATGTTGCAAAACTATAACAAGTTGCGAAAGCTCAAGTTTTGTTCGATCTTCGCGTTTTCACTCTGAAACAGATTAACAAGCAAAACTCATCCTATTCCATTTGCAAATTTAGTTTCACACTATTCGAAGTAGTTTAGAGGCCTAAAAGTTTGAAATAAGCATCGTAACACATGTTGCAAAACTATAACAAGTTGCGAAAGCTCCCGTTTTGTCTGAATCTTGGCGTTTTCATTCCGAAACAAACAAACGAGCAAAACTCATCCTATTCCATTGGAAATTTCAGTTTCACACCGTTCGGAGTCGTTTAGAGGTCTAAAATCTCGAAATAAGCATCGTAACACATGTTGCAAAACTATAACAAGATGCGAAAGCTCATGTTTTGTCCGATCTTCGCTTTTCACTCCGAAACAGACCAACGAGAAAAACTCATCCTATTCCATTGGTAATTACAGTTTTACGCCGTTCGAAGTCGTTTAGAGGCCTAAAAGTACGAAATAATCATAGTAACATATGTTGCAAAACTATAACAAGTTGCAAAAGCTCCTGTTTTATCCGATCTTCGCATTTTCACTCCGAAACAGACTAACAAGCAAAACTCATCCTATTCCATTTGCAATTTCTATTTCACACAATTCGGAGTAGTTTAGAGGCCTAAACGTTTGAAATAAGCATCGTAACACATGTTGCAAAACTATAACAAGTTGCGAAAGCTCCCGTTTTTTCCGAATCTTCGCGTTTTCATTCCGAAACAGAAAAACGAGCAAAACTCATCCTATTCCATTGGAAATTTCAGTTTCACACCGTTCGGAGTCGTTTAGAGGCCTAAAATCTCGAAATAAGCATCGTAACACATGTTGCAAAACTATAACAAGACGCGAAAGCTCCTGTTTTGTCCGATCTTCGCGTTTTCACTCCGAAACAGACCAACGAGCACAACTCATCCTATGCCATTGGCAATTACAGTTTCACGCCATTCGGAGTCGTTTAGAGGCCTAAAAGTACGAATAAGCATTGTAACATATGTTGCAAAACTATAACAAGTTGCAAAAGCTCATGTTTTGTCCGATCAACGCGTTTTCACTCCGAAATAGACTAACGAGAAAAAATCATCCTATTCCATTGGTAATTTTAGTTTCACGCCATTCGTAGTCGTTTAGAGGCGTAAAAGTTCGAAATAAGCATTGTAACACATGTTGCAAAACTATAACAAGATGCGAAAGCTCCCGCTTTGTCCGATCTTCGCGTTTTCACTCCGAAATAGGCCAACGAGCAAAAATCATCCTATTCCATTGGAAATTTTAGTTTCACGGAATTCAGAGTCGTTTAGTGGCCTGAACGCTCGAAATAAGCATCGTAACACATGTAGCAAAACTATTACAAGTTGCGAAAACTCCCGTTTTCTCCGATCTTCGCGTTTTCACTCCGAAACAGACCAACGAGCAAAAATCATCCTATTCCATTGGCAATTACAGTTTCACGCCATTCGAAGTAGTTTAGAGGCCTAAAAGCTCAAAATAAGCATCGCAACACATGTTGCAAAACTATTAGAAGTTGCGAAAGCTCCCGTTTTGTCCGATCTTTGCATTTTCACTCCGAAACAGACCAACTAGCAAAACTCATCCTACTCCATTGGAAATTTCAGTTTCACGCAGTTCGGAGTCGTTTGGAGGTGTAAACGCTCGAAATAAGCATCGTAACACATGTTGTAAAACTATTACAAGTTGCGAAAGCTCCCGATTTGTCCGATCTTCGCGTTTTCACTCCGAAACAGACCAACGAGCAAAATGCATCCTATTCCATTGAAAATTTCAGTTTCACACCGTTCGGAGTCGTTTAGAGGCCTAAAAGTTCTAAATAAGCATCGTAACACATGTTGCAAAACTATATATAACAAGTTGCGAAAGCTCCCGTTTTGTCCAATCTTCGCTTTTCACTCCAAAACAGACTAACGAGCAAAACTCATCCTATACCATTGGCAATTTCCATTTCACGCCGTTCAAAGTTGTTTAGAGGCCTCAAAGCTCAAAATAAGCATTGTAACACATGTTGCAAAACTATAACAAGTTGTGAAAACTCCCATTTTGTCCGATCTTCACGTTTTCACTCCGAAACAGACCAAAAAGCAAAACTCATCCTATTCCATTGGCAATTTCACTTTCACGCCATTCGTAGTCGTTTAGAGTCCTAAAAGCTCGAAATAAGCATGTAACACATGTTACAAAACTATAACAAGTTGCGAATGCTCCCGTTATGTCCGATCTTCGCGTTTTCACTCCGAAACAGACCAAAAAGCAAAACTCATCCTATTCCATTTGCAATTTCAGTTTCACACCATTCGGAGTAGTTTAGAGGCATAAAAGCTCAAAATAAGCATCGTAAAACATGTTGCAAAACTATATCAAGTTGCGAAAGCTCCCGTTCTGTCCGATATTCGCGTTTTCACTCCGAAACAGACCAACGAGCAAAAGTCATCTGATCAAACCAAAATCGTCTGGTATGAATAGATTTCGGGTTTGAGTGCTTAATTTGGGAAAAAGAGAAGGTTGATTGTTTTAACTCCAATAATTGTGCAAACCCCGATTTGGAATCTGGATTCTGAGAGCCTAAAACAATTAATTGAATTAACCTTATTCGATCGGAATTGAATAAGTTAATATCTAGGTACGAATTAACTCCGATGGTGGTCGGAGCACCGATCGGAATTTGGTTAACGACTGGAGTAATGCTACCGTAATTAATTTGGGCATAGTAACATTAATGCATCTAGTGTTATTTGAATGAAAGATCTTGTTTAGTATTTATAGATGTCTAGGAGGAATGATGACGTGGCACATGTCCCTTTCATGGTTGTAATGAACTTTGTCAATCCCGAGGGGTGACGTGGCACCTGTCCCTTTCGTGGGGAGTAACAGATCCTAACAAACTTCCCTAGATTCGCGGGCTGATGTGGCATGCAACTTGCTTGCATGCTTACTCCGTCGTTAGGTAATCGTTCCGGGACTAAGTGTCTGCTCCGGGATAGTGCACTTTCTCCGGGACAGCGTGCTTGTCCCGGGAGAATATCTTCATGCCGGGATGGAACGCCATTTTGGTAATGACGGCAGGTTAGTTCCGGTTAAGGCATCACGGTGCTCTCAGTCTAGCCGGGAAGGTTTTGCTTTCTACTTTGTTCCAAGTAATGATTATCACGATTGGCTGTATGATGCCAGTTATGTGTATGTCATCCAGGTTCTCGGTCTTACCATTTATCCGGCATGGTGAAGTTTCTAGGATGACGTCAGGCAGACGTCAGGAAACGAAGTCCGTATTCCGCCACATGCGGTACCTGGTAAGGTTTTTGCCGAGATGCTTGCCTGTTTTTGAGACGGATCATTTTGCTTATCATTAAGTCCTCCCAGTTTGGTGAGGTCAGCTGGGACAGCTGCATTGCAAAACTTAAATTATCATGACCCACTAACATGATTCGACGTGCAATAAATGCGTTTTGCATGCTGTCTTAATCATAATACATCTCGTGTTCCAATGCACCTTTTCGAGTTTTATGGGACCTACGTAGGACTTTTGCCTATATAAAGGAGCATTTTTCTTTTTTCGATTCTTTGTACCTTCGATAGTATTCGCTTTACAAAATACAGAGAAACGATTTTCTTGTTTTCCTTGATTTGGATCGCATTCCTTTCATCTTTTTGCAGTATGGCCCCCAGACCTAACGTTCTTCATGACGTGTTACGTGCGCCTAGCAGCGTTGATGAAGCATACCTTGATAGCGTTTATTTTATATGTCCTCAGCTGTGAGGTTTGGGGTTAGTTATTTCAAGCTCACAGCAGCGCGCTTGTGGGCCCCCGCCCAATCATTGTGCTATCTATTTGAGAACCTTTGAGGTCTCAAATTTGAGATACCCATTTACTCGCTTCTTCATGAAGGTTTTAAATTTCTATGGCCTTAGCGTTGCTCGCTTGCATCCGAATGGGGTTCGCGATCGTCCTGTTTGAAATGTACTTCAATGGTTTAGGCATGGGCTTGAGCTTGAACATTTTTAGAAGCATATTTCGATTATCATCCTGTCGCAAAGGGTGGTACACGTTCACTGATGAAATCGATTTCCTTGGGGAGGCACCGACAATTGAAGATAACTGGGTGCAATCATTTGTTTTTGCCAAGTGTTCTGATTTTCCGTTAAAGAACGCACAGTCCTATTTGTTTAGGTCGGTGACTGTTCAGCCGCCGATACAGCCTTCTGAGCTAGGTGAATCGATGGTTGACCAATTGAGGGGCCTGAGGATTCCTCAACGGTGTTATGAGGAGCAGGTGTTGGTAATGGCTAATGTTAGCAACAACTGGATTCATTCTGATGGGATTCCTATCGCTCGGAGAGGCGGGAGAGGTATTTGACCGTTTGACATTTATGCATCTCCTTATTTATGTAATCGTGATTTATAAGGTGATTATTTGTGCAGAGTTGATCGTGTCGGAGGTTCTGAGGGATGTGAGCCTGGATGGCATGGTTTTCACCTTAAAGTGGTTGAAGGGACGACACCTGTGTCCGCCAGCCGTCGCAGGATGTTACCTCCTGAAGATTTGGAATCTTCTAATGGCGGCTCTTCAGAGGGTGGGCTGATCCGTCGTACCCAGCGTCGGATTGAGCCGGCTGTGGCAGCTGAAGGTAAGTGTTAGTCCCATATTTGCTTTAACTTTCTTAACAGTATCTTGCGCTGATTGTATTGTTTTGTTAAATGTTATGCGTAGGTAATACTGTTGTGACCCCTGCGGGGGCGCAGGCGTCTGTTCGCATGGTTTCGCTGTTGGAGGGAGCTGCTCCCCGGGAGGAACTTGAGCCGGTTTCTAGGGAGAATCAGGTGACGGATGGGTCAGCTACTGAAAGAGAGTCAACTCAAGGGCATCGTCCCGGCAAAGAACCCGTTGTGGAGGCCTCGGATGCTCGCCCCCGGCTGACGACCAATGCTGGGCAGAATGTTTACATTCTTCCCGATAGTAATATCGGGCCATTTCGAGATCTTCTCTGCTGTGATGCCTCAGACTATCCGGTTTATAGAGAATATCTTGATTTTATTACTTTTCTGGCTCTGAAAGAGGCGCTGGCCACTCTTTCCACCGCCCATGCACAACACTTGCATTCTCAATTCGCCGTGTTTGCTCAGCACTTTGCGGCAGATGAACTGAACCGGAGCGAGGCTGATGCTCGTCGCATTCACGAGCATTGTGTGCTATTTGAGAATGATAACCGTCGGGTGGCAGAATTTGTTGGGCACGATTGCTCGCCTTGAAAGGGAGTTGGTGTCAGCTAAGGAGGCTTTGGAGCCTATCCAGAATGAGCTGCGTGTTTCTCGGGAAACACAGGAGTCGTTGAAGACTGCGCTTGCCCAAGAACAGGAGAAAGTCGCCTTACTTTCGGATGAAAATAAAAAGTTATCGGAGAAGGTGTCGGCCACGTTAGGAGAACTTAGCCGTCTTCAGCATGGTATTCCTGTGCTTTTTGCCCGACTCCTGAAGTCATCTATTGTTCATTAGTCATTCAATGCCTTTATTGAGGCCATCAAGAAGTTTACTACGTTTGAGGTGTTGAAGGTGGTGCAACGTTTCTTGCCGCCTGGTAGCGCAGCCCAAAAGAGGAAGATTGACTTGAGCGATACCTGTGTGCAGGATTGTCACCGGGTACATGAGGCTCTCGGTCGGATTAGTTTTGAAGAACTAGACAAAATCTGTAGGGACGAGAACTCATCCGTTGAGGATATTGTAAATTACCAACCGTAGAGATATGCACTCGGTTGTCTTTTGTATGATTAATTTGAGTTCTGTATTTTGTGTATACACTAGTTTACTTTTCTGTGAGTTCCATATATTGTCATGACAACAACGTAGATATCTAGACTACGCGTGAGTGTGGTCGAGTTTTTTACATGGTAGAACCGGGCTACCAATGATATGGTCAGACGCCCTTGTTATCCGTTAAGGTTCTTCAAGGGGTGTCCTCCTACCAACAAAAGCTAGAAAACATTTCTTCTGGAGGTAGGTCTGAAATATGCCGAAAGACTTTCGATTTTACTTTTGTCATATTCAGAGTCGTTACAGTTCATAAGTATATAAAATGAAATTTTATTGATGATAGAAATTATTTGACTACATAGGTGCTTTGCATTCCTACCATCCGAGTGGGTGATCAGTCCTCCCGGTCGCAGATAAGTTACACATGATATTTCTTCAAATGGGAGGCGTGCCAAGGGCGTTGTATCGGAACTCCATCTGGTGTCTCCAGGTGATATGCACCATACTCAGTTATTCCGACAACCCTGTAGGGTCCCTCCCATCTGGGGCCCAATTTACCGACGTCTTGCTGTCGGCTGGCCTCATTGCTGCGTAACACTAAATCGTTTAACTAAAAGTCCATTGGCTTGACTTTTTTGTCATAGTGGTTTGCGATTTGTTGTTTCTTCTCGGCTTGCTGGATATGTGCTATTGTCCGACGTTCTTCTAGAGCATCTAAGTTTTCTCGTAATGCATCATCATTTTGTTGTGCATCGAATGCTGTTATTCGGTCAGTTGGGACAAGCACTTCGGCCGATAAAACCACTTCGGTTCCGTTCACTAGACTGAAACGTGTTTCGTTCGTACTATCTTTCGGTGTTGTCTGGTGTGCCCATAGTACATGTTGTAGTTCGTCCACCCATCCTTGTCTGTGTTTTCCCAGTCTTGTTTTTATGCCAGCAACGATGTCCCTGTTAGTGACTTCGACTTGTCCGTTGGCTTGCGAATAGGCCACGAAAGTGAATGACTGTTGAATGTCCATATCTGCACACCAGTCTTTAAATGGATTATGTGCGAACTGCGTGCCGTTGTTGCTGACTATCTCTTGTGGTAAGCCGAAGCGACAAACAATGTCCTCCCACACAAAGGTTAAGATCTTCCTTCTTGTAATCATGCTTAACGGTTTCGCCTCAACCCACTTGGTAAAGTAGTCGATTGCGACGACTAAGAATTTAACGTTACCGACACCCCGTGGGAATGGGCCGACGATATCGATCCCCCATTTGCAGAATGGCCAAGCGGCGTGTATTGGAATCATGTTTCAATGGGGGGATCTGTTGACGGGAACGTGTATTTGACATGCTTCGCATTTTACGATCAGGTCATACGTATCCTGGTACATGTTGAAAGGACCCGTCCTAATCCATCTGGACGAAGTCCATATCGATTACGAACGATTCACAATAGTTGATTACATCGCGAGGTACTTGACCTCTATATGATACATTTTACAAACATTGCATTCGTTTTTAAAAGACAAACTTGCTTTACATCGTAAGTTAACGGCATGCACACCATTTCATAATATATTCAACTTTAATTGACTTAATAATAATCTTGGTAAACTCGAAGACTCGAATGCAACGTCTTTTGAAATATGCCATGAATGACTCCAAGTAATATCTTTAAAATGAGCAAATGCACAGCGGAAGATTTCTTTCATACCTGAGAATAAACATGCTTTAAAGTGTCAACCAAAAGGTTGGTGAGTTCATTAGTTTAACATAAATAATCATTTCCATCATTTAATAGACCACAAGATTTTCATTTCACATAAATATACGTCCCATGCATAGAGACAAAAATATCATTCCTATGGATTGAACACCTGGTAACCGACATTCACAATATGCATATAAGAATATCCCCATCATGCCGGGATCCTCCTTCGGACATGATATAAATTTCGAAGTACTAAAGCATTCGGTACTTTGGATGGGGCTTGTTGGGCCCGATAGATCTATCTTTAGAGTTCGCGTCAATTAGGGTGTTTGTTCCCTAATTCTTAGATTACCAGACTTAATAACAAGGGGCATATTCGATTTCGATTATTCAACCATATAATGTAGTTTCGATTACTTGTGTCTATTTCGTAAAACATTTATAAAAAAACAGCGCATGTATTCTCAGTCCCAAAAATATATATTGCGAAAGCATTTAAAAAGGGAATAATGAAACTCACTTATTGTATTTTGTAGTAAAAATACATATTACGACATCGAACAATTGTAGGGTTGGCCTCGGATTCACGAACCTATATCATTTATATATATTAACACATATATTTGTAATCGAATAAATTTATTATATCTTAAATTATATATTATATATATTTAATTTGTATGTATCTTTAAAAATGACTAATATTTATATAGTTATATTAATATTTATATATATGATTAATATTATATTAAAAATACATCATTTGTTATATATGAATGTTCATAAAAATATGTTTATTATATGTAATATTATTATAAGTATAATTTTATATGCATAATATTTATTTGTTGTAAAAATAATAATAATGATAATACTAGTAATAAAAATAATGATGATAATAATTTTTAATAGTAATAATTCTTATGTTCATAATAATAATAGTAATAATAATAATAATAATAATAATAATAATAATAATAATAATAATAATAATAATAATAATAATAATAATAATAATAATAATAATATTGAAAACTACCTTTAAAGCTTTTTCGAAAAATAAATGCCCGTGCCCGGGCTCGAACCCGCAACCTCTAGTACCACAACATACCCCTTAACCAATCAACCATCTGTTATATTCGTATTCAACCCCAGCTGAAAATCTTATAACCCGTATATATTTACATGTCTTTCTCTTCTACAAATTCAAGATCAAAACCCATTTATATTTTATCATCATAAATCTTCTTCTTCTCATTATTGTTAACATCATGTACCGAAACCATCATCATTAATCATGAACCTCATTCATCTTTATCTATCATGTATCATCATCATTATTTCATAACATCATAACCATAATAATTCGTGCAGTAATCAAGAACGTGATATATACTGCAGCTGATTTATGATTTGGTCTATATATATATATATATATATATATATATATATATATATATATATATATATATATATATATATATATCTCGGCCCACATAGAATAAGTAGCACACGGCCCAATCAAGCATAAACAAACATGGTCCAAGGTAAACCAATTGCTTTGGTGGCCTGTCATGTTTGCTATCAAACGGTTCTTTCCAAAAACAATATATCATGGTTTCATATTTTAGTGAAGAATGGGTCCATTAATGATCGATATCAATTATATTAGAAGGTGTGCGTGTTTTAATGTCCCTGTCTGGCTCCACTGAATTTATTTAACAATAACTTTAAATCACCCAATTGCACAAGTGGTTAACACTTTTGGGTATCTATCGGCCACTAGGAAAAAAAATATAGAAAAGGCACACTACAGTATTCCAATTCATAATTGATACTGTAACTGGAATTAGAACAGGAGAAGGAAAAAAATAAAAGACACGTAGATGTAGTAGTAATATAAACGAGGGTTTGGGGTTGTTTAGTCGTCGGAACAGAAACAAACAATCATGAATATAGCAGCGGTGATTCGAAGGGTTTCATAATGGTTTTAATACATAAACTTGTCGGATGGTGGTTCAATGAACGTGGCTGTGGTGGTTCTCGTTTAATTGTAGTGACAACAAGGAAGATTTAGAAGTCTAACTAACAGTTGTAATTATGTAGGTTTTTCTTTTATTACATCGAGCCAAAAACAGAAGTGTACCGAAGTAATTTAGCACCGTTTAGTGTTGTCTCGTTGATTACAAAACAGAAGGTTCGAGCATCCCTGATTAATCATACAATAGTAGTAGAAGAGAGTCGACAGCAGCAGCTGCACATCGAGTCCCATAATAACGAAAAGTAATAGTTGTAGCTGCTTTAACGTGCATCATATTATCATCATTATAACACGTTTACTATCATCTTCTTCTCGTTTCGTTCTCGTTTAAAATAGAGAAGAGTGGCAGCAATCATAGTAACAAGGATGGTGGTGTTTGTTTTGGACTGCAACAAAAGACGAGTAGTAGCAGTTCAAATGGTTCTTCAATCATGTATAGGAATAAACACAGAAAACTTGATAGTCATGGAGGTTTATGAAGAAGAGAGGGAAAGAGAGAGATGAGAAAAAGAAAGGTGACGGTGGAGGTGATCATGGAGGTGGTTGCTCAAGAGGTGGTTGTTGGTGGTAATGGATTGGAGTTGGTGGCCGTGTGGGTTGTGATTTACAGTGAAATAGGAGTTAAGAACACAAGGGTGATGGTTTTATGGTGAACCGAAAAAGACAAGAAACAATAGAAAAGAAGATGGTTGTAGTGATCGTAAGCTGAAGTGGGTTAAATATATGTTATATTTTGCAGTTTCTTGAATATAAGAATATGAATTGTGAATTGATAATGTTTCTGTGTGTGTATCTACCTTCTGTATGTCGTAATATATAAATACAATATGCCTAACCAACTATCTTGTAAAGTAGGACTATACTAAAGTTTGCTAAATACATGGTCAATTACATATTTATCAGTTGACTTATTAATAGTATATATGACTGAAGTCTGTGCGATGAAGTATCAAAACACTGAATCTTAATTCAATTATAAACAATGATCCTTTCTAATCATGTAACCGCTTGATAAATTAAATAATATAATATAAACGTGTTAGTTTATGGAATGTCATATTTGAGTTAAAAAGGAAACAGTACTCCATCCGTGATAATTGATTGAAAATATCTACCGACAGTTTTCACGGACTTTGCTAAACAGTTAACGTATAAAAGTGTTCCTAAAAATCCCAAATTTTTAGATTAAATATATTTAATTATTTCACTCATTAACTGTTTGAAACCTAATCAAAAAGGTTCGATAATTATTTATTTTCTGTTCCAATTTATATGTACGGAGTGCTAATATTTAATCTTAAAAAGGTAAAAATATTCTTGACAATTCTAAAATCTTCGTAATCAATTTACAGTCCAATTTTTATTTTGATCCTTCTTGGACATGTACAATATTCATATTTAGACTAACAAAACATCAACCGAGTCTTACTGACGTTTACCAATTAAGCTCGAAATCATTTATTTTTAATATATTCTCTTTCTATATATAAAGAGTTTTAAATAGCAAGTTTAACTACTAAATAAATATATTATATATCTTTAAACCATTGAGTTTAATATAATTTATATATTTACAAGTAATATTTATATACATATTTATATATATAAATATATATCTATATATTTATAATAATAGTTTTCATTACATCGCATATTATTTTTCATATTTATTTTCAACAATTAAATCATATATTATTTCAAATAATATTTTCAAATTAATGTATATTTATCTATATATATATAGTTGTTCGTGAATCGTCGAGAATGGTCAAAGGTCTATTGAATATACAAAACAGTTCAAAGTTTTTGAGACTCAACATTACAGACTTTGCTTATCATGTCGGAATCATATAAGAATTAAGTTTAAATTTGGTCGGAAATTGCCGGGTCATCACACATGTGTGGCCAGAAATAACCCATTCTCTTGATCCTGTTAACTATCGTTCGGTAGCTGGAGTGCGTTGAGCAGGCTCCCTCATGCATTTCTCGTATTATCTCTTTGGCATGTGTTGGGCCAACGCATCGTAAGTAAGGCTCTGTGAATGATTTCCTGTACAAGATGCCGTTTTTTAAATAATACATTGGTGTCAGTATTCGTATCCTGCGGGTTTGTAATTTGTCTTCCGGGAGAGTACCGTCAGTGAGGTATTTTATGAAAGGTGTCATCCTTTAATGACCCGACTTCGTTATCTCAAAAACACACAATTTTTTTTTGATGCAGTACATCTGGACGGCATCGAGATTTCTGGACGGCGTCCAGTAAAGAAGCCTTAGACAACATCCAGAAGATTTGGACGGCGTCCAAATGAACTAAAGTCTGCTGTCTCCGGGGTCAAACTTACATGAGCGGAAAACCCGCTTCCCGATACTTTTAAATGAAAACCTTTTCACAACATGTCATAATAAGTTAAACTACGAGATTTCCATCATCAAAACAAGTTTTACATCGTCAGGCCCACATCGGCCCTAGTTACAAGTTTCGTACAAAATACAAGTTTCGACCTTTCTAGTTTAATTTCCAAACAACACTAGAGCATGGTGTTTGGGGTTAAACTACCCAAATCTTGACCAAACTTCCAAAAAGCTAATCCCCTGAGAGTCACTAATCCAACCGAATACCTTTGCCCTTATCCACGTCGGAGCCTAAAAAGCTAAACAACGAGAGGGTAAGCTAAAGCTTAGTGAGTGCAATAGTTATACATATACATATATAACCTACTTACTTGCAACACTTACACAATATCGCATACAACTTGTAACTCAAAAAGCATGTCATCATACTCGTAATACTTACAAGTTGTACAATATCACAAAACCGCATTAGCATATACTCACACAACATATATATAATATGCTAGACAATCAATAAACCCCCCATATGGTTAACCATACACGCTATGGTGCTACCGGCTCGTGGTTCACACCATACGCATTTGAGTCATACTCTTTTATAGTGCTACCGGCTCGATGGTTCACACTTTATTTTAGAGTGCTACCGTCTCGTGGTTCACACTTGATGCTACCTGCTCAATGGTTCACATCATGATTTTATAGTGCTACCGGCTCGTGGTTCACACTTTGTTTATAGTGCTATCGGCTCGTGGTTCACACTTTTGTAAAGACCCGTCCTAATCCATCCGGACGAAGTCTATATTGATTATAAACGATTCACAACAGTTGATTACATCGCGAGGTACTTGACCTCTATATGATACATTTTTACAATCATTGCATTCATTTTTAAAAAGACAATCTTTCATTACATCAAAAGTTGACGGCATGCATACCATTTTATAATATATCTAACTATAATTGACTTAATAATAATCTTGATGAACTCAATGACTCGAATGCAACGTCTTTTGAAATATGTCATGAATGACTTCAAGTAATATCTTTAAAATGAGTAATTTCACAGCGGAAGACTTCTTTCATACCTGAGAATAAACATGCTTTAAAGTGTCAACCAAAAGGTTGGTGAGTTCATTAGTTTAACATAAATAATCATTTCCATCATTTTAATAGACCACAAGATTTCATATTTCCATTTCTCATAAACATACGTCCCATGCATAGAGACAAAAATATCATTCATATGGATTGAACACCTGGTAACCGACATTCACAATATGCATATAAGAATATCCCCATCATTCCGGGATCCTCCTCCGGACATGATATAAATTTTGAAGTACTAAAGCATCCGGTACTTTAGATGGGGCTTGTTGGGCCCGATAGATCTATCTTTAGGATTCGCGTCAATTAGGGTGTATGTTCCCTAATTCTTAGATTACCAGACTTAATAAAAAGGGCCATATTCGATTTTGATAATTCAACCATATAATGTAGTTTCGTTTACTTGTGTCTATTTCGTAAAACATTTATAAAAGCAGCGCATGTATTCTCAGTCCCCAAAATATATATTGCAAAAGCATTTAAAAAGGGAGTAATGAAACTCACCTAATGTATTTTGTAGTAAAAATACATATGACGATATTGAACAATGCAGGGTTGACCTCGGATTCACGAACTTATATTATTTGTATATATATATTAACACACAAAGTTGTAATAGAACAAATTTATATATATATATATATATATATATATATATATATATATATATATATATATATATAATTTGTGTATATATTCAAAATGATTTAATATCTATATAGTTATATTATTATATCCATATTTATTTATATACATTATTGTTTAGTGTTATATATTTAAAATCAATAGTCTGTTATATGTACGTATTTAAATAAATAATCTTAGTAAGTTTAATTTATATAGTTATATGAAATATTAATATAATTATAGTATATGTAATAAGTATCTTTTATGTACAAAATATATATCTTTTTAAAAAGATAGCTTTTGATAATAATAATAATGATGTACTAATAATAATAATGACTTTATTAATAATAATACTAAAATAATGTTACTAATGATAAAAATAATAATAATGATAATACTAATACTATTAATAATGATAATAATATTAAAAATCTTATTAAGGATAATAATAATGATAATTTTAATAATAAAGATAATCTTGTTATAAATGATAAGTTTAATACAACTTTTAAATTTTTAAAACTTTATATAATAAGAATGATAATAATAATAGAAGTAATAATAATAACTATAATATCTATAATAATAATACTTTTACCAATAATGATAATAACAATAATAATAATAATAATAATAATAATAATAATAATAATAATAATAATAATAATAATAATAATAATAATAATAATAATAATAATAATAATAATAATAATAATAATAATAATAATAATAATAATAATAATAATAATAATAATAGTAATAATAATAGAGCACAACCTTTGAGAAAAGAGCTTTAAAAACATAACGTCACTGCCTAGGCTCGAACCCACAACCTACTGTTTACCCAAAACCTATCTAAACCGTTCCTCTACTCATGACATTCTATTTTATCTTACAGCTTAAATCTATATAAGCCTTTTTCTGTTTTTTCCATAACATTCGGCCCAACAGCAATTTAAAACTTGGCCCAACAAGAATTCTGCCCAAGGTGATGACTAACTTAATATACTCCAGCCCAACAAGCATAAATATTACAGCCCACTTGTATAATAATAAATTTGGCCCAACGTTTAAATGAGTAAACCCGTTATTATTTTTATGAGCCCGATCTCGTTTCTGTTTCTTTTTAAAAATTGTATCATCGCCGTCTTTGTTAAAACAAAAATATAAGTGGACAAGTATTGTAGCAGCCGTTCATGTTTGTTGGATTTGTGCTGCTCAAACCATCGACAGAAACAAGGATTATCATCATACTTCGTCATCAACTACCATCACTTTTAAATCAGCCTCAATATCGTCTTTTATTGTTTTAATTCTTCTTCTTCCTTGTTACAGTAAACGAAAAATGTCACAGCAACTGTAAATCATCATCGTGTTTATTGCAGAAATTATGCAGTTGCAGGTTTGTTTTTCTGTTGTTCTTGGACTGAAACGGTGAACGACAGCAGGAAGATAAACACAACCGATGGGTGTTTGGTTCATCATTAACTTGTATCATAACAGTCCTCGTGTATATCCTTGTATCATCATCTCTAGCTCGATCATCTTCATCATACTTCATTACCACCGGAATCATCATCAACACATCATCCTAATCATCACGACATCAAAATCAACATGGTCATCACTGTTTTCAAATCATCATCGTGATCTTCCATTATCATCATCATCATAACATACTCATATTCATAACCATCATCATACGATATCAAAACACCATCACGACTCGTGCATCATCTTTATCTTCATTTTAAAGTTTCAATATCGTTGTCGACTGAGAACAGATGCATGACATCAGTGGATAGCATCATCATCTTTATTATTTTCATATGTCATCATCAACGAATATGTGGTGACGGGTTTGCAGCCTTGTAATGAGGTGATAATGCTAAAAACGAACATATATTTCATAGCATTATTCCTCAAGAAAGACAAGCTTTTAGTTGCAATTGTTCTATTTACAAGTGATATTCGTTTAAATAATAAAAGGTGAAGACAAAAGACAGATTCGACGAATTGAAGACGCAAACGACCAAAAAGCTCAAAAGAACAAAAGACAATCAAAAAGGTTCCAATTATTGATAAGAAACGTCTCGAAATCACAAGAGTACAAGATTCAAAACGCAAAGTACAAGATATTAAATTGTACGCGAGGACGTTCGAAAATCCGGAACCGGGACTAGAGTCAACTCTTAACGCTCGACGCAACGGACTAAAAATTACAAGTTAACTATATATATAAATATAATATAATATATAATTAATTATATTAATTATATATATATTATATATATATATAAAAAACTGTCGGCAGCTAGAAACTCCAAGGGTGTGAAATGAAAATACCTCTCCGCGACTCGCGGAGTTTGAAGGCCATTTTGCCGCGAGTCGCGGAGCCCCAAATTTCATTCCTGGCTATAAATCAACCCGAATTCTGATCAAAATCATCATCTTATTTTTCTCAATCTCTCTCAATATATACGTAATATATATATATTTATATTTTAATTTTAATTTTAATTATAAATTCTAATAATAAGGGTATGTTAGCGAATGTTGTAAGGGTGTAAGTCGAAATTCTGTCCATGTAACGCTACGCTATTTTTAATCATTGTAAGTTATGTTCAACCTTTTTATATTAATGTCTCGTAGCTAAGTTATTATTATGCTTATTTAAAACGAAGTAATCATGATGTTGGGCTAATTACTAAAATTGGGTAATTGGGCTTTGTACCATAATTGGGGTTTGGATAAAAGAACGACACTTGTGGAAACTAGGCTATGGGCTATTAATGGGCTTTATATTTGTTTAACTAAATGAAAGTTTGTTAATGTTAATATAAAGATTTACAATTGGGCGTCCCTATAAATTACCATATACACTCGATCGGACACGATGGGCGGGGTATTTATATGTACGAATAATCGTTCATTTAACCGGACACGGGAATGGATTAATAGCCACTAGAATAATTAAAACAGGGGTGAAATTACATTCAAGGGTAATTGGTGTAATTGTTAACAAAGTAGTAAAACCTTGGTTTACACGCAGTCGATAACCTGGTGTATTCATTAAACAAAGTATTAAAACCTTGTTACAATTCGAATCCCCAATTAGTTGGAATATTTATCTTCGGGTATAATAATAATTTGACAAGGACACTTGCAATTTATATTTATGACTGATGGACTGTTATGGACAAAAACCAGACGGACATATTGAATAATCCAAGACAAAGGACAATTAACCCATGGGCATAAAACTAAAATCAACACGTCAACCATCATGATTACGGAAGTTTAAATAAGCATAATTCTTTTATTTCATATTTAATTTCCTTTATTTTATATTTAATTGCACTTCTAATTATCGCACTTTTATTTATTGTTATTTTATTTTATCGCACTTTTAATTATCGTACTTTTTAATTATCGCAATTTAATTTTATCGCATTTTTATTATTCGCAATTTCATTATCGTTATTTACTTTACGCTTTAATTTAAAGTCTTGTATTTATTTTATATTTCACATTAGGTTTTAACTGCGACTAAAGTTTTAAAATCGACAAACCGGTCATTAAACGGTAAAAACCCCCCTTTATAATAATAATATTACCTATATATATATTTGTATTTTTATAAAAGTAAACTAATATAGCGTTGAGCTTTGTTTAAAGATTTCCCTGTGGAACGAACCGGACTTACTAAAAACTACACTACTGTACGATTAGGTACACTGCCTATAAGTGTTGTAGCAAGGTTTAAGTATATCCATTCTATAAATAAATAAATATCTTGTGTAAAATTGTATCGTATTTAATAGTATTTTCTGCTAAAAATTAATAGTATTTTATACCCCTCTGCTTTGACATCAAGTATTTTTGGCGCCGCTGCCGGGGAAATAACATCTTAAAAGCCGGAAGCGCAACGCTAATATAAAAAAAAAAAAAGATTTTTTTTTTAGTTTAATTTTATTAAAATTCGTTTTTGTAAAAATACGTTTTAATTATTGAAAAATATAAAAAGAAAAACAAAAATATAAGTATTTTTAGGATTTTGTTAAATATTTAAGTTTTATAAGTTTCTTTATCTTTATTTTAATTTATAAAAATATAAATTTTATTAAAAATCGTTTATTTAAACTAAAAACAAAAAAAAAAAAAAGAAAATAAAAAAAAAATAAAGAAAAAACGCGTAAAAAGTGAAACCTGTCAACTGTTTTTCTGAACCCCGCGACTCGCGGGGTTTTCCTCTTTATTCACCGCAACTCGCGGAGGTCTTCTGACACACGGACAAAAACCCTAAAACCGCATTAATCACGGGTTATTATTTATTATTATTATTTAAACATTATTATTATTATTATTATTATTAGTTTTAAGTTTTATTTTTATTTAATTTATGTATTTAGTTTAAATAAGTTTAATTAAATTGTAAAATTAGTAGTTTTATTAAATAAATAATATAAAAATAATATTTTTTATAAAAATTGTACTTTTTACAACTTTTTGTATATTTTTATATTTTGTACCTTTTTAATCGTTGTAGCGTAACTTTTATATTTTTAGCTCATAATTAATTTTAAACTTAGTTTTTGCTATAATTATTTTTACTCCTAGATTTTTAGGCTTTGCCGTAGAATTCCTTAAGTGCTTTTTCTTTAGACTAAGATTTAGGTGCTGTAGAATTTTGCGACGCCTTTTTAAGTTTTAGTTTCTTTTTAAGTTATTTCCATTTGGGATTTAGTTTTTCCTGTAAGCTTTAATATTTTTACACCTTTTACTATGTATCAATTATCATTCCAATTAGTAATTTCAATTTGCGATTATAATTTTAAGTTAGTTGTAGTAATAAGGTTAAATTAGTTAAGTATTTTTAAGTTTTGATAAGTTCCTTTTATTTTTCCGTCACCTTTTATTTTTCAACCATATTTTTTTCTTTTTCGACCTTTTGCGACGAACTCTTTGTCTTTCTTATTTCTCGCTATTCTAGTTTTTAGGACTTAGAATTTTATTCTACTTCTTATCTAAATTTCTTAAAATTACGAAAATTTATTTTAAGTAATTAAATTGATAGACATCAAAATTTTCTGGTTCGTAGTAATAGTTGGATTTGTACGTGGACCGGGTTATTGGAGCCAAACAGTCCTCAATTATATTGAGACCAAACGAATCCTGCCCCTCTGCTGCATCTTTTGGCTATTCGAAACGTGGGCAAAATCAGAAAAGTCTATTGATTGGATAACTTATTATAATTTTTCTTTCCTTTTTAAAACTAATAGGATATTCAGTGAATGCACCGAGCAAGACGTTCATCACCTTTTGTACGTTCACCACCTGTAACTCGATCAAGACATCGTTTAACAAATATAACCGCCGTTGATTTTTCTTTAGATTCGTCATCCAGTCGACCAAGTACTTCAGTTCAAATTTCCGATAATCCAGTTTTTGAAACAAACCTCACAATTGAGAATCCAGAAAATATTCAGGAACGGTTCGTAGATCCTGAACCATTAAACTTTCCTCCGGAACCACCAATCATTCAAACAGAGATTGTTGAGGAACGAACTATTAAATCAGAATCATCTAGTGATACCGATTCAACAAATTCAATTATGGAGAATCTGGAACCTTTAAGTATGGAAGACCGAATGAGAGCTAAACGCACTGGCCAAGGTCACGCAATAACTCATCCAGACATTAATGCGCCAGATTATGAAATCAAAGGACAAATTTTACACATGGTGACTAATCAATGCCAATTTAGTGGTGCGCCGAAGGAAGATCCAAATGAACATCTACGTACCTTTAATAGGATCTGCACACTATTTAAAATCCGAGAAGTGGAGGATGAACAGATATATCTCATGTTATTTCCCTGGACTTTAAAGGGAGAAGCCAAAGATTGGTTGGAATCGTTACCCGAAGGGGCGATTGATACATGGGACGTTTTAATTGACAAATTTCTTAAACAATTCTTTCCTGCATCTAAAGCCGTAAGACTTCAAGCAGAAATTGTTACGTTCACACAGAAGCCAAATGAAACTCTATATGAGGCGTGGACAAGATATGGAAAGTTATTACGAGGATGTCCGCAACATGGTTTAGACACCTGTCAAATAGTACAAATATTCTACCAAGGATGCGACATCACTACAAGAAAAGACATAGATATAGCAGCTGGTGGTTCGATTATGAAGAAAACCGAAACTGATGCTTACAAAATTATTGATAATACTGCTTCCCACTCACATGAGTGGCACCAAGAAAAAGATATCATTAGATCATCTAAAGCAGCTAGAGCCGATTCTAGCCATGACTTAGATTCCATTTCGGCAAAGATAGATGCTGTGGAGAGACGAATGGAAAAGATGACTAAGGATATTCACTCAATACGAATTAGTTGTGAGCAGTGTGGAGGACCACATTTGACAAAAGATTGTCTCAGTATTGAATTAACAATGGAACAAAGAGAGAATATTTCATACATAAACCAAAGGCCTGGAAATAATTATCAGAATAATTATCAACCGCCAAGACCGATTTACAATCAAAACCAGAATTATAACCGAAATATTCCATACAACAACCAACAAGGTCCTAGCAATCAACAAGTATCCAACAATACTTATAATCAGCAAAGACCGAATTTTCAAAACAAACCACCACAACAAACCGATGATAAAAAGCCGAATTTAGAAGATATGATGACGAAGCTAGTTGAAACTCAAACGCAGTTTTTCACATCTCAAAAACAAACAAATGAACAAAATGCTCAAGCATTTAGAAATCAACAAGCTTCTATTCAAAATCTGGAACAAGAAGTAAGTAACCTAGCAAGGTTAATAGGTGAAAGAAAACCGGGAAGTTTACCTAGTGATACAAATGCTAACCCCCGGAATGAAACAGCTAAAGCTATTACCACAAGAAGTGGTACAACACTTAAACCACCTGAAATACCTGTAACTTCTGATGAAACTATTCCTACTCCACAAGAACCACAACCTGATAAGGAAAAAGAACCAGTAGTTGAAAAGGTTAATGAAGATAACACAGTTAAGGATAAACCTTATGTTAAACCATACCAACCACCACTTCCTTACCCAAGTAAAATGAAGAAAGAGAAACTTGAAGCCGAGCAATCCAAATTTTTGGATATATTTAAACAGATAAATGTAAATCTTCCTTTCATTGATGTGATTTCAGGAATGCCAAGGTATGCTAAATTCTTGAAAGATCTAATCACGAATAGAAAGAAAATGGAAGAACTCTCGGCTGTTACTATGAATGCCAATTGTTCAGCAGTGCTGTTGAATAAGATACCAGAAAAACTATCTGATCCAGGAAGTTTCACAATTCCATGTTTTCTGGGTAGTCTTAGTTCAATAGAAGCATTGGCAGACTTAGGTGCTAGTATAAATCTAATGCCGTATTCACTATACGCTAAACTAGACCTTGGAGAATTGAAACCAACAAGAATAAGCATACAACTAGCCGATAGATCAATAAAATATCCTAGAGGGATAATGGAGAACATGCTAGTTAAAGTTGGTACTTTAGTATTTCCAGTAGACTTTGTTGTTTTGGACATGGAAGAAGATTCTCAAGTTCCTCTCATATTAGGAAGACCATTCTTAAACACGGCTAAAGCAATGATAGACGTGTTCGGTAAGAAACTGACCCTAAGTATAGAGGATGAGAGTGTTACCTTTTCAGTTGATAGAGCAATGCAACAACCACAATCTGCAGATGATACATGTTATTATATTCAAACTATAGATGCACATGCAGAATTATTAGAAGAATTTCCAGAATTACAAGGAACAGGAGAATGTTCTTTAGGAGAAGGTAATGAACCAATTGATGAAGCTGAAATGTTAGCTACACTTATAGCTAATGGATATGAACCAACAACAGAAGAAATTCAAATGCTAAAAGAAGAAGACAGATATCGATATAAATCATCGATAGAAGAACCTCCGAAATTAGAGTTAAAGCCACTTCCAAACCATTTGGAATACGCTTATTTACATGGTGAATCTGAATTGCCTGTAATAATATCGTCTTCTCTTACTGAAAATGAGAAATCACAACTCATTTCTGTGTTGAAAGCTCATAAACCAGCCATTGCATGGAAGATTCATGATATTAAAGGAATAAGTCCTTCGTATTGCACACATAAAATCCTTATGGAAGAAGGTCATAAAACGTATGTGCAACGCCAACGAAGACTAAATCCTAATATGCAAGATGTAGTTAAGAAAGAGATTATTAAACTGCTAGATGCAGGTTTGATATATCCAATTTCTGATAGTCCATGGGTAAGCCCAGTTCAATGCGTACCTAAGAAGGGTGGCATGACTGTCATTACAAATGAGAAAAATGAGCTTATTCCTACTAGGACTGTAACAGGATGGCGTGTATGTATTGATTATAGAAAATTAAATGACGCCACCAGAAAAGATCACTTTCCCTTACCTTTCATAGATCAAATGTTGGAAAGATTAGCCGGAAATAGTTACTATTGTTTTCTAGATGGATTTTCCGGATATTTTCAAATTCCAATAGCACCCGAGGATCAAGAGAAAACCACATTCACGTGCCCTTATGGTACTTTTGCTTACAAACGCATGCCATTTGGACTTTGTAACGCCCCTGCAACCTTTCAAAGGTGCATGATGGCAATTTTTCATGACATGATAGAAGAATGCATGGAAGTATTCATGGATGACTTTTCAGTCTTCGGTGATACATTTAAATCATGTCTAGTTAATCTGGAACGAATGCTAATTAGATGCGAAAAATCAAATCTAGTACTTAATTGGGAGAAATGCCATTTTATGGTTAAAGAAGGCATCGTTCTTGGACATAAAATTTCAAAAGAAGGAATTGAAGTGGATAGAGCTAAAGTAGATGTAATTGCTAAACTTCCACATCCCACCAATGTTAGAGGAGTTAGGAGTTTTCTAGGGCATGCCGGTTTTTACCGACGTTTCATAAAAGATTTTTCTAAAATTGCCACTCCTATGAATAAACTCCTAGAAAAGGATGCACCATTCATCTTTTCAGATGAGTGTATCAAATCTTTTAATATTCTTAAAGAAAAACTCACTAATGCACCGATCATGATAACACCAAATTGGAATCTACCATTTGAACTAATGTGCGATGCAAGTGATTTTGCAATGGGAGCCGTTTTAGGACAAAGGATTGAAAAACGATTTCAACCTATATATTATGCTAGTAAGACATTACAAGGAGCACAAACGAACTATACAACTACTGAAAAAGAACTCCTTGCTATTGTCTTTGCTTTTGACAAATTTCGATCATATCTCGTTCTAGCAAAAACGGTGGTCTATACCGACCATTCTGCTCTTAGATACCTATTTTCAAAACAAGATGCTAAACCAAGATTAATCCGTTGGATCTTACTCTTACAAGAGTTTGATATTGAAATCCGAGATAAAAAAGGAGCAGAAAATCTCGCCGCTGATCATCTTTCTCGTCTTGAAAATCCCGAATTAGAAGTTCTGAATGAATCGGCCATACAAGACAACTTTCCTGATGAATATCTATTGAAGATAGATTATAAAGAAATTCCATGGTTTGCAGACTATGCAAACTACTTAGTTTGTGGATTCCTTGAAAAAGGATTATCGTACCAAAGACGAAAGAAATTCTTCAGTGATATAAAACACTATTTCTGGGAAGATCCACATCTGTTTAAAAGTTGTCCCGATGGAATAATATGCCGATGTGTATTTGGAAATGAAGCTAGTAAAATTTTAAACCATTGTCACACAGGACCAACAGGAGGGCATTATGGGCCTCAACTAACAGCAAGAAAAGTTTATGAAGCTGGATTCTATTGGCCTACAATTTACAAAGACGCACACCTTCTTTGCAAATCCTGTGATGCATGTCAAAGGGCCGGAAAAATAAGTCAACGTGATGAAATGCCACAAAATGTCATCCAAGTATGTGAAGTATTTGACATTTGGGGTATTGACTTTATGGGTCCATTTCCAAAATCTCATAATAATCTATATATACTCGTAGCCATTGATTATGTATCTAAATGGGCGGAAGCACAAGCTCTCCCAAGTAACGATGCACGAGTTGTAGTCAACTTTTTAAAACGTCTTTTTGCAAGGTTTGGAACACCAAAAGCTTTAATAAGTGATCGGGGTACTCATTTCTGTAATAATCAACTTGAGAAAGTTCTTAAAAGATATGGAGTAACTCATAAAATCTCCACCGCATATCATCCACAAACAAGTGGACAAGTTGAAAATACCAACCGAGCTTTAAAACGTATTCTAGAGAAAACCGTAGGATCAAATCCGAAGGAATGGTCCATTAAATTGGAGGATGCACTCTGGGCTTTTAGAACAGCCTACAAAACTCCAATTGGAACCACACCTTTTAGACTTGTGTATGGAAAAGCATGTCATCTTCCAGTAGAAATTGAACACAAAGCATTTTGGGCTTTAAAGACATGTAATCTTGATTTACATGAAGCTGGACGTCTACGATTAAGTCAACTAAACGAATTAGAAGAATTAAGACATGAAGCATACGAAAATTCGTTAATCTATAAAGAAAGAACAAAGAAATGGCATGATAAAAGAATCAGAAGTTCAAAAGAATTTAAAGAAGGAGACAGAGTTCTTCTTTTCAATTCACGATTCAAGCTATTTCCTGGAAAATTGAAATCAAGATGGTCTGGACCATTCATAGTAAAAAGAGTTTTCCCATACGGAACGATAGAATTGATAAATTCAAATGGGATTGAATTTAAAGTTAATGGTCACAGAGTTAAACATTACATACATGGTCCGATGGAAGTCGACAACGAAGTTAATCACAATTTCGACACCACAGCTAACTAAGTGTGGGGAGAATCAAGTCTTTAAAGGATAATATGTATTTCTGTTAGAGTTAGATTGTCTGTTTTCGTGTAATTCTCGAAAATGGAACACGTATGGTCTTTCCCTAGCAGACCCTAAAGAACTAGTCTTCTCCCCCCATTCTGAATTTTTATTTTTTTTAGGTTTTTACAAAATGAAGACTGCCTGTGAACTAAACCATGGTCTAATGCTACACGCTTTGATCACTAAACGTAATAATGACATACTCCCGAGTGAATTAGTATCAGTAATCAGAGAAAGAATGGACGGAGTTAGAAAAGGATCCAGATGCGAAGATAATAAGTTACAATTTGGTAAAGGAAAATCAAAATCCGCAGCGAAAAGAAGAGCACGACACCTAGAAAAATGTCACAAATGCGGAAAATGGTCACATGGAGGTAAATGTTCTAATAATCAAACTTATTCAAATACCGAATTTGTTACTTTATGCAGAGACGGACCGTTCATATGTTTAGAAGAAAAGACAATGAATGCTCGAGGTTACGCCTATGCAGCCATGGAAGACCAATTAAACCGACTATCTTATGAATATAAAAGATCATATAACTAAGAAATCTATTTCACAGGTATGTCTGTACAGTTTTTATTTTTATTTTTATTTTTAACCTTTTGATAATAAACGCTAATTTGTTCGCTAAAAAGTATTAAATTGGTATTAAATAAAATTAGGTTTGGCAACCGAAATTATTGATATCGTTCAAAAATTTATTACATCACTGCGAAATTTAACGTTTATTCTTAAGGTATAAATATCTTTAATCAATCAACCCAAAATATTTCAAAAATTCGTCATGAGTTAAATTAGGTCTTGGAACCGAAATTACTTTACCGAAAAGAGGGGCGCATATTTTTGATAATATTTGATTGATTAAAGTGGGATAAAAAGACAAAAAGATTTTTAATTTTTTTTTACCATGTTTTTAAAATTAATATTTAAATCTTAAATTAATATTGTAAACTTTGTAAAAACAATATTTTTAAAATTGTAAATATTTGAAAAATTAATATAAGTTTGGTATGAATTTATGAATTTTTTAAATTAAGTTTGGTGTGAATTTTTAATTTTTAAAATATGAAATTTTAATTTTATGCATTTTAAATTTTGAGTTTGGTGTGAATTTTTAATTTTAATTTTGAATTTTATATTTAAGTTGTGTGAATTTAAAAACAAAAATTTACTTTATCTCATTAAGTTAAAAATATGATTTTAAAATTCGTCGTAAGTTGAAGACTAGGTCTTTGAACCGAAATTGCTTTACCCGAGGGAGGGACGAGAACTTTTATTATCATTATTTTTAATCTTATTGATTTAAAGTATGCCAAAAACATTGAAAAAACCCAAAAATCTTAGCTTTTAAAACAATCGCTACAAAAAGACAAATTTTAAAATTTTGTCGAGGGACGGACTAGGACATCGATCCGAAACGACCTCGTCCTAAATAACAAGGGAAACAAAATTTTAAAATTAATTTCTTAATTGTTTATAAGTTAAAGATTATAAAAAAAAAAAAAAAAAAAAAAAAAAAAAAATGGGTAAACTCCGCGACTCGCGGAGTTTTCAGTGAAAACCTCCGCGACTCGCGGAGGGACAAAATTACAGAAAAAAAATAAAACTAGCTGCTCGAACTGATCACTCTCACACACACATAAACACCCAAATACAGCTCGAAAAAAAAAACCCGAGAAAACCCACGAAAATCATCCCAAAAACTCGATTTTTCACCGTTAATCTTCAAATTTTTCACTACAATCATGTTGAGAAGGATGATATCTAGGAACTACTCAAGAAAACAGGTACAATTACACCCCAAATCACCTTTAAATCCGAATTTTAGTGTGTTCTTGAGCATATTTTCATAATTTGAATTTTGTTAATTTTTAGTGTAATTAGTGTTAAATTGTTAGTATATTATGCATGAATAACCTAGATTGATGCTTGTTAACATGATTTGAAGCCAAAAACTTCAAAATCTTTAGAATCTAGGGTTTGTGTTCTTGAGCAATTTGGGGCTTTTTGATATAAACAGGTTATGGCCGATTTTTGTCATGAATTGTTGCTAAATTGAGTAGTGTAACATGTCTAGGTAGTTAAATGATCCAAACTTTGAACCTAAACATGATTTTGAGAATTAAAGTGGACTTTTTCAAGTCCAAAATTCATGAACTTGATTTTTGAAAGATAATGCCATTTGAGACTTGTTTATTTGCTAGTAATGATTATTTTGACATGTTATTTGAGTTGAATGCTTATGAACTTGGCGAAAATTTTCTTATATGCTTATTTGAAAAAGTAGATAAAAATGTGAAAATAAGCTTAAGTTTGATATAAATTGATAATGTCATTGTAATTATTTTGATTGATGATTTTGCTGACACTAATGCATATTTGGATGCACAAAATTCGTGTTTGATGTGTTTTGCAGAATGAAAGGGGTGAATCTTCATCCCAAGCCCGCCATGCTCCTGCTGAGAACTTAGAACAACAGGAGGTAGATAACTACTACAAGCAGGATGTACCTCATCCAGTCATGACCTTTTCAGATATGCACTTGGAACAGTTGCACCCGAACCTGCGATTTGACAGACTTTGGATAGATTATCCAAAATATCAACGGGGTTTGCATACTCTTCACTCTAAGGTTGTTGAGGTACCGAGGGTCATAGAATGGGGACCCTTGGAAGCTGTAGAATTGGCCGGGCCAATTAGGGAATTACTGGTACAGAGGTATGGTAATTCTTATTTTAATGACTGGATATGTTTATTCACCATACGTAGACCTGTATATAAAGTATGGTGTGAAGAGTTGTTATGTAGTATAGAGTTGAATGATCGGGTAGCTAGTTTAACCGATCGTTCTTTTGTTAGATTTTTGTTAGGCGGTTCGATGCGCCACATGTCTTTACTAGACATGGCTCAGGCTTTACGTATATATACGCCTGAGGAATTAGCGTCTGCCGATTGTAGAGGATTGATACTAAACGGTAGGAAAATAGATGAGAATTTTGATACACACGGTGTGTGGAGTCAAATGACAAGCCACCACCGTTTTAAAGGGGGAAACTACTCTTATTTGGATATAGATAGAGCCGAATTAAGAGTAATACATAGGTTTTTAGCTAACTCGATTACACAAAGGGGTAAAAACAAAGAAAAGGTAAATGAACAAGATTTGTTTTACCATATGTGTATTCGAGACCCACACAGCGCTGTAAGTATACCATATTGTGTGGGTTATTATTTATCAGCTATGGTTCGAGGGATGCGTCCACATAGCATAATAGGAGGTGGTATTTTTATTACTTTGATTGGTGAATATCTCGGTGTGGATATAAGTCGGGGGGGATTATTAGTAGAAGAGCCGGAACCCCGCGACACTATAGGTTTAAATGTATACCATGGTGCGAAAGTGTTGAAGCGGCGAAATAACGCCGCAGTACGATACAATGGTAGACATCCACAGGTAGAGAGAAACCAGGAACAAGGTAATGTAGGAGGGGGGCAAGAAATGCATAGGTTTATAGCTTCTCAGGAATACGAAAATGCTAGACAGAGAGCATTTGAAGATTGGCAAGTTCATCAGAACCAGATCATAGCGCATTGCCAACATATAGGTAGAAACTATATTCCTACACCGAAGCCCGTCTTCCCTCCTTGGTCGATAGAGATGCAGCCACCATATCCTACGTATGACCCTGCCGAAGCATTCTATAGCACTTATGGTTATGCGTGGAACCCCTATTGGTACCAATATCATCCTTAGTTTACTTTTTATTTTTATTATTATGTAATTTGTAATTATTGATGTATTTAATATTTTTGTTAATATTGTAATCATTTTTATAATTATCTAACTTTTATTCTTAGATTTTAATAATTTTTGAATGTGGGGTAATGAACCAAACTTCAAAAATATGTATATATGTTTGCAGTTTATCTTATGTACACAACAGGGTAAAACAACGCATTTTCAAAGACTGGCATTAAGTTCAGCAAAAGCAAGTAATTTTGACGACAATGATGCAAAATATATGTGAAATAACAACAAGACGGAATGAACAAATGACGTGCACCATTTATCATTCAGCAAACAAACGCCAATATATTTGGAAACTTTGGTAAAAATTTAATCATTTTCACACAAATCACCCTCAATAATTTAAATTGTTACTGATTTCTTGCAAATGAGGGCATTGCAAGATCTTAAGTGTGGGAAGGGGTTAAATTCTTTCGGATTTTAAAAATTTTTATTAAACACTTGGTTACCATTAAAAATACTAGTAAAGCAGTAGTTGTATTAGAATCTAGTGCTCTCTGATAAAAAAAGAACAGCCCTAGTCTTATATACTGACTACCCAATTCTAGTAAAATTTTTCAAAATTTTCAATTAAATGAATTCAAATCATGTTTATACATATTTATGAACGATAAAACTAGGTTTTAACACCGAAATTATTGTTACCTCGGAAAGGACATAAATTGAGAAACAAACTAAAATGTTAAAATTCATTTAAAATGGAATAGAGGACGATAAAAAGAAAAATAAAAAGCCAAGTGTGGGAAAATTTACCAAGTTATTTTAAACATATGTCACATATATTTGTAACAAATAACTGAAAATACTTTTGCTTTGAACTAAACTAAACTGTTTTACCCGATGAAAGAAAAGAAGAGATGGATCTACACGATGAATCAATTCCATCATTAAAAGGAAGTAAAGTCTTCCGAAAAAGACACGCGCTTCTTGATTTAGGTCATGAAGTTGTCGTTCAAGACCAGCTGTAGGTTGACGAAAAATCTAGAAAAGTCATCACTAAAATCAGCTGGAAATCCACGGACCTCAGCATTAAACAGGGTCGCCAAGTGGTCAGATTTATCCTAACCATGAGAAGGATTTATCTCGTACAATGGGGAGGCACCGTGCACATTAGCTGGATAAGACTAATGAATCAGATCCCCAGAAAGGATAATCTCCTTAAAGATCAAAAATCAGCTTTTAAGACTGATATTACTCAATCCTAGAGATTGACCTTAAAGATTGAGAATTCAAACTCATGGAATTCAATGATATCTAAACTCGAGTTTGAACGAGAAAATATTTTGATCAAAAATACAAACCGATTTGTTTTCTGAAAACCCTATTTTCAATGCGTTCATTACCATTGAACGTAAAATCCTAGGAATTCACCTGGAATTCATTAGGTCACCTGAATTAAATCGGGTGTCAACCGTAAGAACGGTGGTTGCATAACATGGTCAAAGACAGGACCTTGTGCCAAACCGAAAAATTATAAGGGTGAGCTTTACTATTGCTCCTACCAAGGATAGTAATTGCGTCCGACACGTTATAGACCATAATCAAAAGCATGTCACGGGACATTGCCTTAAACAGTTGCTTGTTCAACGCTTTCCTTTACAACCGGACGGTAGTTTGCCGAAAGGTAATATACGGAACAAGTAAACTGGACGTGTTGCTTTCCAAATACAAGGTTAGCAAGTGGGTGACACAAAACCGCAAGTTTTGAGCTAAAATTTTCAAATCTGAAACCCACCAAACCCACAAAAATATTTTGCAAACACCGGTAAAGGGTTATTCCGGAAAACTTATCTAGGGTAAAAAACTAGATTTAATTTTCAAAAGATCAAATGTTTTCATAAAGATCCAATTTCCTTAATGGATCTAAATTTTTATAGTCATGTGGGACTGTAAACCATATCGTTACTACCATTGTTTATACCGCCGTATAGAAATCACTGATGTACAAAGTGTGAAGAATAAAGAAGTGATTCTAGTATTTCAAGACAATATTGCTTGAGGACAAGCAACGCTCAAGTGTGGGAATATTTGATAATGCTAAAAACGAACATATATTTCATAGCATTATTCCTCAAGAAAGACAAGCTTTTAGTTGCAATTGTTCTATTTACAAGTGATATTCGTTTAAATAATAAAAGGTGAAGACAAAAGACAGATTCGACGAATTGAAGACGCAAACGACCAAAAAGCTCAAAAGAACAAAAGACAATCAAAAAGGTTCCAATTATTGATAAGAAACGTCTCGAAATCACAAGAGTACAAGATTCAAAACGCAAAGTACAAGATATTAAATTGTACGCGAGGACGTTCGAAAATCCGGAACCGGGACTAGAGTCAACTCTTAACGCTCGACGCAACGGACTAAAAATTACAAGTTAACTATATATATAAATATAATATAATATATAATTAATTATATTAATTATATATATATTATATATATATATAAAAAACTGTCGGCAGCTAGAAACTCCAAGGGTGTGAAATGAAAATACCTCTCCGCGACTCGCGGAGTTTGAAGGCCATTTTGCCGCGAGTCGCGGAGCCCCAAATTTCATTCCTGGCTATAAATCAACCCGAATTCTGATCAAAATCATCATCTTATTTTTCTCAATCTCTCTCAATATATACGTAATATATATATATTTATATTTTAATTTTAATTTTAATTATAAATTCTAATAATAAGGGTATGTTAGCGAATGTTGTAAGGGTGTAAGTCGAAATTCTGTCCATGTAACGCTACGCTATTTTTAATCATTGTAAGTTATGTTCAACCTTTTTATATTAATGTCTCGTAGCTAAGTTATTATTATGCTTATTTAAAACGAAGTAATCATGATGTTGGGCTAATTACTAAAATTGGGTAATTGGGCTTTGTACCATAATTGGGGTTTGGATAAAAGAACGACACTTGTGGAAACTAGGCTATGGGCTATTAATGGGCTTTATATTTGTTTAACTAAATGAAAGTTTGTTAATGTTAATATAAAGATTTACAATTGGGCGTCCCTATAAATTACCATATACACTCGATCGGACACGATGGGCGGGGTATTTATATGTACGAATAATCGTTCATTTAACCGGACACGGGAATGGATTAATAGCCACTAGAATAATTAAAACAGGGGTGAAATTACATTCAAGGGTAATTGGTGTAATTGTTAACAAAGTAGTAAAACCTTGGTTTACACGCAGTCGATAACCTGGTGTATTCATTAAACAAAGTATTAAAACCTTGTTACAATTCGAATCCCCAATTAGTTGGAATATTTATCTTCGGGTATAATAATAATTTGACAAGGACACTTGCAATTTATATTTATGACTGATGGACTGTTATGGACAAAAACCAGACGGACATATTGAATAATCCAAGACAAAGGACAATTAACCCATGGGCATAAAACTAAAATCAACACGTCAACCATCATGATTACGGAAGTTTAAATAAGCATAATTCTTTTATTTCATATTTAATTTCCTTTATTTTATATTTAATTGCACTTCTAATTATCGCACTTTTATTTATTGTTATTTTATTTTATCGCACTTTTAATTATCGTACTTTTTAATTATCGCAATTTAATTTTATCGCATTTTTATTATTCGCAATTTCATTATCGTTATTTACTTTACGCTTTAATTTAAAGTCTTGTATTTATTTTATATTTCACATTAGGTTTTAACTGCGACTAAAGTTTTAAAATCGACAAACCGGTCATTAAACGGTAAAAACCCCCCTTTATAATAATAATATTACCTATATATATATTTGTATTTTTATAAAAGTAAACTAATATAGCGTTGAGCTTTGTTTAAAGATTTCCCTGTGGAACGAACCGGACTTACTAAAAACTACACTACTGTACGATTAGGTACACTGCCTATAAGTGTTGTAGCAAGGTTTAAGTATATCCATTCTATAAATAAATAAATATCTTGTGTAAAATTGTATCGTATTTAATAGTATTTTCTGCTAAAAATTAATAGTATTTTATACCCCTCTGCTTTGACATCATGAGGTTTTAAGTGAATGATAACGATGAAAGGTGATGGTTAGGATGGTCATTGGATAAGAGAGAGACGAAGAGGTGAGAGAGTGATAGAGGAATGATCAAAGTGGTGGTTATTTAATGGTGAAGAACCGGTGGATGAAGGGTGGTTGTCGTAGTTTCGAAGATGTACAAAAAGAACTCATGTAGTGGTTAAATGGTGGTGGCGGGTTGGATATGGTGGTGATATTCGGTGGTTCTCGGTGGTGATCGAAGGTGGGTTAGGGTGGTGACCGCCGGTGGTGGAAAAGTGGTGAGATTGGTGGAGGATGGAAAATGTCGAAGTAATGGATCAATGATCCAATTCTATATGCAGTTTGTATAGAAGTGTATATATATATATATTAGTCTAATTAATAATATTAATATAATAATAATTATTATTACCTACTTTAATAATAGCATGTGAATATGTGAATGAGCTGTAAGAACATTACAAAATAGTTAAACAGCCTAAATAATTGGATTCTTTCCACCGACACTCTCACGGGATATTATATCGTGCCCCGTTGATAAATTTAGTGGCGGATAAAAGTCTTCGAAAACATTCCAAATTTTTGAATTAATTATATTTAATTACTTAGGTCATTATGGTATAAAATTTAATCATTAATTTAATAAATAAAAATTACATCAACTGTCCCTCTCATTTATGAGTGAAATATAAAAAGTATTAAAATTAAATTATTAGATCCCAGATATACTTTTAATAAGCATAAAACTTATATAACTCATTTTTGGAACACCTTTTATTTTAAAATTTCATAAGTTCGAATTTAACTTGCTTAATATCAATCGGAACATCAAATGAGTATTACAAGCATTAATATTTATTTTTAATATACTTTATTTATCTATAGAGATATATTTTAAATATTAATTATTATAATAATATCAAATCTTTATAATAACAACAACATATATTACTTCAAATTATATTTCGAATTATTATTTATATATACATACACACATATTTATTTACAATTAATTGTTCGTGAATCATCGAGAGTAGTCGAAGGTCAAATGAATTCATGAAATAGTTTCAAAATTTACTAGACTCAACATTACATACTTTGCTTATCGTATCAAAATCATATAAGATTAAGTTTAAATTTGGTCAGAAATTTCTGGGTCATCACAGTACCTCCCGTTAAAGAAATTTTGTCCCGAAATTTGAGTGAGGTGGTCATGGTTAACAATAAAAATGTTTTCATGACGAATATGAGTTGATAAATTGAGTTTTATCATTATTGAGTAATATGGATAAAAATAATTCGATTATTTGAAGAGTACGAATGAAGCTATCACCAAAGAGTGAAATAGGAAGTAAAGATTCATCTTAACTTTTGACAGAGTCGGGGTTGAATTCCGGAATTCAAGGGATTTAAATAAAATCTTCGAAATCTAAAAGATTTGATTCTTCGGTGAGTAAGGAATTAAGATCTCTATAATTAAATACGGTGATCTGCCTCGATTACTTTGTCTGATATTTCCACTATAAATTAAGTTCTTCTGTTCCATTATTCTCACCATTCATATACTTTCTTTCTTAGTTCATACATCCAAAAGATTGTGAAAATGCTTAATCCAGTTCCAATCCTTGATATTTTTCTATTTATCATTTCTGTCATCTTTCTTTTCAATCTTCCATCAGAAGAATCTATTTACTTCTACTATTACCTTGGGGTGATACTATTCTTAATTATACCGTATCTTTATATTGCTATCCGTATTAATATCCATGGTTTGTAATCTCCGTGTTGTTATTGGGCTTTATATTTTCTCTTATACTTCGAAGTCCTTGCTTTTGTTTTCTATAATCATTGTCATCCCCAGTTAATACTTCCTCCTATTTGCTGCGATTTATACTCCAATTTCTATTTCGGAGCTTTGTCCCTGAAATGTCCCGTTCTTATTGATTAAAAACGTTCCATATTAATTGATTTCGTTGCGAGGTTTTGACCTCTATATGAGACGTTTTTCAAAGACTGCATTCATTTTTAAAACAAACCATAACCTTTATTTCATAAATAAAGGTTTAAAAAGCTTTACGTAGATTATCAAATAATGATAATCTAAAATATCCTGTTTACACACGACCATTACATAATGGTTTACAATACAAATATGTTACATCGAAATCAGTTTCTTGAATGCAGTTTTTACACAATATCATACAAACATGGACTCCAAATCTTGTCCTTATTTTAGTATGCAATAGCGGAAGCTCTTAATATTCACCTGAGAATAAACATGCTTTAAACGTCAACAAAAATGTTGGTGAGTTATAGGTTTAACCTATATATATCAAATCGTAACAATAGACCACAAGATTTCATATTTCAATACACATCCCATACATAGAGATAAAAATCATTCATATGGTGAACACCTGGTAACCGACAATAACAAGATGCATATATAAGAATATCCCCATCATTCCGGGACACCCTTCGGATATGATATAAATTTCGAAGTACTAAAGCATCCGGTACTTTGGATGGGGTTTGTTAGGCCCAATAGATCTATCTTTAGGATTCGCGTCAATTAGGGTGTCTGTTCCCTAATTCTTAGATTACCAGACTTAATAAAAAGGGGCATATTCGATTTTGATAATTCAACCATAGAATGTAGTTTCACGTACTTGTGTCTATTTTGTAAATCATTTATAAAGCCTGCATGTATTCTCATCCCAAAAATATTAGATTTTAAAAGTGGGACTATAACTCACTTTCACAGATTTTTACTTCGTCGGGAAGTAAGACTTGGCCACTGTTGATTCACGAACCTATAACAATATATACATATATATTAAAGTATGTTCAAAATATATTTACAACACTTTTAATATATTTTGATGTTTTAAGTTTATTAAGTCAGCTGTCCTCGTTAGTAACCTATAACTAGTTGTCCACAGTTAGATGTACAGAAATAAATCGATAAATATTATCTTGAATCAATCCACGACCCAGTGTATACGTATCTCAGTATTGATCACAACTCAAACTATATATATTTTGGAATCAACCTCAACCCTGTATAGCTAACTCCAACATTCACATATAGATATAGAACATGTGTTTAGTTGATTTTAAAAGTCAAGTTAGAAGGATTAACTTTTGTTTGCGAACAAGTTTAGAATTAACTAAACTATGTTCTAGTGATTACAAGTTTAAACCTTCGAATAAGATAGCTTTATATGTATGAATCGAATGATGTTATGAACATCATTACTACCTTAATTTCCTTGGATAAACCTACTGGAAAAGAGAAAAATGGATCTAGCTTCAATGGATCCTTGGATGGCTCGAAGTTCTTGAAGCAGAATCATGACACGAAAACAAGTTCAAGTAAGATCATCACTTGAAATAAGATTGTTATAGTTATAGAAATTGAACCAAAGTTTGAATATGATTATTACCTTGTATTAGAATGATAACCTACTGTAAGAAACAAAGATTTCTTGAGGTTGGATGATCACCTTACAAGATTGGAAGTGAGCTAGCAAACTTGAAAGTATTCTTGATTTTATGAAACTAGAACTTTTGGAATTTATGAAGAACACTTAGAACTTGAAGATAGAACTTGAGAGAGATCAATTAGATGAAGAAAATTGAAGAATGAAAGTGTTTGTAGGTGTTTTTGGTCGTTGGTGTATGGATTAGATATAAAGGATATGTAATTTTGTTTTCATGTAAATAAGTCATGAATGATTACTCATATTTTTGTAATTTTATGAGATATTTCATGCTAGTTGCCAAATGATGGTTCCCACATGTGTTAGGTGACTCACATGGGCTGCTAAGAGCTGATCATTGGAGTGTATATACCAATAGTACATACATCTAAAAGCTGTGTATTGTACGAGTACGAATACGGGTGCATACGAGTAGAATTGTTGATGAAACTGAACGAGGATGTAATTGTAAGCATTTTTGTTAAGTAGAAGTATTTTGATAAGTGTATTGAAGTCTTTCAAAAGTGTATAAATACATATTAAAACACTACATGTATATACATTTTAACTGAGTCGTTAAGTCATCGTTAGTCGTTACATGTAAGTGTTGTTTTGAAACCTTTAGGTTAACGATCTTGTTAAATGTTGTTAACCCAATGTTTATAATATCAAATGAGATTTTAAATTATTATATTATCATGATATTATCATGTATGAATATCTCTTAATATGATATATATACATTAAATGTCTTTACAACGATAATCGTTACATATATGTCTCGTTTAAAAATCATTAAGTTAGTAGTCTTGTTTTTACATATGTAGTTCATTGTTAATATACTTTATGATATGTTTTCTTATCATAGTATCATGTTAACTATATATATATATATATCCATATATATGTCATCATATAGTTTTTACAAGTTTTAACGTTCGTGAATCACCGATCAACTTGGGTGGTCAATTGTCTATATGAAACATATTTCAATTAATCAAGTCTTAACAAGTTTGATTGCTTAACATGTTGGAAACATTTAATCATGTAAATATCAATCTCAATTAATATATATAAACATGGAAAAGTTCGGGTCACTACAGTCCCTTCGTTTCTTCTTCTTGCGATTGGGCATCTCTTGTAATGGTCCAGAATTCGTAGATATAAGTTTCAGAATGAACATTGTTAATGTTCTAAGAAATAAATGGTAATAGCACAATATGACTTGTCAAATTACCAGAATTCAAGGAAAAAGATGGGACTATCAAGAATATATTTTCTTGATATGTTCGAAAGTTAATCAGAATGAAAGAGTTATGTAACATGACACATGTTGACATTATAATATGTGAATCATCATGTTCCATTTAGAAATTCAGCATGACTTACAGTAATATAATCACGTTGATCAAGTGTCATTATATTATACTAACTCATGCGTCAGTTCCCAACATTACTTCAATAACATTCAGATTTTAATCTCGAAAGTTTACAGAATATAGAAACTAACAGTTTCTATATGATGTAACACTGATAGCACAAAGAGATTAATGATTTTAGATAAGAATAATTATTAAAATATCTTTAGAAATATGGAGGATATTTATAATGATAGATACGATGATATCTTGGAATTTATAATATCGAAGGATGATGAAGAAGATTTATCCTTAAGGGTTTAGATTCTGAAGCATGGTGTTGGCTAAAGATTTCATCAGATATAGAATCATCAGGATTTTTAATGTACAAGTTTAGTCCTTGTGACTTATTCAGAGACTCCTTCGTGGTTTGCTCTATCTGTTTTTCAGTACCAAATTTTCTATCGAGCGCTCCTAACACTCCCTTCTTTATCATCAAACTTTTTGCCGTTTAGACCATCTATAATTTTTCTGTTTCCTCTGTATTTAATGCTACCATATCTGAGTCATCGATTATCAATCCGAGGTGGTTTCAGGAGAATGGTGTTTTTAGATGATTAAACGTCGATGGTAATATGATGGAATATGAAAGGTTACCCGGTAACAATAAAAGAGTACACATATAAATCAAGGTTATAATAAGGTTGTTTCAAACGAAAAGTCAAAGTTGACTTGCTGGAGCTGTGACAAAATTTGATAATTTGGAAAGGGATTGCAAAGTTATTTTGGGTAATAATAACACTAAGAAATTAGCGTAGCTACGTTTTAAACGTTTACTCAGTTGCCGAGAGTTTCTCAGGTGAAAAGTTATATGCATCAATCTTTTCTTCCGTAGATGAAATGTGGTTGGTTCATCCTCTCAATTGAGGTGTTTTCAAGAATTAAGAAAGGTTTGAATGCAGATTAGAATTGTCAAGATACAAATGGCGTTTAAAATGAAATCAAGTGGCAAATTTGGAGAAAAGTTTAGTTTCATATGTTATAATCAATATTTTAATTCATTTTAATTGTCCAATGTCATTAGTCCACAGTCGATAGTTCACAGTAACAGTCCAATATTTCATATATAGTTTAATATATAATATTCGAATTAATTAATACGTATCGTGACCCGTGTACATGTCTCAGACTCGATCACAACTCAAAGTATATATATTATTATAGAATCAACCTCAACCCTGTATAGCGAACTCGATCATTACAACATATAGAGTGTGTATGGTTATTCCAAATAGTATATATATATGCGTCGATATGATATGTCAAAACCTTGTATACGTGTCCCGATATTTAAAGTTCGTAAAAATAAATAACAGAAATTAAATAACGATAAATAAAGTGTGCAAAGTAAATAACAGAAATTAAATGACGATAAATAAAATTGCGATAATTAAATTGCGATAAATAAACTGTGATAAATAAAATGTAATCAGTTAGCTAGGAACAGTTAGCTAGGAATAGTTAGCGTGAATTCTTAACAAAATTTTTCTCATAGTTAATTTGTTTGTTTCTAACAAATTTTATTTTGTCCAATGTTTTCTTCATTATGCCACTTGTTAGATTCTGATAGGTCAAAATCCAAATATGAAATTGAATGAAAATGGTTATTCTGTGGTTAATGGATACGTATATCGGTGGTTGTAAATAGGATAGTAAATGACTGTTGAATTAGATTTGAAAGAATGTACAGTGTACTTATTAATGTGAAATTTAAATATTCCTCGGGTATTACCTACCCGTTAAAATATTTTCATCATTAACAGTTTGTACGAAAGAATTTTCAATTACAGCCTTTATGAAAATATATATACATATATATCTTCTTAAGATGTAATCATGGATTTAATGAGTCAATCTGATATTAAACTCATTTGAGTTACCGTTAGAATAAGAATTATATAATCTCTAAAACATTAGAGATTATATAATCGTCATGTCGAAAAAAGATAAATGATGTAGAACGTCATGTAGAACGATGATTATACTCGAGGTACAGAATGAGATGTTGAGGCATGTGATGTTGAAACTTGGGTTGTTGGTGGTACTGTTGGTGCCATTGATGTTGCTGAAGGTGATAAATTTTGCACCATATTCTCCAAATTGATTACTCGAGCGCGAAGTTCGTTGACTTCTTCTATTATTCTGGGATGATTGTCGGTCGGAACGAGCAGATGAATAAGGTTTAGAATTTTAGATAGAATATAATCTTGGCGAGATATTCAGGAAATGAGAGAGAAAATAGTATTACAAACAGGTTCGCCGGTAAGTGTTTCAGGTTCATCTCCAAGAGGTAAATTCAGTTGGTGGAAGGGATCGCCTTCTTCGCATCTCCATTGATGAACTGATGATGGCTGGTTGGTTGATTCATTCTTGTGACACTGCTTTCGGAGCTCGAGTGGAACTCCATATCGGAATAGCTGTCGGAATAGCTATCGGAATCTGAGAGATGGTTGAGGGATTCATCTCGTACGATTAGATGAAGGATTTTCGATAAGAAATATATTATAGGATGTAGATTAGTACCCTACAATACATAATTTACATATGCATATATAATACTAAAATCCCATAAGTTTCGGAGGAATCTACGGAAACTATCAGGCAAAGGTAACAATAACATATACGCTAAGATATGAATTTATCTATACACTGTCTATGCAATAGAGGCAGTAAGACGTGTCTAGACTAAGAATTATAAGCAGATAATTTCCTAAGGATGATAAGCAGACGATTTTCGACAAAACTGATAAGCAAAACTTTTGACATGCAGACACGATCGAAGTCCAGACTTACTAATGCATCCTAAAGACTTATCAGTTAGACACACTAATGCAGACCTGGTTCGCTAAGACCATCGCTCTGATACCAACTGTAAAGACCCATCCTAATCCATCCGGACGAAGTCCATATTGATTATAAACGATTCACAATAGTTGATTACATCGCGAGGTACTTGACCTCTATATGATACATTTTTACAATCATTGCATTCGTTTTTGAAAAGACAATCTTTCATTACATCAAAAGTTGACGGCATGCATACCATTTTATAATATATCTAACTATAATTGACTTAATAATAATCTTGATGAACTCAACGACTCGAATGCAACGTTTTTGAAATATGTCATGAATGACTTCAAGTAATATCTTTAAAATGAGCAATTTCACAGCGGAAGACTTCTTTCATACCTGAGAATAAACATGCTTTAAAGTATCAAACAAAAAGGTTGGTGAGTTCATTAGTTTAACATAAATAATCATTTCCATCATTTTAATAGACCACAAGATTTCATATTTCCATTTCTCATAAACATACGTCCCATGCATAGAGACAAAAATATCATTCATATGGATTGAACACCTGGTAACCGACATTCACAATATGCATATAAAAATATCCCCATCATTTCGGGATCATTCTTCGGACATGATATAAATTTCAAAGTACTAAAGCATCCGGTACTTTGGATGGGGCTTGTTAGGCCCGATAGATCTATCTTTAGGATTCGCGTCAATTAGGGTGTCTGTTCCCTAATTCTTAGATTACCAGACTTAATAAAAAGGGGCATATTCGATTTCGATAATTCAACCATATAATGTAGTTTCGTTTACTTGTGTCTATTTCTTAAAACATTTATAAAAGCAGTGCATGTATTCTCAGTCCCCAAAATATATATTGCAAAAGCATTTAAAAAGGGAGTAATGAAACTCACCTAATGTATTTTGTAGTAAAAACACATATGATGATATTGAACAATGCAGGGTTAACCTCGAATTCACGAACCTATATTATTTGTATATATATATATATTAACACACAAAGTTGTAATAGAACAAATTATATATATATATATATATATATATATATATATATATATATATATATATATATATATATATATATATATATATATATATATATATATATAATTTGTGTATATATTCAAAATTATTTAATATCTATATAGTTATATTATTATATCCATATTTATTTATATACATTATTGTTTAGTGTTATATATTTAAAATCAATAGTCTGTTATATGTACGTATTTAAATAAATAATATTAGTAAGTTTAATTTATATAGTTATATGAAATATTAATATAATTATAGTATATGTAATAAGTATCTTTTATGTACAAAATATATATCTTTTTAAAAAGATAGCTTTTGATAATAATAATGATGTACTAATAATAATAATAACTTTATTAATAATAATACTAAAATAATGTTATTAATGATAAAAATAATAATAATGATAATAATATTAAAAATCTTATTAAGGATAATAATAATGATAATTTTAATAATAAAGATAATCTTGTTATAAATGATAAGTTTAATACAACTTTTAAATATTTAAAACTTTATATAATAAGAATGATAATAATAATAGTAGTAATAATAATAACTATAATATCTATAATAATAATACTTTTACCAATAATGATAATAATAATAATAATAATAATAATAATAATAATAATAATAATAATAATAATAATAATAATAATAATAATAATAATAATAATAATAATAATAATAATAATAATAATAATAATAATAATAATAATAGAGTACAACCTTTGAAGAAAAGAGCTTTAAAAACATAACGTCACTGCCTAGGCTCAAACCCACAACCTCCTGTTTACCCAAAACCCATCTAAACCGTTCCTCTACTCATGACTTTCTATTTTATCTTACAGCTTAAATCTATATAAGCCTTTTTCTGTTATTTCCATAACATTCGGCCCAACAGCAATTTAAAACTTGGCCCAACAAGAATTCTGCCCAAGGTGATGACTAACTTAATATACTCCGGCCCAACAAGCATAAATATTACAGCCTACTTGTATAATAATAAATTTGGCCCAACGTTTAAATGAGTAAACCCGTTATTATTTTTATGAGCCCGATCTCGTTTCTGTTTCTTTTTAAAAATTGTATCATCGCCGTCTTTGTTAAAACAGAAATATAAGTGGACAAGTATTGTAGCAGCCGTTCATGTTTGTTGGATTTGTGCTGCTCAAACCGTCGACAGAAACAAGGATTATCATCATACTTTGTCATCAACTACCATCACTTTTAAATCAGCCTCAATATCGTGTTTTACTGTTTTAATTCTTCTTCTTCCTTGTTACAGTAAACGGAAAATGTCACAGCAGCTGTAAATCGTCATCGTGTTTATTGCAGAAATTATGCAGTTGCAGGTTTGTATTTTTGTTGTTCTTGGACTGAAACAGTGAATGACAGTAGGAAGATAACCACAACTGATGGGTGTTTGGTTCATCATTAACTTGTATCATAACAGTCCTCGTGTATATCCTTGTATCATCATCTCTAGCTCGATCATCTTCATCATACTTCATTACCACCGAAATCATCATCAACACATCATCCTAATCCTCACGACATCAAAATCATCATGGTCATCACTGTTTTCAAATCATCATCGTGTTCTTCCATTATCATCATCATCATAACATACTCATATTCATAACCATCATCATACGATATCAAAACACCATCACGACTCGTGCATTATCTTCATCTTCATTTTAAAGTTTCAATATCGTTGTCGACTGAGAACAGATGCAGGACATTAGCGGATAGCATCATTATCTTTATTATTTTCATCTGTCATCATCAACGAATATGTGGTGACGGGTTTGCAGACTTGTAATGAGGTTTTAAGTGAATGATAACGATGAAAGGTGATGGTTAGGATGGTCATTGGACAAGAGAGAGAGGAAGAGGTGAGAGAGTGATAGAGGAATGATCAAAGTGGTGGTTATTTAATGGTGAAGAACCGGTGGATGAAGGGTGGTTGTCATGGTTTCGAAGACGTACAAAAAGAACTCATGTAGTGGTTAAATGGTGGTGGCGGGTTGGATATGGTGGTGATATTCGGTGGTTCTCGGTGGTGATCGAAGGTGGGTTAGGGTGGTGACCGCCGGTGGTGGAAAAGTGGTGAGATTAGTGGAGGATGGAAAATGTCGAAGTAATGGATCAATGATCCAATTCTATATGCAGTTTATATAGAAGTGTGTATATATATATATATATATATATATATATATATATATATATATATATATATATATATATATATATATATATATATATATATATATTAGTCTAATTAATAATATTAATATAATAATAATAATAATTATTACCTACTTTAATAATAGCATGTGAATATGTGAATGAGCTGTAAGAACATTACAAAACAGTTAAACAGCCTAAATAATTGGATTCTTTCTACCGACACTCTCACGGGATATTATATCATGCCCCGTTTATAAATTTAGTGGCGGATAAAAGTCTTCGAAAACATTCCAAATTTTTGAATTAATTATATTTAATTACTTAGGTCATTATGGTATAAAATTTAATCATTAATTTAATAAATAAAAATTACATCAACTGTCTCTCTCATTTATGAGTGAAATATAAAAAGTGTTAAAATTAAATAATTATATCCCAGATATACTTTTAATAAGCCTAAAACTTATATAACTCATTTTTGGATCACCTTTTATTTTAAAATTTCATAAGTTCGAATTTAACTGGCTTAATATCAATTGGAACATCAAATGAGTATTACAAGCATTAATATTTATTTTTAATATACTTTATTTATCTATAGAGATATATTTTAAATATTAATTATTATAATATCAAATCTTTATTAATTTTTAATAACAACAACATATATTACTTCAAATTATATTTCGAAATATTATTTATATATATATACACACATATTTATTTACAATTAATTGTTCATGAATCGTCGAGAGCAGTCGAAGGTCAAATGAATTCATGAAATAGTTTCAAAATTTACTAGACTCAACATTACATACTTTGCATATCGTATCAAAATCATATAAGATTAAGTTTAAAATGATAATTTTTTTGAATAAATGATAGTTTTTATACTAACGATACTTTTAATAATACTAGTAATGATAAAATAATAAAAACGTTAATTTTTTCCTAAATCATTATCTTACAATAATTAAATTTCATCATGATACTCATACTCATTATTTCCTAATTAATTTGTTAAAGGTTCTTAAATCATCTTTTATATCGCGTTCATTTTAATGAATATAATAGTAATCATAATAGTTAAATGTTACTGTTACTAGTTTTAATTATAATACTAATAATAATAATTATTATGATAATGTTAATACTAATAATCTATTTTAATGATAATAATAATAATAATACTAATTATAATTTTTAATGATAATAAATGATAGTAATAATAAAAATATCAATTTTTAAGGGTAATACTTTTTATAGATGATAATAATAATAATGATAATAATAATAATAATAATAATAATATAATAATAATAATAATAATAATAATAATAATAATAATAATAATAATAATAATAATAATTAGAACGACGATAATGACGACGATAATAATAATCATTTTTACACAACTTCAAATGACTATAACTTCTAATCCGTTCATCGGAACGATTCGACATCTAAAGGAAAAGTTCTTAATTTTTCGCTAGCTTTCCAACGACACGCATATCTTATACCTTATCTTAACCGTAGATGTAACTACTTCGAGATTTAACATAACCTGACTAAGGGCAATATCAAAAGTACAATCATGCATAATCCTATTTTCTCGAGCACTAGTCAGGGATACACTATTAATATGTAAAAATTAAATTATAAGTACTCACGTATCAATATTGAGATTCAATATTGCAGGAAAGGTACGTAAACGCAACGAAGATGATAAACACTAGTTTGACCTCACGAGCATAACCTCGAACATTACTCATTACCTCCATAGCTCTAACCCATAATTTCCTTAGCTCTATCCCGCTCATAAATCCCGTTTTTAAATGACTCGTTCATGACCTCGTCGTAATATTTTATGTATAAAAATACTAATAATAATGTTTCTAGATACTACTAATAACAATATTTCTTAATCATAAAATAATAATAATAATAAATAAAATAAATATATACTACGGAGTAAGATAGATAGATGAATTGAATGAAATGAAATCAAATTACGTTCGAGACTTTATAGATCAAATTTGGGTCCCATTACTCTGAAATTTCGGATTGATAAAGAAAATGGAACCGCAATTTGCGGATTACTTCTTCATACATGAACGTAATCCAAACTTATATATATAAAGATTTTATAATATTTTAATTTATATGATTAATTAAATATTATATTATATTTACGTACATGGTAAAAATATAATTTTTACAAAAATGACACGGACGTGGTCTCACGACTCATGTACCACTTTCAGTTTCTCGAGCGCACTTTCGTACGTTTAGAAAACTATCTTTTTACGTTACGCGACGTGTACCTTTAGTAATAGTTTGATTTATTCATCAATAATTTACTTTATGAAAAATGTAACTTATAAAATTGAGCATTGTGGTCATTTCCTTCTATAAATCAAAGTCTCGTTGTTTGTCAAAATATTTTATTTTAAATTAAACATTTTGTGACATGTACCTTTATTAATAACTAGACTTAAATTAATTAAAAACTAACACACTCAAAGTGTAACTTAACCTTTTGAGTGTTTTGATCATTTCCTTTTATAATTCATAATCTTGTTATTTATCAAAGCCTATTTATTAATATTAGTTTAAAATCAAAACGTTTTATGCCTAATTTAAATTAAATTTTATAATCTTATACATATTTTTGAAATATTTATCTAATAACATACTAGTTATCCTTTCAAAACTAATTATATAATTTAAGATCATTTACATAATCAAAAATCCTATAACGTTTATGCTTTAAAACTTAATTTGATTTCATTATTTTATGCGTAAATGTTTAGTTTAATTTCCTTAACTTTCTAAATAATATATCTTAATATAACATATCAAATGGGTTTATCTAGTCAACGAATCTTATTCCAATTTTTCCTTCTATATGATCAATCGAGTATTATGAAATTCAATTCTCCACTAACTTTTGTCTAACTCCCAATAAGTGATACTTTGTTCTTACATGTAAATCACTTTACTATTTATTCCGAATACCGTTAAAAAGTAAGGGTTTCCTAATTCAAAGTGGACCTCATAACAGAGACTCATAATCATAGTTCAATGTATCCGATAATTCAATCATTTGATGTTATCTTTCAATCTCGTTGATAAACTTATATCAAACAAATACGTTTATGTGAAGTATTATTATTCATTCAATACCTTGATCGCATTTCCAAGTTCATAAAATAAATCTCATATCTTATATTCATATCAACTAATATGTTCAATGTTTTATCAATATTTCTCAATTTAAAAAGCACACATATGTATATATATTTATTTAAACATAATTGTTGGTGAATCGTCAGGCATGGTCAAAGGGTATTTGATTAAATGAATATAGTTTCAAAACTTTCGAGACTCAACATTACAGATTTTTACTTATCGTGTCGGGTACATATAAAGATTAAAGTTTAAATTTGATCAGAAATTTCCGGGTCAACACAATTGGTGTCAACCCCGGCATATAGACTTGAAGTAGTAATTACTTGACTACTTGTGCATTTATACTCGAACTCTTCTATTCATATCTAACTCTTATTCCATCTTAATCTCATGTTGTTTAATTTTATTGACATGCCACCTTGACCTTATGAAATAATGTCGAATACACATATGAATTAGGGTAATATAATTGCCGAGATTATATTACAGTGACTCATATGGACGTTCCGACATTATGAAATAAAGAATTTAAGGAGAGTCAAGGAAAATTTTCTCTTTATCCTTATTCCATATCACGGTTAGTATTATTGAGAATACTAATCAATGATATTCTTGTGTTTTGAAGGAACAATGCCTCCTCGCCGGGTACCACGCCATGAGACTCCCGAACAAGCTCTACAATGAATGATAGCCACCGCCGTAGATGCGGCCATGGCCGGTCACTCTTCCAACAACAACCACAACAACAACAATGGAGCCGGTAACTCAAACGAGGGATGCTCCTATAAAGCTTTCATGGGGTGCAAACCTCACACTTTCGATGGAACCGGGGGACCGATTGTGGTCCCTTGATGGTTTGAACAAACGGAAGCCGTCTTTAGCATAAGCGGTTGTCGGGACCAAGACAAGGTCAAGTACTCCACTCACACTTTCGCCGGTGTCGCGCTCACTTGGTGGAACACCTATGTACAATTGGTAGGTACCGATGAAGCCCACGCCCTCTCTTGGGCCATTTTAAGGGAAAAGATGATCATTGAATACTTCCCGCGTGAAGAGACTCGCAAGCTCGAACAAGAGCTAAGAACTTTTAAAGCGGTCGGAAACGATCTCAAGGCCTACAATCAACGATTTTCCGAACTAGCCTTGATGTGCCCAAACCTTGTGAACCTCGAGTCTTTAAGGGTTGAACTTTACATGGATGGTCTTCCAAACAGCATCAAACATAGGGTAATGTCATCCAAACCCGCTAATAATCAAGAAGCTTTGAAGATGGCAAGCCAATTGATTGGGAAGCCCCCCAATCAAGCAACGACAACAACAACTTCGCCAAGAAGCCTTTCACCTCCGACGGTAAGAAGGGTTATGTCGAAAACCTACCTCTTTGCAACAAATGCCACAAACATCACTTTGGCGAATGTGGCAAGCTAATTTGCCATCGGTGCCAAGGAATTAGTCATAAGGCTAACGATTGTAAAAGTGCTGCCCCCGTCGCTCGAAAGGGGCCCAATGCACCAAGACCGGGTGTTTGTTATGAATGTGGCCAACCAGGTCATTATTGGAATGCATGCTCAAAGAAGAAAGCTAACCCCGATGCATGCGGCTGAGCTTTCAACATTAACACCGAGGTAGCGTGTGATGACAATGAACTAGTCAACGGTACGTTTCTTCTCAACAATTCTTATGTCTCTTGCTTATTCGATTAGGGTGCCGATAAGAGTTTTGTATCCAAGACTTTGACTCATTCTTTTAGTACTCCACCACTCCCACTAGATACTACTTATACCATTGAAGTGGCCAACGGGAAACTATTGAGTGCCGATAAATTTTATCGGGGGTGTACGTTAAACTTAATGGGTAAAGAGTTTGAAATTGACTTGATACCTATAGAACTACGGAGCATCGATGTAATCATTGGTATGGATTGGTTAGCCAAAACGAAATCTCACATCCTTTGCGATCTTAATGCGATTCAAATTCCTATCGAGAATGGTGAACCCTTGATTGTCTATGGCAATAAGAGTTGCACCGGACTCAACCTCGTCTCGTGCCTTAAAGTTGAAAAATACCTTCGTAAAGGTTGTTTCGCGATTCTAGCCCATGTTAAGAAAGCCGAGACCGATGAGAAGCATATCGATGATGTGCCAATTGTTAGAGACTTTTCCGATGTTTTTCCCGACGAATTACCGGGTGTTCCACCTCATTGACCGGTAGAATTTCAAATCGATCTTATTCCGGGAGCCGCACCCGTAGCGCGTGCACTGTATAGACTCACTCCATCCGAAATGCAATAATTGCAAAGTCAAATCCAAGAACTACTTAACCGTGGTTTTATCCAACCTAGCCATTCACCATGGGGCACTCCGATTTTGTTCGTTAAGAAGAAAGATGGATTCCTACGAATGTGCATCGACTATCGTGAACTAAACAAATTGACAGTTAAGAACCGATATCTTCTTCCCACATTGATGACCTCTTTGATCAATTACAAGGGTCTTGTGTATATTCGAAAATCGATCTCCGCTCGGGTTATCATCAACTAAGGGTTAAGGGGGAAGATGTCTCCAAAACTGCTTTCTAGACTCGTTATGGTAGTTATGAATTTGTTGTCATGCCGTTTGGTCTAACTAATGCACCGGCGGTGTTCATAGACCTCATGAACTGCGTGTGCAAACCATACCTTGACAAATTCGTTATCGTGTTCATCGATGACATTTTGGTCTATTCTAAAAGCGAAGAAGAGCAAGAACAACATCTCCGACTTGTGCTTGAACTCTTGAGACAAGAACGACTCTATGCCAAATTCTCCAAGTGTGAATTTTGGTTGAAGGAAGTTCAATTTCTTGGTTATGTTGTAAGCGATCAAGGTATTAAGGTCGATCCCGCAAAAATCGAAGCCATTAGGAAATGGGAAACTCCTACTACTCCTACTCACATTCGTCAATTTTTGGGTCTCGCCGGATACTATCGTAGATTCATCAAAGATTTCTCTTTGGTTGCTCGTCTTCTAACCGCGTTAACTCACAAAAGAAAGAAATTCATTTGGGCAACCGAACAAGAATCCGTGTTTCAAATCTTGAAGACAAAGCTAACCACCGCTCCTATCTTGTCACTTTCTGAAGGAAATGATGATTTTGTTGTATATTGCGATGCCTCGAAACATGGTTTTGGGTGTGTATTAATGCAACGAAAGAAAGTCATTGCTTATGCCTCCCGACAACTAAAAATTCATGAACAGAACTATACGACATATGATCTCGAACTCGGAGCCGTTGTCTTTGCACTTAAAATGTGGAGACACTATCTTTATGGAACCAAGAGTACTATCTTCACCGATCACAAAAGCCTCCAACACATCTTCGACCAAAAGCAAATAAACATGAGACAATGAAGGTGGATTGAAACTTTGAACGATTACGATTGCGAGCTTCGTTACCATCCCGGGAAGGCAAATGTAGTAGTCGATGCCTTAAGTCGAAAAGAAACAGCGGTGCCTCTTCGTGTCCGAGCTTTAAACATCACTATTCACACCAACCTCAATAGTCAAATTCGGGTAGCCCAAGATGAGGCTCTCAAGGATGAAAACATTTCTCTCAAACATTTAAACGTCCTCGCCTCTCGATTAGAAGATAAGGAGACCGGACTCCGATATTTCGCCGTAAGAATTTGGGTGCCTAATTATGGGGAGTTACGAAGCCTTATTCTAGACGAAGCCCATAAGTCAAGATACTCGATTCATCCCGGTGCCAATAAGATGTACCATGACCTTAAAGAACAATATTGGTGGCTGAACATTAAGAAGGACGTGGCTACTTATGTTGGAAAGTGCCTAACTTGCTCCAAAGTCAAAGCCGAATACCAAAGACTGTCTGGGCTACTTCAACAACCCGAAATCCCACAATGAAAGTGGGAGTGAATAATGATGGATTTCATCACAAAACTACCAAAAACAGCGAGCGGTTATGATACTATTTGGGTTATTGTAGACCGTCTCACCAAATCCCCCACTTCCTAACCATGAAGAAAACCGACAAAATGGAGAAACTTGCACAACTTTACATTAAAGAGATCGTAGCCCATCACGGTGTACCTTTATCGATTATTTTGGACCGAGATGGCAGTTTTGTTTCTAGATTTTGGCGTACCTTACAAGAAGCATTGGGAACACGTTTAGACATGAGCACTGCATATCATCCACAAACCGACGGACAAAGAGAATGCATAATCCAAACCTTGGAAGACATGCTACGAGCTTGCGTTATCGACTTTGGAAAAGCTTGGGATAAGCACTTTCCTCTCGCCAAATTCTCTTACAACAATAGTTACCACGCGAATATAAAAGCCGAACCTTTTGAAGGGTTATAAGGCCGAAAATGTCGTTCTCCTATTTGTTGGGCCGAAGTAGGCGACACACAAATCACCGGACCCGAACTCATTCATGAAAAAATCGAGAAGATCGTTCAAATCCGAGATAGGCTCCGGATGACCCGTAGTCGTCAAAAGAGCTATACCGACAAAAGACGCAACGACCTCGAATTTCAAGTCGGTGACCGTGTAATGTTAAAAGTTGCACCTTGGAAAGGTGTAATCCATTTCGGGAAACACGGGAAACTACTTTCCATGTATTGGAACCGTTGCTTATCGTTTAGATCTTCCACCTCAACTGAGCTCCGTCCATCCTACTTTCCATGTATCAAATTTGAAGAAGTGTTTTGCCGAACCCGAACTCGTCATCCCTCTCAAGGAGCTTACTATTGATGACAAACTTCATTTTGTGGAGGAAGCGGTTGAAATTGTGGACACCTCCGTCAAGACGCTAAAACAAAGTAGAATCCCGATCGTTAAGGTTCGTTGGAATGCCAAAAGAGGACCCGAGTTTATGTAACGACCCGACAAAATCGTCATTTACGGCGCTACTAACTTAAGTCCCGTTACGTGGTCGTAATCCCTATATGAGACTCGTTTGACCAAAATTATTTCGCGTTCTTTTGAAACGTATCATGCTTGCAAAGTTTAGTTTACAAAACCGTTCGACAACAATTTTAAGTTTGCAAAAGTATAAATTATAAATGAGATAACTTGCGACATAATTAGTTTAAAATCACGGTTACTATAAATAGAGTAAGTATGTAAACGATATGTTTGAATCCAAAGGTGCTATCACTAGTGTATGTATGTATGTATGCTTGACCCCAAGCAAGAAATCAGAGTGTATGCATGTATGCTCGACTCAAAGCAAGTATGAGTGTACGCGGAAGCATGTATCAAATAGCCAAGTATGAACCTGAGAAACATATAGAAAACTGTCAACGAAAAACGTTGGTGAAATCATAGGTGTTTGTAATAAACGTTGTTTTTAAACCACAAGATTTAGTATTCCCATAACTTTGATTATCAAAATCGTTTGCATTCCAAAAGTATTGTTCGTGAGCACCCAATTATCAAGACTTAACATTTCCTTCCATAGAACCCCATCACAATAGTGTTAGAACATACACTGTTTCTCGAAAATATATTTCATCCGTAGACGGTAGCGAACCGTCCGAAATGAGGGTTTGTCAAACCCGTATGGCCACACAATATAAGTTCTCACTTACACCCTGCAAGTGTAACTAATGATAATCGAATTGAGGATTTTTGTTCTAACTCGCTGTGGAATGTTTGTTTTCCTTGTACTTGTGTTCAAAGTATAAAAGTAAGTAGTACAAAATGTAACAAAGTATATGTTTCTCAGCCCACTATTTAAAAGTATAAAAAGTTGTTGAAAAGGTGGGACTATGATCTCACCTCGAGTGCACGAGTATAAAAGTACTTCACAAAGTAAACGTGTGCATGATAGTTGCTTAGCCTTGACCTAAACAAATAAGTTGTATCAATTAACCGGTTACGACACAAGGTCGGGTGAAATGTGTTCAATTAGTCCTATGGCTCGTTACGACTCGATTATGTAGCATGTGAATCACGTTGTCAAGTTTCATGCAAGAATCACGTATAAAAGCTTGTTAGAACGATTGCATAAAAGTTTGGTTAAGTTTGACTAAAAGTCAAACTTGGTCAAAGTCAAAGTCAAAGTCAACGGGGTCGGGTCGGGTATCCGACAATTTTCCTAATCTTAGAATTCATATATAAACATGTTTGCCAAGTTTCATGTTAATCGGAGTTACGAGTAAGCGGGGGTGAAAATGTGAAAATCAAAAGAATTTGGGACAGGGCCAAATGGCGCGCCGCGCGGATTTTGGCGCGCCGCTCCATATAACTGATCAGCAAGTCTGGCAGTTTTCACACTCAAGCACGAATCCAACTTTAAATACCCATAAATCCTAAACCGTAAACATCCAAAACAAGTGTCTTATATCGTTGGAAAGGTATTTTGACAAGAAATACAACTAACCACTTTTCATCAAGCAAAAACATCATTTACAATAGCCGAAATCTCGTCAAGTGGTCATTAAATGTTCAAAACCATCGTTTCAAGTTTACAAAACGCATTTTAAGATTCGGGAATGCAATTCACACATATGATATGCCGTTTTGAAGGTAATGAAACATACAATACAACTAATCACTAACTAATAACATTTCATGGCATTCAAAGCATCAAAATTTCCTTTTAGAGTTCATCAAACCCTAATCAAGAATCACAAACCCAATAATCATGTTAATGATGTTTTCCAAATCAACCTACACATCAAATTGATGCTAAATATGCTAGTAACACTTTTAAAACATAAACTCTAACAATTTAACAACATTAACTCATCCAAAATCAAGGATTAAGCACACCCATTTCAAATGTTCAAACTAGTTACTCAAAACAACGAAACGAGCAAACAAAACATATATTCATATTATACACGAGCCATAGACACTAACTAACACCATTTCAAGTCAAAAACACGAATTTAGAGAAATCTAGAGTTTTTAGAAACTTTACCCCAAGCTATGAAATTGGTACCAAATTGAAGAGGATGAAGAGAGGATCACGAAAATGTAATTTGTTTTGATGTTTGCTTCTCCAATCGGATTTAGATGATGAATTTGTGAGTTGGGTGTTTATGGTTCAAAAATGGAAGAGAGAAAGGAGGTAGAAGGAGAAGAGGAAAAATGAATGGATGAGATGGGGAGGTGGTGACTAGTCACCAAACATTTGGCCAAATGCCAAGATTAGTCCCTCAAGTTTGTTGTCGGGTGCGGGAGTTAACCAAACGAATATTTCTTAAAACGCTCGAGTAAACGAGTGATGTTATAATTAAATAACGGGAATATTAAGAACGTTAGTCATCGGAAAATACGAATTTAAATAACGAAAGATATTATAAAAAAAAACGGTGTTAAAATTAAATTTAATGGAAAAACGCGGGATGTTACATTATCCACACCTCAAAAGAAATTTCGTCCCAAAATTTAGTTGGAAGTAGTAGTTGTTGTTTCTTCTTCGAAACCTTGCATTGTAAATTCTACGAATAAGTGAGGGTACTACCTTGGGCATTTCAATGAACTTTGACGATCGTGATTTTACATTGTTTTAAAGTTGGTTTCACGATTCATAATTTCAACCGGTTCTCCAAGAAAGTGAAGTTTGTCATCGATAGTAAGTTCATCAAAAGAAATAACAAGTTCTTGCTCGGCAAGACACTTCTTTAAGTTTGGTATATGGAATGTAGGATGAACGGGGCTCAAATGAATCGAAAAATCTAAATGGCTAGCAACGGGTCCAAAACGCCCCAAGATTTTTAAAAGGATCAAAATATTGCGGATTTAGCTTTCTACGTTTCCCGAAATGAATTACACCTCCTCAAGATGCGACTTTTTACGTTACGCAGTTTTCCACATGGAATTTGAAAAGTTTACGTCTAACAGTGGCATAGCTCCTTTGGCGACTACGGTCGTCTCGAGCCTTTCTGAGGTTAAAGAAGTTTCTTGGTTGTTCCATGAATTAGCTCGGGTTCGGTGGTTTGATTATCATTTACTTGGTTCTACAAAAGGAGAATGAGGTTTCCGGTCACATAAGATTTCAAAAGGTGTGACGTTAAGACTTGAATGATAACCATCGGCGTAAGAGAATTTAGTAAAGGCAATGACTTTTCTCAAGAAATTTTGAAGTCGATAACACGAATTCGTTTTATGTTTCCAAGGTTTGAATCGTATGTTTTTTTTTGGCCCTTCAAGATGCGTTGATGTGTTGTACTCATGTTTAAACGTGATCCCGGGTCTTTTCGTAAAGCACTCCGAAATCTAGAAGTGAAACAAGAATCTCGATCTGAAATGAGGTACATTTCTGTAAGGTATGTTTGAACTGGTACATCAGGACTCGAAAACGTTAGTTAGAACAAGTTTCTCAAGAAATTTGCGTCGCGAAAGATTTATCTGTTTCCAAAAATGTTTGTCGGAGCAAGTTCTCATCGGTTTCTGAAAACGTTCGTCGGGGCTATTCACCCTCGAGGCGAGTACTAGTATAACGTTAAGAGTCTATCTCTCCATTGAAAATTTAGAATCAAAGATTTCCTTATACGGAAGTACGAGTGTAATACGAGAGAAGTTTCCACCTCGGTGTGAGCATAACAGGTATATTGTAGTTCGTTGATAAAACTGTGTGAGGACGAGATAGTATTCATGTATAACGTATGTTTGAAGTTGAAAGAATTCGTCATTCATTCAGAAGCATAAATATGGTTCGACAATATTCGAAGGTGTGTCCCCGGTATGGTTGTTGTCAGTACTTTCGGAGTTTTCAGTTGTCCAAACATGAATAGATGAAGTCATGTACATGGCACATGGTGGTGATTAGGTTGATCGAGTCTAACCACCATCACGTGTCATTAGAACTTTGGTATGTCTTACCATAATATAACCACGTTGATTGAGTGTCGTTATATTACGCTAACTCATACCTCCATTCCCACATCACTCCATAGATTCAAGTTCATGTCATCGTGAAGATCTAAAATGAACAAAATGTAACGACGTCTCAAACGTGACTCGTATTAAATCGAAAGAATTTCTGCAACTCTAAGGAAGCGTTCCCCGAGGGAAGTGTATAAATGATTGTTCACGTCAATGCGGTTCGAGTCAGACAATAATGTATTTAGGTATGAAAAGAGTAACGAGTCATGATAACGAGTAGTACGCAACCGTAGTGATAAATAGTGATGACGATACTCATCTAGAGTGATGGTGGTAACTTTACAACACTTGTGGATAGTAAGCTGAGACGGGGTGGATAACAACCAAGGAGTCAGAATTCCCGAACTAGAGTGACTAACGAAGTCGTGGTCATCCGTACGCGTATAAACCTTGAATTCACGTGTGTTACCAAAAAGTGGCGGAATACGAGTTCGTATGATGAAGGTTGCGTACCATTAAAAAGTTTGCCAAAGAATGATTCAAGTATAATGCACAAGTATTCAAGTAAGTGCTATCTATAGCAAATGTATGTCAGAATGCAATGGCTAACTATCCGGTTGTAGTCTAGATTCACGAATGCGTCCTAACGACTCTGTCAGACACACTAATGCATATCCTAGTTCCCTACAACCAACGCTCTGATACCATCTGTAACGACCCGACAAAATCGTCATTTACGGTGCCGCTAACTTAAGTCCCGTTACGTGGTCCTAGTCCCTATATGAGACTCGTTTGACCAAAATTATGTCGTGTTCTTTTGAAACGTATCATGCTTGCAAAGTTTAGTTTACAAAACCGTTCGACAACAATTTTAAGTTTGTAAAAGTATAAATTATAAATGAGATAACTTGCGACATAATTAGTTTAAAATCATGGTTGCTATAAATAGAGTAAGTATGTAAACGATATGTTTGAATCTAAAGGTGCTATCACTAGCGTATGTATGTATGTATGCTTGACCCCAAGCAAGAAATCAGAGTGTATGCATGTATGCTCGACTCCAAGCAAGTATGAGTGTACGCGGAAGCGTGTATCAAATAGCCAAGTATGAACCTGAGAAACATATAGAAAACTGTCAACGAAAAACGTTGGTGAAATCATAGGTGTTTGTAATAAACGTTGTTTTTGAACCACAAGATTTAGTATTCCCATAACGTTGATTATCAAAATCGTTTGCATTCCAAAAGTATTGTTCGCGAGCACCCAATTATCAAGACTTAACATTTCCTTCCATAGAACCCCATCACAATAGTGTTAGAACATACACTTTTTCTCGAAAATATATTTCATCCGTAGACGGTAGCGAACCGTCCGAAATGAGGGTTTGTCAAACCCGTATGGCCACACAATATAAGTTCTCGCTTACACCATGCAAGTGTAACTAATGATAATCGAATTGAGGATTTTTGTTCTAACTCGCTGTGGAATGTTTGTTTTCCTTGTACTTGTGTTCAAAGTATAAAAGTAAGTAGTACAAAATGTAACAAAGTATATGTTTCTCAGCCCACAATTTAAAAGTATAAAAAGTTGTTGAAAAGGTGGGACTATGATCTCACCTCGAGTGCACGAGTATAAAAGTACTTCACAAAGTAAACGTGTGCATGATAGTTGCTTAGCCTTGACCTAAACAAATAAGTTGTATCAATTAACCGGTTATGACACAAGGTCGGGTGAAATGTGTTCAATTAGTCCTATGGCTCGTTACGACTCGATTATGTAGCATGTGAATCACGTTGTCAAGTTTCATGAAAGAATCACGTATAAAAGCATGTTAGAACGATTGCATAAAAGTTTGGTTAAGTTTGACTAAAAGTTAAACTTTGTCAAAGTCAAAGTCAAAGTCAACGGGGGCGGGTCGGGTATCCGACAATTTTTCTAAGCTTAGAATTCATATATAAACATGTTTGCCAAGTTTCATGTTAATCGGAGTTACGAGTAAGCGGGGGTGAAAATGTGAAAATCAAAAGAATTTGGGACAGGCCCAAATGGCGCGCCGCACGGATTTTGGCGCGCCGCTCCATATAACTGATCAGCAAGTCTGGCAGTTTTCACACTCAAGCACGAATCCAACTTCAAATACCCATAAATCCTAAACCGTAAACATCCAAAACAACTATCTTATATCGTTGGAAAGGTATTTTGACAAGGAATACAACTAACCACTTTTTATCAAGCAAAAACATCATTTACAATAGCCGAAATCTCGTCAAGTGGTCATTAAATGTTCAAAACCATCGTTTCAAGTTTACAAAATGCATTTTAAGATTCGGGAATGCAATTCACACATATGATATGCCGTTTTGAAGGTAATGAAACATACAATACAACTAATCACTAACTAATAACATTTCATGGCATTCAAACTATCAAAATTTCCTTTTAGAGTTCATCAAACCCTAATCAAGAATCACAAAACCAATAATCATGTTAATGATGTTTTCCAAATCAACCTACACATCAAATTGATGCTAAATATGCTAGTAACACTTTTAAAACATAAACTCTAACAATTTAACAACATTAACTCATCCAAAATCAAGGATTAAGCACACCCATTTCAAATGTTCAAACTAGTTACTCAAAACAACGAATCGAGCAAACAAAACATATATTCATGTTATACACGAGCCATAGATGAAATGTCCCGTTCTTATTGATTAAAAACGTTCCATATTAATTGATTTTGTTGCGAGGTTTTGACCTCTATATGAGACGTTTTTCAAAGACTGCATTCATTTTAAAATAAACCATAACCTTTATTTCATCAATAAAGGTTTAAAAAGCTTTACGTAGATTATCAAATAATGATAATCTAAAATATCATGTTTACACACGACCATTACATAATGGTTTACAATACAAATATGTTACAACAAAATAAGTTTCTTGAATGCAGTTTTTACACAATATCATACAAGCATGGACTCCAAATCTCGTCCTTATTTAAGTATGCGACAGCGGAAGCTCTTAATAATCACCTGAGAATAAACATGCTTAAAACATCAACAAAAATGTTGGTGAGTTATAGGTTTAACCTATATATATCAAATCATAATAATAGACCACAAGATTTCATATTTCAATACACATCCTATACATAGAGATAAAAATCACTCATATGGTGAACACCTGGTAACCGACATTAACAAGATGCATATATAAGAATATCCCCATCATTCCGGGACACCCTTCGGATATGATATAAATTTCAAAGTACTAAAGCATCCGGTACTTTGGATGGGGTTTGTTAGGCCCAATAGATCTATCTTTAGGATTCGCGTCAATTAGGGTGTCTATTCCCTAATTCTTAGATTACCAGACTTAATAAAAAGGGGCATATTCGATTTCGATAATTCAACCATAGAATGTAAATTCACGTACTTGTGTCTATTTTGTAAATCATTTATAAAACCTGCATATATTCTCATCCCAAAAATATTAGATTTTAAAAGTGAGACTATAACTCACTTTCACAGATTTTTACTTCGTCGGGAAGTAAGACTTGGCCACTGGTTGATTCACGAATCTCAAGTTCCTTGGATAAACCTACTGGAAATGAGAAAAATAGATCTAGCTTCAAAGGATCCTTGGATGGCTTGAAATTTCTTGTATTAGAAATATAACCTACTATAAGTAACAAAGGTTTCTTGATCTTGGATGATTACTTAGAATGGATTTAGAAAACTTGAAAGTAAACTTGCAATCTTGGAAGTATTCTTGATTTTATGAAACTAGAACTTTTGGAATTTATGAAGAACACTTAGAACTTGAAGATAGAACTGGAGAGAGATCAATTAGATGAAGAAAATTGAAGAATGAAAGTGTTTGTAGGTGTTTTTGGTCGTTGGTGTATGGATTAGATATAAAGGATATGTAATTTTGTTTTCATGTAAATAAGTCATGAATGATTACTCATATTTTTGTAATTTTATGAGATATTTCATGCTAGTTGCCAAATGATGGTTCCCACATGTGTTAGGTGACTCAAATGGGCTGCTAAGAGCTGATCATTGGAGTGTATATACCAACAGTACATACATCTAAAAGCTGTGTATTGTACGAGTACGAATACGGGTGCATACGAGTAGAATTGTTGATGAAACTGAACGAGGATGTAATTGTAAGCATTTTTGTTAAGTAGAAGTATTTTGATAAGTGTATTGAAGTCTTTCAAAAGTGTATAAATACATATTAAAACACTACATGTATATTCATTTTAACTGACTCGTTAAGTCATCGTTAGTCGTTACATGTAAGTGTTGTTTTGAAACCTTTAGGTTAACGATCTTATTAAATGTTGTTAACCCAATGTTTATAATATCAAATGAGATTTTAAATTATTATATTATCATGATATTATCATGTATGAATATCTCTTAATATGATATATATATATATATATATATATACATTAAATGTCTTTACAACGATAATCGTTACATATATGTCTCGTTTAAAAATCATTAAGTTAGTAGTCTTGTTTTTACATATGTAGTTCATTGTTAATATACTTAATGATATGTTTACTTATCATAGTATCATGTTAACTATATATATATATCCATATATATGTCATCATATAGTTTTTACAAGTTTTAACGTTCGTGAATCACCGGTCAACTTGGGTGGTCAATTGTCTATATGAAACATATTTCAATTAATCAAGTCTTAACAAGTTTGATTGCTTAACATGTTGGAAACATTTAATCATGTAAATATCAATCTCAATTAATATATATAAACATGGAAAAGTTCGGGTCACTACAATAGACACTAACTAACACCATTTCAAGTCAAAAACACGAATTTAGAGAAATCTAGAGTTTTTAGAAACTTTACCCCAAGCTATGAAATTGGTACCAAATCGAAGAGGATGAAGAGAGGATCACGAAAATGTAATTTGTTTTGATGTTTGCTTCTCCAATCGGATTTAGATGATGAATTTGTGAGTTGGGTGTTTATGGTTCAAAAATGGAAGAGAGAAAGGAGGTAGAAGGAGAAGAGGAAAAATGAATGGATGAGATGGGGAGGTGGTGACTAGTCACCAAACATTTGGCCAAATGCCAAGATTAGTCCCTCAAGTTTGTTGTCGGGTGCGGGAGTTAACCAAACGAATATTACTTAAAACGCTCGAGTAAACGAGTGATGTTATAATTAAATAATGGGAATATTAAGAACGTTAGTCATTGGAAAATACGAATTTAAATAATGAATGATATTATATAAAAAAACGGTGTTAAAATTAAATTTAACGGAAAAACGCGGGATGTTATAGTTTACTTGGGAAAGGCAATATCAAATGCAAAGGAAATACCCTCATTTATTCGTGGATTCGGAAACGCAAGATCTCGAGGAAGAAACAACTACTACTACGCCTACTTAAATTTCGGGACGAAATTTCTTTTAAGGAGTAGGTAATGAAACATCCCGCCTTTTTCCGTTTACCTTTCGTTTAACTATTTTAAAGTCCGTTATATAATTATAACATCTTCCGTTAACACGCGTTTTAAAATATTTCGTTTAGGTAATTCACGCACCTGCATTAAACTTGAGAGACCAATTTTGCCAATTGACAAAAGGTGTAACTAGGTCAAAGAGTCAACTCTTTCCACATCCATTAATTTCATCCACTTTTCTCTAACACTTTCAACTTTTCTCTCAAAACTCCAATTCAAAGATTCATCATCCATTTTCAAGTTAGCAATCAAACATAAAAACAAATTACATATTTGGAATCCTTGCATCTTCCTCTTCAATTCCTTACCGATTTCATCAAGTTTGGGTAACTTTCTAAAATCACTAGATTCTTTGTTCTTGATGTTTTTAACTTATAAAAGTGTTAATTAGTGTCTATGGCTCAAGTCTAACATTAATATATGATTTATATGCTTGTTCTTGTCATTTTAGTGTAACTAGCTTAAACTTGAAATGGGTGTGTTTGATTTTGAGATTTGGTTGCTTAAATGTTGTTAGATGTTAAAAGTGCATGTATTAAATGTGTTACTAGCATCACTAGCTTCAATTTGGTATGTAAGTTGACTTGGAAAAGCCTCATTAACATGATTAAGTATTTTATGATTGTTAGTTAGGGTTTGGTGGCCTTAAATGTGATCTTTGATGCATTAAAAGCCTTGCAATATTGTTTGTAAGTGTTTATTTGTATTGTATGCGTAATTACCTACGAAACGGCGTATTATATGTGTGCATTTAACTCCCAAATCATAAATGTGCATTTATGAACTTGAAAGTATTTATGATGAACATTAAATGAGCATTCAACTTGGATTTTGATTTTTTTAAATGATGTTTTTAATTGATGAAAGGTGTTTAGTTGTGTTCCTCGTTAAATTACCTTTCCAACGATGTATGGTATGCATTTTAGGTATTTACGGTTCATTAGTTATGATAAATTGAAGTTTGGATGAGACTTGAACAATTGAAACAGCCCAGGTACCAGATCCTGCACAGTGTCGCGGCTGTAGTGACCCGAACTTTTCCATGTTTATATATATTAAATGAGATTGATATTTACATGATTAAATGTTTCCAACATGATAAGCAATCAAACTTGTTAAGACTTGATTCTTTGAAATGAGTTTCATATAGACAATTGACCACCCACGTTGACCGGCGATTCACGAACGTTAAAAACTTGTAAAAACTACATGATTTTATATAAATGGATATATATATATATATATATATATATATATATATATATATATATATATATATATATATATATATATATATATATATATATATATATATATATATATATATATATATATATATATATGGTTAGCATGAGATTATGATATGTAAGTATCTCCATAAATATGTTATCAATGAGTTATATACAAACAAATGAGATTATTGATTTAAGAAACTCGAAAATGATATATATAACGATTATCGTTATAACATCGTCTTACTAAATACATATGTATCATATTAAGATATTTTACAATTTATTTAACATGATAAAATTATAATTAAGTAAATCATTAAGTGTGTTAACAATGAACTACATATGTAAAAACAAGACTACTAACTTAAGGATTTCGAAACGAGACATATATGTAACGATTATCGTTGTAATAGTATTTTAACATATATATATGATGTTAAGATATATTTATACACCATGTTATTATGATAACATAACAATTTAACATCTTATTTAAGTATTATAACAATGGATTAATTACATTTAACAAGATCGTTAACTTAAAGGTTTCAAAACAACACTTACATGTAACGACTAACGGTGACTTAACGACTCAGTTAAAATGTATATACATGTAGTGTATTAATATGTATTAGTACACTTTTGAAAGACTTTAAGACACATATCAAAGTACTTCTACTTAGCAAAAATGCTCACAATTACATTCTCATTCATTTTCATCAACAATTCTACTCATATGTTGTAATGACCCGCACTTTTTCGATCAATTTATACTTATAAGATTAATATTTACATAAATTAAACCTTACCAACATGATAAGCAATCCAAATTGTTGAGACTTATGTTTTCAAAGAGAGTTTTACACAACGATTGACCGTCTAGTTTGACCGATGATATCACGAACTATACAATATATGATAATTATACGTTTGTGTATATATATGTATATATACATATTTAACATGATCTAAGGATGTTTTAATACCTCATTTTGTATTAATAACAATAAGTTATAAGTATATTTTGAAACTACTAACTTAAGTTTTCAAAACAATAACCATACGTAACGTTATTTGATATAAATACTTATAACCTATAATGTTTATACATATATCGTATATATAATGTATTTAATCACTTTTTAAAGACTTAAATACATAAAACAATATAAGTATATTCACAAAAGATAGCTATATTTGAATTCTCATTCCATTTTTCACAAAATTTCTATACGTATATCTAGAGTACATGTACTCGTATCATACCTAGCTTCTATACGTATTTACTATTGGTATATACACATCAAATCACCACCAACCAGCCCTTGTTCATGCCTTATGTATAAGGTAACTCTCTTGTTCATGCCTTATGTATAAGGTAACTACTTTTGATGTTTAGTATGACTAATTACATAAAAATACAACATGAAATTTTGTCCATGTTTTTCCATTAATCATGTTTTTATGGCCTTAAATACATCTTCCATTTTCAAATTTTACTACCTCATTTCTTTAACCAAAAACACACTCTTAAGAAACTCCATAACCATTCAGCTAAAATCCGTGAAGATCTAGCCATAAAAACATCACTTAATCACCATAAGAAAACTCTTACAAAAACACTTCAAGAATCCTTCCAAGAACACAAGTTTACTTCCAATCTTTCATCCAATTCCATCACCCTTTTGGTTCTAGGTTCTTACTCCTATTTTACAGCAATCTTGTCCAAGTAACTTGAGGTAGTAACTTTGTTCATAACCTTATTCGATTCATATATATATAGCTATCTTATTTTGTGGTATAAAATTTTAACAACAAGAACATAGTTTGAATGTTTTCAAACTTGTTTGCAAACTAAATAGATCCTTCTAACTTAACTTTTAAAATACTTCAAGACCTGTAATATAACATAAATATATGCTAATTTAACAAGGTATAACTTGGTTTTTCAAAGAACACCTTAAAAACTGTTTTTACGACGTCGGAGTGCAACCGGGGGCTGTTTGGGGTTGGATAATTAAAAACCATCTTGAACTTTGAATTGGAGGTTTATATTCTGTAAAAATGATATTTCTTATGAATATGTTAACACATAAAAATTTCATGATTTAATTCAAAGTATAAGTGTTTTTAGAAAAATGGTCATTAAATGATATTTTTGTAACAAAAATGATTAACTTCATAAGTTTCACCAAAGTTTGACCTTTGACCTGTGATTTCGAATACAAACTAAGGTATTTACAGTTCATATTCTTAAAGAGGGACTCGATCCAAGGAAGTGGCAAGTTGAACCAACGAAAACGGAGTTGTAACGAAGAAACTATGACCAAAACAAAATCGGATATCCAAGACTTGTTTAGTCACGAAAATAATTGGAGAAAAATTAAATAAATCACATCTTTTTAAAATAACATGATATTTTATATATATGTACTCATAATTTAATTTTATATGGTTCAGGATCACCCGTAAACAATACGAGAAGATTAATCATAAGATCCCATGATTGTACGCAACACGTCATTTGACAACACCGGTACTTTATGTACGCAACACGTCATTTGACAACACCGGTACCGTGGGTCAAGATTAATCTCGACCAATACATATTCGATGGGGGTTTTATTTATATCGATGGGGGTTTATTTATTTATTAAACACCTAAATATGAACCATTAAAATTGAATTATTAACATCGAGCTGCTAACTACGGACTAAGGAATTATTAAAAGTATTAAAAGTATAACAAGTATATATATGTGACGATTTTTTTTAAAAGAAAAGGTATTGATATATTATATATGGATAGGTTCGTGATATCAATCGGAGACCAAGTCGAAATTATATATCTTCAAGACAAAAGTGAGTATATAGTCCCACTTTTAAACTCTAAATATTTCGGGATGAGAATACATGTATTTTATGTTTTACGATATGGACACAAGTAACTGAAAAATATATTCTACGTTGAGTTGTACCACTGGCATACTTCCCTGTAGCTTGGTAACTGTTATTTACAGCGGTATTGTAAACGCGAATCCTGTTGATAGATCTATCGGGCCTGACAACCCCAACCGGACTGGACGACCAGTATTCAACGGTTGCACAGTACTTCGTTTCGTGACTACACTTGGTACGGTGTAGTAAGATTTCATAATAAAGGGAATATGCGACGTGATTAAATGTTAAGTATGGTTACCAAGTGCTCAACCACTTAGAATATTTTTATTAAAACGTTTATATATGAAATCTTGTGGTCTATATATATATTGCTGCCGGCATTAAACCTATATCTCACCAACTTTATGTTGACGTTTTAAACATGTCTATTCTCAGGTGATAATTAGAAGCTTCCGCTGCAACATGTTGAATTTAAACAAGATCTTGAGTATGCATATTTGTGTCAAAAATAAAACTGCATATCGGAGGATTTGTAATGTAAAATATGCTAGAAATCGTATTGTTATCATCACATGTAAAGTTTGTAAGTCTAAGATTATCGCTAAACGATAATCATCTTTATTTTGTCTAAAGCTTGTATCAAAATAAGAACTATGGTTTGTAATGTAAAATATATGCAGTTGTTTTTTTAAAAATGTCGCATATAGAGGTCAATACCTCGCAATGAAATCATACGTTATCTAACACGTTCTTATGGTTAAGGACGGGTTATGACATGTGGTATCAGAGCGGTGGTCTTAGCGAACCAGGTTTGCATTAGTGTGTCTAACTGATAAGTCGTTAGGATACATTAGTAAGTCTGGACTTTGACCGGGTCTGATTTAAAAACCATTGCTTATCATTGTTGGTTAAAATTTATATGTAAATATTATGTAGTACTAATGGGTTAGTTGTTGTGTGATAGATGTCGGGCTCAAAACTTGTCATCACGTTCAGCGACTCCGAACCAGAATCTTCAGATGGTGTTCCAGTCATTAACCTATCCGATGACGAAAATAATATCTTTGGGGAAGACTCACAAATTCCGGATGAACCGACTATAGAGAACCCGGAAAGTGAACCCGAGGAGGAAAGTGAACCCGAGGAGGAAAGTGAACCCGAGGAGGAAAGTGAACCCGAGGAAGAAATACAGGAAATTACAAAAGACAAGTTCGAACTAGGAAAGAAACGAAAGGCTAATGAATTAGAAAATTCAAATCCCGAGTTTAGTAAGGATGATGTGGCACCAACTCCACTAGACACTACCACCCCTATTCCCGCTATTCCTATTCGTTCTATTCCGGCATCCAGTTCTTCAGTCCCACAGCCAAAATATAGGCAGACAGCTAGGATAAGCGTTAGGCGATTCATTGAACCTAAACGTCTTAGAAAATAGACCAAACGATGCGCTGCCGTATTAAACCATGGGATCATATAATGTTTTGTATAATATTATTAGTGTGGTTTGCTTAATGTTCGATGTAAGATAAGCATATGTAAAATAGTGAAGTGTGAAATGCAATAATTTTCCATGGTTAAGTATTATTTAGATGGTAGTAATTGATTCTGTACTAAGCTATTAAGTATGGACATTAACGGGTAGGTACTACCCTAGATATAATTATAAAACGCTAATAAGAAGAAAAGGCTTTTATAATAATACCTGGTTCATATTATTAATAAGCTATAATGTACTGTAAATATACACTACATCTATAATATTCCATGTGAATAATTATTTTCTTTTCATTCTTATAGAAGAATATGGCGCGATTGAACCGAATGACGGAACAAGAAATCCAGGAACTCATCAATCAGCGAGTGAACGACAGAATGTTATGGGTCGAGGCTGCAAGAGGTGCTGCAGTTAACCCAAATCCTCGTGTGGGGTGCACTTACAAAACTTTTCAAGCTTGCAAGCCCTCATCATTCAGTGGAACAGAAGGACCGATCGATTTAACCCGGTGGATAGAAAAGATGGAGACTGTGTTTAAAATAAGTGGTTGTGTTGAAAAGGACATGACCAAGTATGCATCGTGCACTTTACAAGATAGTGCACTCACGTGGTGGAAAAATTATGTGAAGGCTGTAGGAGGAGATGTAGCTTATGATACTCCTTGGGAAGAATTCAAAACAATGTTAATCAACGAGTATTGTCCAAGGAACGAGGTTAGGAAGTTGGAAGATGAATTACGAAGCCTGAAGGTTGTTGGTACTGAAATCACCAACTACAATCAGCGATTCATGGAATTAGTTTTGCTATGTCCTGAATTGGTTCCAACCGAAGAATGGAAGATTGAAATGTACAAAGATGGTTTGCCCAAAAAGGTCAAGGCAAATGTTACAGCATCGAAACCTAAGACAATTCATGAAGCTATAACCATGGCAAACGAGCTAATGGATCAGGTCATCATGGATAAGAAAGTATCCAATACTGATGTGAAGGTATCAGGTAACAAAAGAAAGTGGAATGGAAATTATGATCGAGGTAACCAACAACAATCTTTTAAGAAACAAGAAATCACGCAAGGTGCGGGTAGTGGTTTAAGCTTTGGTTATAAAGGACAAAATCCTTTATGCAACCGATGCCACAAACATCACTCTGGTTACTGTAATGTGGTATGCAACAAATGTAATCGAAAGGGTCATCTTGCTGAAGATTGTAGGGCTCTCGTTACAAATACAAATGGTACCAAGACTCCTGCCACTAATGCAAATAGAACTGCTTTGGCTACTTTTACTTGTTATGGATGTGGGAAACAGGGTCATTGTAAGAGCCAGTGCCCGAATCCAGAGAAGAATATCGGACCTGCACGAGGGAGAGCATTTGTTATTAATGCTAGAGAGGCGTGTGAAGACCCGGAGCTTGTTACGGGTACGTTTACCATTAATAACTTATCCGCATCTATTATATTTGATACTGGTGCTGATAGAAGTTACGTGTGTAGAGACTTTCACGCTAAATTGAATTGTTCATCATTACCTCTAGATGCTAAGTACATGATTGAGTTAGCTAATGGTAAACTAATTAAAGCCGATAAAATTTGCCGTGATTGTAAAATAAATTTAGCCGGAGAAACATTTAAGATTGATTTGATACCCGTAGAATTAGGAAGTTTTGATGTAATAGTCGGCATGGACTGGATGTCCAAAGTAGGAGTTGAAGTTGTGTGTGCCAAGAAGGCAATTCGCATTCCTTGTAAGGATAAAATGCCGGTGATGATTTATGGAGAGAAGGGTAATTCAAAGCTAAAACTCATTAGCTGTTTGAAAGCTAAGAAGTGTTTAGAAAAGGGATGTTATGCTATTCTAGCACATGTTAATAAAGTCGAAAAGAAAGAAAAAGAGAAGTGCATCAACGACGTGCCTGTGGCAAGAGATTTTCCTGAAGTTTTTCCGGAAGAATTGCCGGGATTACCTCCATTTAGATCTGTAGAATTTCAAATAGATTTAGTACCAGGAGCTGCACCAGTAGCTCGTGCGCCATATAGACTTGCATCGTCCGAATTAAAAGAACTTCAAAGTCAGTTAAAAGAATTACTGGACCGTGGATTCATACGACCAAGCACTTCACCGTGGGGAGCTCCAATTTTATTTGTTAAGAAGAAAGATGGATCTTTTAGGATGTGTATAGATTATCGTGAATTAAATAAGTTAACTATCAAGAATCGGTATCCACTACCGAGAATTGATGACTTATTTGATCAACTGCAAGGATCATGTGTTTATTCGAAAATCGACCTAATATCGGGCTATCATCAACTACGCGTCAAAGAAGAAGATATACCGAAAACTGCTTTTCGGACACGCTACGGTCATTACGAATTTTTGGTCATGCCGTTTGGATTGACGAATGCGCCAGCTGTATTCATGGACCTCATGAATCGAGTTTGTAGTCCATATTTAGATAAGTTTGTTATCGTTTTCATTGATGATATTCTTATCTATTCCAAGAGTGAGCAAGAGCATGACCAGCATTTAAGGTTGATATTAGAGTTGTTAAGAAAAGAACAGCTATATGCTAAATTTTCTAAATGTGCTTTATGGTTGAAAGAAGTGTAATTTCTTGGCCACGTTGTTAGTAGCAAAGGAATTCAGGTTGATCCAGTAAAAATTGAAGCCATTGAAAAATGGGAGACTCCTAAGACACCAACGCAGATACGCCAATTTTTGGGTTTAGCCGGTTATTATAGAAGGTTTATTCAAGATTTTTCCCGAATAGCTAAGCCGTTGACAGCGTTAACGCAAAAAGGGAAGAAATATGAATGGACATCTGAGCAGGAGAGTGCATTTCAATTACTAAAGAAGAAGTTAACTACGGTGCCTATTTTATCGTTACCAGAAGGGAACGATGATTTTGAAATATATTGTGACGCTTCGCGACAAGGTTTTGGTTGCGTTCTTATGCAACGGAAGAAAGTTATTGCATACGCATCCCGACAATTGAAGATTCACGAGCGGAATTATACGACGCATGATCTAGAACTGGGAGCAGTCGTGTTTGCATTGAAGATATGGAGACACTACTTGTATGGGGTTAAATGCACTGTGTTTACTGATCATAAAAGCCTTCAACATATTTTCGATCAAAAACAGCTGAACATGAGGCAACGTAGGTGGGTTGAGTTAATAAATGACTATGATTGTGAAATTCGTTATCATCCCGGGAAAGCGAACGTGGTGGCCGACGCTCTAAGCAGAAAGGAACGAGAACCAATTCGAGTACGAGCGATGAACATAAAAATTCGCATGAATCTCAACTCACAAATCAAAGAAGTTCAACGAGAAGCACTTACTAAAGAAAATATAGGAAATGAAATAATGAAGAAGTATGAGAAGCAACTCGTTATACGGGAAGATGGAATTCGATATTTTGCAAACCGTATTTGGGTACCGAAGTTGGGTGGATTAAGGAAGTTGATATTGAATGAGGCACATAAGACAAGATACTCGATACATCCTGGAGTTGGAAAGATGTACCAAGATCTTAAGACACATTATTGGTGGCCTAATTTAAAGACAGACGTTGCAACATATGTTGGGGAATGTTTAACTTGTTCCAAAGTCAAAGCTGAACACCAGAAGCCGTCAGGGTTACTTCAACAACCAGAAATCCCAGAATGGAAATGGGATGGTATTACCATGGATTTCATCACGAAGTTACCAAAGACTGCCTGGGGATACGACACCATTTGGGTGATTGTTGATCGTCTCACCAAGTCTGCACATTTCTTGCCTATAAAGGAAACGGATAGAATGGAGAAACTATTACGATTGTATATAAAGGAAGTTGTTTCAAGGCATGGAATACCTATTTCCATTATATCCGATCGTGATAGTAGATTTACATCAAAGTTCTGGCAATCACTACAGGAGGCCCTAGGAACTCGTTTGGATATGAGTACCGCGTATCATCCGCAAACCGACGGGCAGAGTGAAAGAGCGATTCAGACTCTTGAAGACATGCTCAGGGCATGTGTGATCTATTTTGGAAACGGATGGGATAAATATCTACCATTAGCAGAATTCTCGTATAATAATAGTTATCATGCGAGCATTAAAGCTGCGCCATTCGAAGCATTGTACGGAAGGAAGTGTAGATCTCCTATTTGTTGGAATGAAGTAGGAGATCGACAATTAACTGGTCCCGAGATCATACACGAAACGACTGAGAAGATAGTACAAATCAAGGAGAGATTGAAAACAGCCCGTAGTCGCCAAAAGAGCTACGCCGATGTTCGAAGGAAACCATTAGAGTTTCAGATCGGTGACATGGTTATGTTAAAGGTGTCACCGTGGAAAGGTGTAATACGCTTCGGAAAAAAGGGGTAAACTGAACCCAAGATATGTAGGCCCGTTCAAGATTATTGAACGCATTGGACCGGTAGCTTATCGACTCGAGTTACCACAATAACTCGCCGGAGTACATAATACATTTCACGTCTCAAACCTTAAGAAGTGTCTTGCAAAGGAAGATATCTCCATTCCTCTTGAAGAAATCCATGTCGACGAGAAACTACAATTCATCGAAGAACCAATCGAAATCATGGATCGTGAAGTTAAACAGCTCAAGCAGAGCAACATACCGATTGTTAAGGTTCGTTGGAGTGCTCGAAGAGGTCCTGAGTTTACTTGGGAATGAGAGGATCAGGTGAAACAAAAGTATCCACACTTGTTTCTCGATGACGCAAAATAGGTACAATTTTAAAATTTCGGGACGAAATTTATTTAACGGGTAGGTACTGTAATGACCCGCACTTTTTCGATCAATTTATACTTATAAGATTAATATTTATGTAAATTAAACCTTACCAACATGATAAGCAATCCAAATTGTTGAGACTTATGTTTTCAAAGAGAGTTTTACACAACGATTGACCGTCTAGTTTGACCGATGATATCACGAACTATACAATATATGATAATTATACGTTTGTGTATATATATGTATATATACATATTTAACATGATCTAAGGATGTTTTAATACCTCATTTTGTATTAATAACAATAAGTTATAAGTATATTTTGAAACTACTAACTTAAGTTTTCAAAACAATAACCATACGTAACGTTATTTGATATAAATACTTATAACCTATAATGTTTATACATATATCGTATATATAATGTATTTAATCACTTTTTAAAGACTTAAATACATAAAACAATATAAGTATATTCACAAAAGATAGCTATATTTGAATTCTCATTCCATTTTTCACAAAATTTCTATACGTATATCTAGAGTACATGTACTCGTATCATACCTAGCTTCTATACGTATTTACTATTGGTATATACACATCAAATCACCACCAACCAGCCCTTGTTCATGCCTTATGTATAAGGTAACTCTCTTGTTCATGCCTTATGTATAAGGTAACTACTTTTGATGTTTAGTATGACTAATTACATAAAAATACAACATGAAATTTTGTCCATGTTTTTCCATTAATCATGTTTTTATGGCCTTAAATACATCTTCCATTTTCAAATTTTACTACCTCATTTCTTTAACCAAAAACACACTCTTAAGAAACTCCATAACCATTCAGCTAAAATCCATGAAGATCTAGCCATAAAAACATCACTTAATCACCATAAGAAAACTCTTACAAAAACACTTCAAGAATCCTTCCAAGAACACAAGTTTACTTCCAATCTTTCATCCAATTCCATCACCCTTTTGGTTCTAGGTTCTTACTCCTCTTTTACAGCAATCTTGTCCAAGTAACTTGAGATAGTAACTTTGTTCATAACCTTATTCGATTCATATATATATAGCTATCTTATTTTGTGGTATAAAATTTTAACAACAAGAACATAGTTTGAATGTTTTCAAACTTGTTTGCAAACTAAATAGATCCTTCTAACTTAACTTTTAAAATACTTCAATACCTGTAATATAACATAAATATATGCTAATTTAACAAGGTATAACTTGGTTTTTCAAAGAACACCTTAAAAACTGTTTTTACGACGTCGGAGTGCAACCGGGGGCTGTTTGGGGTTGGATAATTAAAAACCATCTTGAACTTTGAATTGGAGGTTTATATTCTGGAAAAATGATATTTCTTATGAATATGTTAACACATAAAAATTTCATGATTTAATTCAAAGTATAAGTGTTTTTAGAAAAATGGTCATTAAATGATATTTTTGTAACAAAAATGATTAACTTCATAAGTTTCACCAAAGTTTGACCTTTGACCTGTGATTTCGAATACAAACTAAGGTATTTACAGTTCATATTCTTAAAGAGGGACTCGATCCAAGGAAGTGGCAAGTTGAACCAACGAAAACGGAGTTGTAACGAAGAAACTATGACCAAAACAAAATCGGATATCCAAGACTTGTTTAGTCACGAAAATAATTGGAGAAAAATTAAATAAATCACATCTTTTTAAAATAACATGATATTTTATATATATGTACTCATAATTTAATTTTATATGGTTCAGGATCACCCGTAAACAATACGAGAAGATTAATCATAAGATCCCATGATTGTACGCAACACGTCATTTGACAACACCGGTACTTTATGTACGCAACACGTCATTTGACAACACCGGTAGCGTGGGTCAAGATTAATCTCGACCAATACATATTCGATGGGGGTTTTATTTATTTCGATGGGGGTTTATTTATTTATTAAACACCTAAATATGAACCATTAAAATTGAATTACTAACATCGAGCTGCTAACTACGGACTAAGGAATTATTAAAAGTATTAAAAGTATAACAAGTATATATATGTGACGATTTTTTTTAAAAGAAAAGGTATTGATATATTATATATGGATAGGTTCGTGATATCAATCGGAGACCAAGTCGAAATTATATATCTTCAAGACAAAAGTGAGTATATAGTCCCACTTTTAAACTCTAAATATTTCGGGATGAGAATACATGTATTTTATGTTTTACGATATGGACACAAGTAACTGAAAAATATATTCTACGTTGAGTTGTACCACTGGCATACTTCCCTGTAGCTTGGTAACTGTTATTTACAGCGGTATTGTAAACGCGAATCCTGTTGATAGATCTATCGTGAAATGTCCCGTTCTTATTGATTAAAAACGTTCCATATTAATTGATTTCATTGCGAGGTTTTGACCTCTATATGAGACGTTTTTCAAAGACTGCATTCATTTTTAAAACAAACCATAACCTTTATTTCATAAATAAAGGTTTAAAAAGCTTTACGTAGATTATCAAATAATGATAATCTAAAATATCCTGTTTACACACGACCATTACATAATGGTTTACAATACAAATATGTTACATCGAAATCAGTTTCTTGAATGCAGTTTTTACACAATATCATACAAACATGGACTCCAAATCTTGTCCTTATTTTAGTATGCAACAGCGGAAGCTCTTAATATTCACTTGAGAATAAACATGCTTTAAACGTCAACAAAAATGTTGGTGAGTTATAGGTTTAACCTATATATATCAAATCGTAACAATAGACCACAAGATTTCATATTTCAATACACATCCCATACATAGAGATAAAAATCATTCATATGGTGAACACCTGGTAACCGACAATAACAAGATGCATATATAAGAATATCCCCATCATTCCGGGACACCCTTCGGATATGATATAAATTTCGAAGTACTAAAGCATCCGGTACTTTGGATGGGGTTTGTTAGGCCCAATAGATCTATCTTTAGGATTCGCGTCAATTAGGGTGTCTGTTCCCTAATTCTTAGATTACCAGACTTAATAAAAAGGGGCATATTCGATTTTGATAATTCAACCATAGAATGTAGTTTCACGTACTTGTGTCTATTTTGTAAATCATTTATAAAACCTGCATGTATTCTCATCCCAAAAATATTAGATTTTAAAAGTGGGACTATAACTCACTTTCACAGATTTTTACTTCGTCGGGAAGTAAGACTTGGCCACTGTTGATTCACGAACCTATAACAATATATACATATATATTAAAGTATGTTCAAAATATATTTACAACACTTTTAATATATTTTGATGTTTTAAGTTTATTAAGTCAGCTGTCCTCGTTAGTAACCTATAACTAGTTGTCCACAGTTAGATGTACAGAAATAAATCGATAAATATTATCTTGAATCAATCCACAACCCAGTGTATACGTATCTCAGTATTGATCACAACTCAAACTATATATATTTTGGAATCAACCTCAAACCTGTATAGCTAACTCCAACATTCACATATAGAGTGTCTATGGTTGTTCCGAAATATATATAGATGTGTCGACATGATAGGTCGAAACATTGTATACGTGTCTATGGTATCTCAAGATTACATAATATACAATACAAGTTGATTAAGTTATGGTTGGAATAGATTTGTTACCAATTTTCACGTAGCTAAAATGAGAAAAATTATCCAATCTTGTTTTACCCATAACTTCTTCATTTTAAATCCGTTTTGAGTGAATCAAATTGCTATGGTTTCATATTGAACTCTATTTTATGAATCTAAACAGAAAAAGTATAGGTTTATAGTCGGAAAAATAAGTTACAAGTCATTTTTGTAAAGGTAGTCATTTCAGTCGAAAGAACGACGTCTAGATGACCATTTTAGAAAACATACTTCCACTTTGAGTTTAACCATAATTTTTGGATATAGTTTCATGTTCATAATAAAAATCATTTTCTCAGAATAACAACTTTTAAATCAAAGTTTATCATAGTTTTTAATTAACTAACCCAAAACAGCCCGCGGTGTTACTACGACGGCGTAAATCCGATTTTACGGTGTTTTTCGTGTTTCCAGGTTTTAAATCATTAAGTTAGCATATCATATAGATATAGAACATGTGTTTAGTTGATTTTAAAAGTCAAGTTAGAAGGATTAACTTTTGTTTGCGAACAAGTTTAGAATTAACTAAACTATGTTCTAGTGATTACAAGTTTAAACCTTCGAATAAGATAGCTTTATATGTATGAATCGAATGATGTTATGAACATCATTACTACCTTAATTTCCTTGGATAAACCTACTGGAAAAGAGAAAAATGGATCTAGCTTCAATGGATCCTTGGATGGCTCGAAGTTCTTGAAGCAGAATCATGACACGAAAACAAGTTCAAGTAAGATCATCACTTGAAATAAGATTGTTATAGTTATAGAAATTGAACCAAAGTTTGAATATGATTATTACCTTGTATTAGAATGATAACCTACTGTAAGAAACAAAGATTTCTTGAGGTTGGATGATCACCTTACAAGATTGGAAGTGAGCTAGCAAACTTGAAAGTATTCTTGATTTTATGAAACTAGAACTTTTGGAATTTATGAAGAACACTTAGAACTTGAAGATAGAACTTGAGAGAGATCAATTAGATGAAGAAAATTGAAGAATGAAAGTGTTTGTAGGTGTTTTTGGTCGTTGGTGTATGGATTAGATATAAAGGATATGTAATTTTGTTTTCATGTAAATAAGTCATGAATGATTACTCATATTTTTGTAATTTTATGAGATATTTCATGCTAGTTGCCAAATGATGGTTCCCACATGTGTTAGGTGACTCACATGGGCTGCTAAGAGCTGATCATTGGAGTGTATATACCAATAGTACATACATCTAAAAGCTGTGTATTGTACGAGTACGAATACGGGTGCATACGAGTAGAATTGTTGATGAAACTGAACGAGGATGTAATTGTAAGCATTTTTGTTAAGTAGAAGTATTTTGATAAGTGTATTGAAGTCTTTCAAAAGTGTATAAATACATATTAAAACACTACATGTATATACATTTTAACTGAGTCGTTAAGTCATCGTTAGTCGTTACATGTAAGTGTTGTTTTGAAACCTTTAGGTTAACGATCTTGTTAAATGTTGTTAACCCAATGTTTATAATATCAAATGAGATTTTAAATTATTATATTATCATGATATTATCATGTATGAATATCTCTTAATATGATATATATACATTAAATGTCTTTACAACGATAATCGTTACATATATGTCTCGTTTAAAAATCATTAAGTTAGTAGTCTTGTTTTTACATATGTAGTTCATTGTTAATATACTTTATGATATGTTTTCTTATCATAGTATCATGTTAACTATATATATATATCCATATATATGTCATCATATAGTTTTTACAAGTTTTAACGTTCGTGAATCACCGATCAACTTGGGTGGTCAATTGTCTATATGAAACATATTTCAATTAATCAAGTCTTAACAAGTTTGATTGCTTAACATGTTGGAAACATTTAATCATGTAAATATCAATCTCAATTAATATATATAAACATGGAAAAGTTCGGGTCACTACAGTACCTACCCGTTAAATAAATTTCGTCCCGAAATTTTAAGCTGTTGAAGGTGTTGACGAATCTTCTGGAAATAGATGCGGGTATTTCTTCTTCATCTGATCTTCACGCTCCCAGGTGAACTCGGGTCCTCTACGAGCATTCCATCGAACCTTAACAATTGGTATCTTGTTTTGCTTAAGTCTTTTAACCTCACGATCCATTATTTCGACGGGTTCTTCGATGAATTGAAGTTTTTCGTTGATTTGGATTTCATCTAACGGAATAGTGAGATCTTCTTTAGCAAAACATTTCTTTAAATTCGAGACGTGGAAAGTGTTATGTACAGCCGCGAGTTGTTGAGGTAACTCTAGTCGGTAAGCTACTGGTCCGACACGATCAATAATCTTGAATGGTCCAATATACCTTGGATTTAATTTCCCTCGTTTACCAAATCGAACAACGCCTTTCCAAGGTGCAACTTTAAGCATGACCATCTCTCCAATTTCAAATTCTATATCTTTTCTTTTAATGTCAGCGTAGCTCTTTTGTCGACTTTGGGCGGTTTTCAACCGTTGTTGAATTTGGATGATCTTCTCGGTAGTTTCTTGTATAATCTCCGGACCCGTAATCTGTCTATCCCCCACTTCACTCCAACAAATCGGAGACCTGCACTTTCTACCATAAAGTGCTTCAAACGGCGCCATCTCAATGCTTGAATGGTAGCTGTTGTTGTAGGAAAATTCTGCTAACGGTAGATGTCGATCCCAACTGTTTCCGAAATCAATAACACATGCTCGTAGCATGTCTTCAAGCGTTTGTATCGTCCTTTCGCTCTGCCCATCAGTTTGTGGATGATAGGCAGTACTCATGTCTAGACGAGTTCCTAATGCTTGCTGTAATGTCTGCCAGAATCTTGAAATAAATCTGCCATCCCTATCAGAGATAATAGAGATTGGTATTCCATGTCTGGAGATGACTTCCTTCAAATACAGTCGTGCTAACTTCTCCATCTTGTCATCTTCTCTTATTGGTAGGAAGTGTGCTGATTTGGTGAGACGATCAACTATTACCCAAATAGTATCAAAACCACTTGCAGTCCTTGGCAATTTAGTGATGAAATCCATGGTAATGTTTTCCCATTTCCATTCCGAGATTTCGGGTTGTTGAAGTAGACCTGATGGTTTCTGATGCTCAGCTTTGACCTTAGAACACTTCAAACATTCTCCTACGTATTTAGCAACATCGGCTTTCATACCCGGCCACCAAAAATGTTTCTTGAGATCCTTGTACATCTTCCCCGTTCCAGGATGTATTGAGTATCTGGTTTTATGAGCTTCTCTAAGTACCATTTCTCTCATATCTCCAAATTTTGGTACCCAAATCCTTTCAGCCCTATACCGGGTTCCGTCTTCCCGAATATTAAGATGCTTCTCCGATCCTTTGGGTATTTCATCCTTTAAATTTCCCTCTTTTAAAACTCCTTGTTGCGCCTCCTTTATTTGAGTAGTAATGTTATTATGAATCATTATATTCATAGATTTTACTCGAATGGGTTCTCTGTCCTTCCTGCTCAAGGCATCGGCTACCACATTTGCCTTCCCCGGGTGGTAACGAATCTCAAAGTCGTAATCATTCAATAATTCAATCCACCTACGCTGCCTCATATTCAGTTGTTTCTGATTAAATATGTGTTGAAGACTTTTGTGGTCGGTATATACAATACTTTTGACCCCATATAAGTAGTGCCTCCAAGTCTTTAATGCAAAAACAACCGCGCCTAATTCCAAATCATGCGTCGTATAATTTTGTTCGTGAATCTTCAATTGTCTAGACGCATAAGCAATCACCTTCGTTCGTTGCATTAATACACAACCGAGACCTTGCTTTGATGCATCACAATAAATCACAAAATCATCATTCCCTTCAGGCAATGACAATATAGGTGCCGTAGTTAGCTTTTTCTTCAATAACTGAAACGCTTTCTCTTGTTCATCATTCCATTCAAATTTCTTCCCTTTATGCGTTAATGCAGTCAAGGGTTTTGCTATTCTGGAAAAGTCTTGGATGAACCTTCTGTAGTAACCAGCTAGTCCAAAAAACTGGCGTATGTGTTTCGGAGTTTTCGGGGTTTCCCACTTTTCAACAGTTTCTATCTTTGCCGGATCCACCTTAATACCTTCTTTGTTCACTATGTGACCGAGGAATTGAACTTCTTCCAACCAAAATGCACACTTTGAAAACTTAGCGTACAATTCTTCCTTCCTCAATACTTCTAACACCTTTCTCAAATGTTCACCGTGTTCTTGGTCATTCTTTGAGTAAATAAGTATGTCATTAATGAAAACAATGACAAACTTGTCAAGGTATGGTCCACACACTCGGTTCATAAGGTCCATGAACACAGCTGGTGCATTAGTTAAACCAAACGGCATGACCATAAACTCGTAATGACCGTAACGTGTTCTGAAAGCAGTCTTTGGAATATCATCTTCTTTCACCCGCATTTGATGATACCCGGAACGTAAGTCAATCTTTGAATAAACAGACGAGCCTTGTAGTTGATCAAATAAGTCGTCGATTCTCGGTAGTGGGTAGCGGTTCTTGATGGTAAGTTTGTTCAACTCTCGGTAGTCGATACACAACCTGAATGTACCATCTTTCTTCTTGACAAACAAAACAGGAGCTCCCCACGGTGATGTGCTTGGTCGAATGAAACCACGCTCTAAAAGTTCTTGTAATTGGCTTTGCAGTTCTTTCATCTCGCTGGGTGCGAGTCTGTAAGGAGTACGAGCTATTGGTGCAGCTCCTGGTACAAGATCTATTTGAAATTCAACGGATCGATGTGGGGGTAATCCCGGTAATTCTTTCGGAAATACATCGGGAAATTCTTTTGCAATGGGAACATCATTGATGCTCTTTTCTTCAGTTTGTACTTTCTCGACGTGTGCTAGAACAGCATAGCAACCTTTTCTTATTAGTTTTTGTGCCTTCAAATTACTAATAAGATGTAGCTTCGTGTTGCCCTTTTCTTCGTACACCATTAAGGGTTTTCCTTTTTCTCGTATAATGCGAATTGCATTTTTGTAACAAACGATCTCCGCTTTCACTTCTTTCAACCAGTCCATACCGATTATCACATCAAAACTCCCTAACTCTACTGGTATCAAATCAATCTTAAATGTTTCGCTAACCAGTTTAATTTTTCGATTCCGACATATATTATCTGCTGAAATTAATTTACCATTTGCTAATTCGAGTAAAAATTTACTATCCAAAGGCGTCAATGGACAACTTAATTTAGCACAAAAATCTCTACTCATATAGCTTCTATCCGCACCCGAATCAAATAAAACGTAAGCAGATTTATTGTCAATAAGAAACGTACCCGTAACAAGCTCCGGGTCTTCCTGTGCCTCTACCGCATTAATATTAAAAACTCTTCCACGGCCTTGTCCATTCGTGTTCTCCTGGTTCGGGCAATTTCTAATAATGTGGCCTGGTTTTCCACATTTATAACAAACTACATTGGCATAACTTGCTCCGACACTACTTGCTCCGCCATTACTCGTTTCGACACCATTTGTTCCTTTCGTTCTATTAACCCCTGGTCCGTAGACCTCACACTTCGCCGCGCTATGACCATTTCTTTTACACTTGTTGCAAAATTTGGTGCAGAACCCCGAGTGATTCTTTTCACACCTTTGGCATAGCTGCTTCTGATTGTTGTTGTTGTTGCGGTTATTATTGTTGTTGGGATGATTGTTGTAGTTGATGTTGTTGTTGTTGTTGTTGTTGGGCCGTTTGTTGTAGTTGCGATTGATGTTGCGATTGTTGGGATAATTGTTGCGATTATTGTTGTAATTGCTGTTGTTGTTGTATTGGTGATTCTTATCACCGTTTTCCTCCCACTTTCTTTTGACTTGCTTCACATTGGCCTCTTCAGCAGTCTGTTCTTTAATTCTTTCTTCAATCTGGTTCACTAGTTTGTGAGCCATTCTACATGCCTGTTGTATGGAGGCGGGCTCGTGTGAACTTATATCTTCTTGGATTCTTTCCTGTAATCCTTTCACAAACGCGTCGATCTTCTCTTCCTCATCTTCGAATGCTCCCGGACACAATAGGCACAATTCTGTGAATCGTCTTTCGTACGTGGTAATGTCAAATCCTTGGGTTCGTAACCCTCTAAGTTCTGTCTTGAGCTTATTAACCTCGGTTCTGGGACGGTACTTCTCGTTCATCAAGTGCTTGAATGCTGACCACGGTAGTGCGTACGCATCATCTTGTCCCACTTGCTCTAGATAGGTATTCCACCATGTTAACGCAGAACCTGTGAAGGTATGCGTAGCGTACTTCACTTTGTCCTCTTCAGTACACTTACTTATGGCAAACACCGATTCAACCTTCTCGGTCCACCGTTTCAATCCGATCGGTCCTTCGGTTCCATCAAATTCCAAAGGTTTGCAGGCAGTGAATTCTTTGTAGGTGCATCCTACACGATTTCCTGTACTGCTAGATCCAAGGTTATTGTTGGTATGTAGCGCAGCCTGTACTGCGGCTATGTTTGAAGCTAGAAAAGTACGGAATTCCTCTTCATTCATATTCACGGTGTGTCGAGTAGTCGGTGCCATTTCCTTCAAAATAGTTAAATGGAACAAGTTAATCATATAGAATATTAAGAGTAGTTAATAGTATTTCGTAGCATAATATGAACTCATTTATAAAAGCTTTTTCTTCATATTAGCGTTTTATAAGTTTAAATTCGGGTAGTACCTACCCGTTAAGTTCATACTTAGTAGCTAATATACAATTCAACTACTACAATTCTATATGAAAAACTGATTATAATAATATTTCGCGTTCAAACTTTTATACAATATTTTACAAACTTACAATACCGCTTATTTTACATAAAGCATGAAATATAGCACACAATAACTTTGATACAAGATAGTTGTGAAGACAATTCTAGCTAGTACACAAGTCGTTCAGCAAAGGCAATAAAGACACGTAATTCATACGTCCAGAAACAAGTCATGCATTCTGGTTTTACTAGGACTACTTCCCATCCTTGGTCTTGTGCAACATAACCGTTATGGCCGTTGATAAGACAGCGTGTTGTAACGTCATCAAAGGGACGAGGGTTACGTAATGTCCAACAGTCCCGTAATAATCTAAAAACCTCATTTCTTACCCCAATTACCGACTCCGTCACTTGTGGAAACGTTTTGTTTAATAGTTGTAGCCCGATGTTCTTGTTCTCACTTTGGTGAGAAGCGAACATTACTAATCCGTAAGCATAACATGCTTCTTTATGTTGCATGTTAGCCGCTTTTTCTAAATCACGAAGTCCAATATTCGGATATATTGAGTCAAAATAATTTCTTAACCCGTTGCGTAAAATAGCATTTGGGTTCCCCGCAATATATGCGTCAAAGTAAACACATCGTAACTTATGGGTTTCCCAATGTGATATCCCCCATCTTTCAAACGAAAGTCTCTTATAAACCAAGACATTCTTGGAACGTTCTTCGAATGTCTTACAAACTGATCTCGCCTTAAATAGTTGTGCCGAAGAATTCTGGCCGACTCTAGACAAGATTTCATTAATCATGTCTCCGGGTAGGTCTCTTAAAATATTGGGTTGTCTATCCATTTTGTGTTTTTAAACTGTAAAATAGACAAGAGTTAGATTCATAAAAAAATACTTATTAATACAAGCAATTTTTACATATATCATAAAGCATAAGAACACTATATTACATATATTACACCACACGAATACAACTATCTTATTCCGACTCGCTCGTTTCTTCTTCTTCGGTTTTGGTTCGTTTTGCCAAGTTTCTAGGGATATATGATGTTCCCCTAATACGAGCCGTCGTTGTCCACATTGGTTTAGAAAAACCTGGTGGTTTAGAGGTTCCCGGGTCATTGTTACAACTTAAGGACTTCGGGGGTTGACGATACATATAAAGTTCATCGGGGTTGGAATTAGATTTCTCTATTTTTATGCCCTTTCACTTATTATTTTCTTTTGCCTTTTTAAATTCAGTTGGGGTAATTTCTATAACATCATCGGAATTCTCGTCGGAATCCGATTCATCGGAGAATTGGTAATCCTCCCAATATTTTGCTTCCTTGGCGGAAACACCATTGACCATAATTAACTTTGGTCGGTTGGTTGAGGATTTTCTTTTACTTAACCGTTTTATTATTTCCCCCACCGGTTCCATTTCTTCATCCGGTTCCGATTCTTCTTCCGGTTCCGATTCTTCTTCCGGTTCCGACTCTTCTTCCGGTTCCTCTTCGGGAACTTGTGAATCAGTCCACAAATCATTCCAATTTACATTTGACTCTTCATTATTATTAGGTGAGTCAATGGGACTTGTTCTAGAGGTAGACATCTATCACATAATATCAAACACGTTAAGAGATTAATATATCACATAATATTCATATGTTAAAAATATATAGTTTCCAACAAAAATGTTAAGCAATCATTTTTAAAGAAAACACGGTCGAAGTCCAGACTCACTAATGCATCCTAACAAACTCGATAAGACACACTAATGCAAATTTTCTGGTTCTCTAAGACAAACGCTCGGATACCAACTGAAATGTCCCGTTCTTATTGATTAAAAACGTTCCATATTAATTGATTTCGTTGCGAGGTTTTGACCTCTATATGAGACGTTTTTCAAAGACTGCATTCATTTTTAAAACAAACCATAACCTTTATTTCATAAATAAAGGTTTAAAAAGCTTTACGTAGATTATCAAATAATGATAATCTAAAATATCCTGTTTACACACGACCATTACATAATGGTTTACAATACAAATATGTTACATCGAAATCAGTTTCTTGAATGCAGTTTTTACACAATATCATACAAACATGGACTCCAAATCTTGTCCTTATTTTAGTATGCAACAGCGGAAGCTCTTAATATTCACCTGAGAATAAACATGCTTTAAACGTCAACAAAAATGTTGGTGAGTTATAGGTTTAACCTATATATATCAAATCGTAACAATAGACCACAAGATTTCATATTTCAATACACATCCCATACATAGAGATAAAAATCATTCATATGGTGAACACCTGGTAACCGACAATAACAAGATGCATATATAAGAATATCCCCATCATTCCGGGACACCCTTCGGATATGATATAAATTTCGAAGTACTAAAGCATCCGGTACTTTGGATGGGGTTTGTTAGGCCCAATAGATCTATCTTTAGGATTCGCGTCAATTAGGGTGTCTGTTCCCTAATTCTTAGATTACCAGACTTAATAAAAAGGGGCATATTCGATTTCGATAATTCAACCATAGAATGTAGTTTCACGTACTTGTGTCTATTTTGTAAATCATTTATAAAACCTGCATGTATTCTCATCCCAAAAATATTAGATTTTAAAAGTGGGACTATAACTCACTTTCACAGATTTTTACTTCGTCGGGAAGTAAGACTTGGCCACTGTTGATTCACGAACCTATAACAATATATACATATATATTAAAGTATGTTCAAAATATATTTACAACACTTTTAATATATTTTGATGTTTTAAGTTTATTAAGTCAGCTGTCCTCGTTAGTAACCTATAACTAGTTGTCCACAGTTAGATGTACAGAAATAAATCGATAAATATTATCTTGAATCAATCCACGACCCAGTTTATACGTATCTCAGTATTGATCACAACTCAAACTATATATATTTTGGAATCAACCTCAACCCTGTATAGCTAACTCCAACATTCACATATAGAGTGTCTATGGTTGTTCCGAAATATATATAGATGTGTCGACATGATAGGTCGAAACATTGTATACGTGTCTATGGTATCTCAAGATTACATAATATACAATACAAGTTGATTAAGTTATGGTTGGAATAGATTTGTTACCAATTTTCACGTAGCTAAAATGAGAAAAATTATCCAATCTTGTTTTACCCATAACTTCTTCATTTTAAATCCGTTTTGAGTGAATCAAATTGCTATGGTTTCATATTGAACTCTATTTTATGAATCTAAACAGAAAAAGTATAGGTTTATAGTCGGAAAAATAAGTTACAAGTCGTTTTTGTAAAGGTAGTCATTTCAGTCGAAAGAACGACGTCTAGATGACCATTTTAGAAAACATACTTCCACTTTGAGTTTAACCATAATTTTTGGATATAGTTTCATGTTCATAATAAAAATCATTTTCTCAGAATAACAACTTTTAAATCAAAGTTTATCATAGTTTTTAATTAACTAACCCAAAACAGCCCGCGGTGTTACTACGACGGCGTAAATCCGATTTTACGGTGTTTTTCGTGTTTCCAGGTTTTAAATCATTAAGTTAGCATATCATATAGATATAGAACATGTGTTTAGTTGATTTTAAAAGTCAAGTTAGAAGGATTAACTTTTGTTTGCGAACAAGTTTAGAATTAACTAAACTATGTTCTAGTGATTACAAGTTTAAACCTTCGAATAAGATAGCTTTATATATATGAATCGAATGATGTTATGAACATCATTACTACCTTAATTTCCTTGGATAAACCTACTGGAAAAGAGAAAAATGGATCTAGCTTCAATGGATCCTTGGATGGCTCGAAGTTCTTGAAGCAGAATCATGACACGAAAACAAGTTCAAGTAAGATCATCACTTGAAATAAGATTATTATAGTTATAGAAATTGAACCAAAGTTTGAATATGATTATTACCTTGTATTAGAATGATAACCTACTGTAAGAAACAAAGATTTCTTGAGGTTGGATGATCACCTTACAAGATTGGAAGTGAGCTAGCAAACTTGAAAGTATTCTTGATTTTATGAAACTAGAACTTTTGGAATTTATGAAGAACACTTAGAACTTGAAGATAGAACTTGAGAGAGATCAATTAGATGAAGAAAATTGAAGAATGAAAGTGTTTGTAGGTGTTTTTGGTCGTTGGTGTATGGATTAGATATAAAGGATATGTAATTTTGTTTTCATGTAAATAAGTCATGAATGATTACTCATATTTTTGTAATTTTATGAGATATTTCATGCTAGTTGCCAAATGATGGTTCCCACATGTGTTAGGTGACTCACATGGGCTGCTAAGAGCTGATCATTGGAGTGTATATACCAATAGTACATACATCTAAAAGCTGTGTATTGTACGAGTACGAATACGGGTGCATACGAGTAGAATTGTTGATGAAACTGAACGAGGATGTAATTGTAAGCATTTTTGTTAAGTAGAAGTATTTTGATAAGTGTATTGAAGTCTTTCAAAAGTGTATAAATACATATTAAAACACTACATGTATATACATTTTAACTGAGTCGTTAAGTCATCGTTAGTCGTTACATGTAAGTGTTGTTTTGAAACCTTTAGGTTAACGATCTTGTTAAATGTTGTTAACCCAATGTTTATAATATCAAATGAGATTTTAAATTATTATATTATCATGATATTATCATGTATGAATATCTCTTAATATGATATATATACATTAAATGTCTTTACAACGATAATCGTTACATATATGTCTCGTTTAAAAATCATTAAGTTAGTAGTCTTGTTTTTACATATGTAGTTCATTGTTAATATACTTTATGATATGTTTTCTTATCATAGTATCATGTTAACTATATATATATATCCATATATATGTCATCATATAGTTTTTACAAGTTTTAACGTTCGTGAATCACCGATCAACTTGGGTGGTCAATTGTCTATATGAAACATATTTCAATTAATCAAGTCTTAACAAGTTTGATTGCTTAACATGTTGGAAACATTTAATCATGTAAATATCAATCTCAATTAATATATATAAACATGGAAAAGTTCGGGTCACTACATATCGGGCCTGACAACCCCAACCGGACTGGACGACCAGTATTCAACGGTTGCACAGTACTTCGTTTCGTGACTACACTTGGTACGGTGTAGTAAGATTTCATAATAAAGGGAATATGCGACGTGATTAAATGTTAAGTATGTTTACCAAGTGCTCAACCACTTAGAATATTTTTATTAAAACGTTTATATATGAAATCTTGTGGTCTATATATATATTGCTGCCGGCATTAAACCTATATCTCACCAACTTTATGTTGACGTTTTAAACATGTCTATTCTCAGGTGATAATTAGAAGCTTCCGCTGCAACATGTTGAATTTAAACAAGATCTTGAGTATGCATATTTGTGTCAAAAATAAAACTGCATATCGGAGGATTTGTAATGTAAAATATGCTAGAAATCGTATTGTTATCATCACATGTAAAGTTTGTAAGTCTAAGATTATCGCTAAACGATAATCATCTTTATTTTGTCTAAAGCTTGTATCAAAATAAGAACTATGGTTTGTAATGTAAAATATATGCAGTTGTTTTTTTAAAAATGTCGCATATAGAGGTCAATACCTCGCAATGAAATCATACGTTATCTAACACGTTCTTATGGTTAAGGACGGGTTATGACATATGTACCCGTATTCGTACTCATACAATACACAGCTTCTAGATGTATTTACTATTGGTATATACACCTTTAATCATTCATTCTTAGAAGCCATCTTAGAGTCAAAAACATGTGGAACCATTATTTAATAACTTGTATGACTAACGAGCTAAAAACAAACTTAAGGATCTTTTTTTTTTCTTTATAACAAGTAATCCCGTCTTTTTGATTTCACCCCATTTTTACATTCCATTTTCTCATACTTACACTCCAAATTTTCTCTCAAAATACTCCTAACATCATACTTGATCATCTCCAAGCATTTTCACCATCTTTTAGCTTCAATTACAAGATTTAATCATCATAAAAACAACCATTCAAGAACACTTCAAGAAATCTTTCAAACTTGCTAGCTTACTTCCAATCTTACAAATCCATTTCAAGTGATCATTCAATCTCAAGAAATCTTTCTTATTTACAGTAAGATATATTTCTAATTCAAGGTAATACTCATACTCAAACTTTGATTCAATTTTTATAACTATAACAATCTTATTTCTAGTGGAAATCTTACTTGAACCTGTTTTCGTGTCATGATTATACTTCAAGAACTTTCAAGCCATCCAAGGATCCTTTGAAGCTAGATCTATTTTTCTCTTTTCGAGTAGGTTTATCCACAAAACTTGAGGTAGTAATGATGTTCATAACATCATTTGATTCATACATATAAAGCTATCCTATTCGAAAATTTAAACTTGTAATCACTAAAACATAGTTTAGTTAATTCTAAACTTGTTCGCAAATTAAGTTAATCCTTCTAACTTGACTTTTAAAATCAACTAAACACATGTTCTATATCTATATGATATGCTAACTTAATGATTTAAAATCTGGAAACACGAAAAACACCGTAAAATCGGACGTACGCCGTCGTAGTAACACCACGGGCTGTTTTGGGTTAGTTAATTAAAAACTATGATAAACTTTGATTTAAAAGTTGTTCTTCTGAGAAAATGATATTTCTTATGAACATGAAACTATATCCAAAAATTATGGTTAAACTCAGAGTGGAAGTATGTTTTTCAAAATGGTCATCAAGACGTCGTTCTTTCGACTGAAATGACTACCTCTTATAATATTGACTTGTAACCTGTATTTTTGACTATAAACTTATACTTTTTCTGCTTAGATTCATAAACTTAAGTTCAATATGAAGCCATAGCAACTTGAATCACTCAAAACAGATTTAAAACGAAGAAGTTATGGGTAAAACAAAATAGGAAAATTTTACTTGTTGTAGCTACGAAAATTTTATAACAAATCCATATTAACCGTATCCTAGCTAACTTATATTGTATTATACATGTATTATGTAATCTTGGGATACCATAGACACGTATACAATGTTTTTACATATCATATCGACCCATGTATATATATTATTTGGAACAACCATAGACACTCTATATGCAGTAATGCTTGAGTTATCTATACAGGGTTGTGGATTGATTCAAAATAATATATATATTGATTTATTTCTGTACATCTAACTGTGGACAACTATTTGTAGGTTACTAACGAGGACAGCTGACTTAATAAAATTAAATCATTAAAATGTAATAAAAAAATGTTGTGAATATATTTCGATCATACTTTGATGTATATGTACATATTGTTATAGGTTCGTGAATCGACCAGTGGCCAAGTCTTATTTCTGGCAAAGTAAAAATCTGTGAAAGTGAGTTATAGTCTCACTTTTAAAATCTATTATTTTGGGATGAGAATACATGCAGTTTATAAATGTTTTACAAAATAGACACAAGTTGTAGTGACCCGAACTTTTCCATGTTTATATATATATTAAATGAAATTGTTATTTACATGATTAAGTGTTTCCAACATGTTAAGCAATCAAACTTGTTAAGACTTTATTAATTGAAATAGGTTTCATATAGACAATTGACCACCCAAGTTGACCGGTGATTCACGAACGTTAAAAGTTGTAAAAACTATACGATGACATTTATATGGTTATATATATAGTTAACATGATTTTATTATAAGTATCTATCTCATTAGGTATTTTAACAATGAGTTATATACATAAAAATGAGACTATTAATTTAAGAAACTCGAAAACGATATATATAACGATTATTGTTATAACAACGTCTTACTAGGTACATATGAATCATATTAAGATATTGATACACTTGGTTAATTATGTTAAATGATAAGTAAATATATTATTAAGTGTATTAACAATGAAATACATATGTAAAAATAAGACTACTAACTTAATGATTTCGAAACGAGACATATATGTAACGATTATCGTTGTAACGACATTTAACTGTATATATATCATACTAAGATATATTATATATCATAATATCATGATAATATAACAATTTAACATCTCATTTGTTATAATAAATAATGGGTTAACAACATTCAACAAGATCGTTAACCTAAAGGTTTCAAAACAACATTTACATGTAACGACTAACGATGACTTAACGACTCAGTTAAAATGTATATACATGTAGTGTTTTAATATGTATTCATACACTTTTGAAAGACTTCAAGACACTTATCAAAATACTTCTACTTAACAAAAATGCTTACAATTACATCCTCGTTCAGTTTCATCAACAATTCTACTCGTATGCACCCGTATTCGTACTCGTACAATACACAGCTTTTAGATGTATGTACTATTGGTATATACACTCCAATGATCAGCTCTTAGCAGCTCATGTGAGTCACCTAACACATGTGGGAACCATCATTTGGCAACTAGCATAAAATATCTCATAAAATTACAAAAATATGAGTAATCATTCATGACTTATTTACATGAAAACAAAATTACATATCCTTTATATCTAATCCATACACCAACGACCAAAAACACCTACAAACACTTTCATTCTTCAATTTTCTTCATCTAATTAATCTCTCTCAAGTTCTATCTTCAAGTTCTAAGTGTTCTTCATAAATTCCAAAAGTTCTAGTTTCATAAAATCAAGAATACTTCCAAGATTGCAAGTTTACTTCCAAGTTTTATAAATCCATTCCAAGTAATCATCCAAGATCAATAAACCTTTGTTACTTACAGTAGGTTATCTTTCTAATACAAGGTAATAATCATATTCAAACTTTAATTCAATTTCTATAACTATAACAGTCTTATTTCGAGTGAAAATCTTACTTGAAATTGTTTTCGTGTCATGATTCTGCTTCAAGAACTTTCAAGCCATCCAAGGATCCTTTGAAGCTAGATCTATTTTTTTCATTTCCAGTAGGTTTATCCAAGGAACTTGAGGTAGTAATGATGTTCATAACATCATTCTATTCATACATATAAAGCTATCTTATTCGAAGGTTTAAACTTGTAATCCCTAGAACATAGTTTAGTTAATTCTAAACTTGTTCGCAAATAAAAGTTAATCCTTCTAACTTGACTTTTAAAATCAACTAAACACATGTTATATATCTATATGATATGCTAACTTAATGATTTAAAACCTAGAAACACGAAAAACACCGTAAAACTGGATTTACGCCGTCGTAGTAACACCGCGAGCAGTTTTGGGTTAGTTAATTAAAAACTATGATAAACTTTGATTTAAAAGTTGTTATTCTGGGAAAATGATTTTTATTATGAACATGAAACTATATCCAAAAATTATGGTTAAACTCAAAGTGGAAGTATGTTTTCTAAAATGGTCATCTAGACGTCGTTCTTTCGATTGAAATGACTACCTTTACAAAAATGACTTGTAACTTATTTTTCCGGCTATAAACCTATACTTTTTCTGTTTAGATTCATAAAATAGAGTTCAATATGAAACCATAGCAATTTGATTCACTCAAAACGGATTTAAAATGAAGAAGTTATGGGTAAAATAAGATTGGATAATATTTCTCATTTTAGCTACGTGAAAATTGGTAACAAATCTATTCCAACCATAACTTAATCAACTTGTATTGTATATTATGTAATCTTGAGATACCATAGACACGTATACAATGTTTTGACCTATCATGTCGACACATCTATATATATTTCGGAACAACCATAGACACTCTATATGTGAATGTTGGAGTTAGCTATACAGGGTTGAGGTTGATTCCAAAATATATATAGTTTGAGTTGTGATCAATACTGAGATATATATACACTGGGTCGTGGATTGATTCAAGATAATATTTATCGATTTATTTCTGTACATCTAACTGTGGACAACTAGTTGTAGGTTACTAACGAGGACAGCTGACTTAATAAACATAAAACATCAAAATATATTCAAAGTGTTGTAAATATATTTTGAACATACTTTGATATATATGTATATATTGTTATAGGTTCGTGAATCAACCAGTGGCCAAGTCTTACTTCCCGACGAAGTAAAAATCTGTGAAAGTGAGTTATAGTCCCACTTTTAAAATCTAATATTTTTGGGATGAGAATACATGCAGGTTTTATAAATGATTTACAAAATAGACACAAGTACGTGAAACTACATTCTATGGTTGAATTATCAAAATCGAATATGCCCCTTTTTATTAAGTCTGGTAATCTAAGAATTAGGGAACAGACACCCTAATTGACGCGAATTCTAAAGATAGATCTATTGGGCCTAACAAACCCCATCCAAAGTACCGGATGCTTTAGTACTTCGAAATTTATATCATATCCGAAGGGTGTCCCGGAATGATGGGGATATTCTTATATATGCATCTTGTTAATGTCGGTTACCAGGTGTTCACCATATGAATGATTTTTATCTCTATGTATGGGATGTGTATTGAAATATGAAATCTTGTGGTCTATTGTTACGATTTGATATATATAGGTTAAACCTATAACTCACCAACATTTTTGTTGACGTTTAAAGCATGTTTATTCTCAGGTGAATACTAAGAGCTTCCGCTGTTGCATACTAAAATAAGGACAAGATTTGGAGTCCATGTTGGTATGATATTGTGTAAAAACTGCATTCAAGAAACTGATTTCGATGTAACATATTTGTATTGTAAACCATTATGTAATGGTCGTGTGTAAACAGGATATTTTAGATTATCATTATTTGATAATCTACGTAAAGCTTTTTAAACCTTTATTTATGAAATAAAGGTTATGGTTTGTTTTAAAAATGAATGCAGTCTTTGAAAAACGTCTCATATAGAGGTCAAAACCTCGCAACGAAATCAATTAATATGGAACGTTTTTAATCAATAAGAAAGGGACATTTCAGTTGGTATCCGAGCGTTGGTCTTATTGAACCAGAAAATTTGCATTAGTGTGTCTTATCGAGTTTGTTAGGATGCATTAGTGAGTCTGGACTTCGACCGTGTTTTTTTTTAAATGATTGCTTAACATTTTTGTTGGAAACTATATATTATTAACATGTATATATTATGTGATATATTAATCTCTTAACATGTTTGATATTGTGTGATAGATGTCTACCTCTAGCACAAATCCCATTGACTCACCTAATAATAACGAAGAGTCGAATATATATTGGACTGATTCACAAGTTCCCGAAGAAGAATCGGAAGAAGAATCAGAATCGGAAGAAGAATCAGAACCGGAAGAAGAATCAGAACCGGAAGAGGAGGAACCGGAGGAGGAAATAGAACCGGTGGGGGAAATAATAAAACGGTTAAGTAAAAGAAAATCCTCAACCAATCGACCAAGGTTAATTATGGTCAATGGTGTTTCCGCCAAGGAAGCAAAATATTGGGAGGATTACCAATTCTCCGATGAATCGGATTCCGACGAGAATTCCGATGATGTTATAGAAATTATCCCAACTGAATTTAAAAAGGCAAAAGAAAATAATAAGGAAAAGGGCATAAAAATAGAGAAATCTAATTCCAACCCCGATGAACTTTATATGTATCGTCAACCCCCGAAGCCCTTAAGTTGTAACAATGACCCGGGAACCTCTAAACCACCAGGTTTTTCTAAACTGTTGTGGAAAACGACAGCTCGTATTAGGAGAACATCATATATCCCTAGAAACTTGGCAAAACGAACCAAAACCGAAGAAGAAGAAACGAGCGATTCGGAATAACATAGTTGTATTCGTGTGGTGTAATATATGTAATATAGTGTGCTTATGCTTTATGATATATGTAAAAATTGCTTGTATTAATAAGTATTTTTTTTTTATGAATCTAACTCTTGTCTATTTTTACAGTATAAAAACACAAAATGGATAGACAACCCAATATTTTAAGAGACCTACCCGGAGACATGATTGATGAAATCTTGTCTAGAGTCGGTCAGAATTCTTCGGCACAACTATTTAAGGTGAGATCAGTTTGTAAGACATTCGAAGAACGTTCCAAGAATGCCTTGGTTTATAAAAGGCTTTCGTTCGAAAGATGGGGGATATCACATTGGGAAACCCATATGTTACGATGTGTTTACTTTGACGCATATATTGCGGGGAACCCAAATGCTATTTTACGCAACGGGTTAAGAAATTATTTTGAATCAATGTATCCGAATATAGGACTTCATGATTTAGAAAAAAGCGGCTAACATGAAACATAAAGAAGCATGCTATGCTTACGGGTTAGTAATGTTCGCTTCTCACCAAAGTGAGAAAAAGAACATCGGGCTACAACTATTAAACAAAACATTCCCACAAGTGACGGAGTCGGTAATTGGGGTAAGAAATGAGGTTTTTAGGTTATTACGAGACTGTTGGTCATTACGTAACCCTCGTCCCTTTGACGACGTTACAACACGCTGTCTTATCAACGGCCATAACGGTTATGTTCCACAAGACCAAGGATGGAAAGTAGTCCTAGTAAAACTAGAATGCATGACTTGTTTCTGGACGTATGAATTACGTGTCTTTATTGCCTTTGCTGAACGACTTTTGTACTAGCTAGAATTATCTTCACAACTATCTTGTATCAAAGTTATTGTGTGCTATATTTCATGCTTTATGTAAAATAAGCGGTATTGTAAGTTTGTAAAATATTGTTTAAAAGTTTGAACGAAAAATATTATTATAATCAGTTTTTCATATAGAATTGTAGTAGTTGAATTGTATATTAGCTACTAAGTATGAACTTAACGGGTAGGTACTACCCGAATTTAAACTTATAAAATGCTAATATGAAGAAAAAGCTTTTATAAATGAGTTCATATTATGCTACGAAATACTATTAACTACTCTTAATATTCTGTATGATTAACTTGTTCCATTTGACTATTTTGAAGGAAATGGCACCGACTACTCGACACACCGTGAATATGAATGAAGAGGATTTCCGTACTTTTCTAGCTTCAAACATAGCCGCAGTACAGGCTGCGCTACATACCAATAATAACCTTGGATCTAGCAGTACAGGAAATCGTGTAGGATGCACCTACAAAGAATTCACTGCCTGCAAACCTTTGGAATTTGATGGAACCGAAGGACCGATCGGATTGAAACGGTGGACCGAGAAGGTCGAATCGGTGTTTGCCATAAGTAAGTGTACTGAAGAGGACAAAGTGAAGTACGCTACGCATACCTTCACAGGTTCTGCGTTAACATGGTGGAATACCTATCTAGAGCAAGTGGGACAAGATGATGCGTACGCACTACCGTGGTCAGCATTCAAGCACTTGATGAACGAGAAGTACCGTCCCAGAACTGAGGTCGATAAGCTCAAGACAGAACTTAGAGGGTTACGAACCCAAGGATTTAATATTACCACGTACGAAAGACGATTCACAGAATTGTACCTATTGTGTCCGGGAGCGTTCGAAGATGAGGAAGAGAAGATCGACGCGTTTGTGAAAGGATTACCGGAAAGAATCCAAGAAGATATAAGTTCACATGAGCCCGCCTCCATACAACAGGTATGTAGAATGGCTCACAAACTAGTGAACCAGATTGAGGAAAGAATTAAAGAACAGACGGCTGAAGAGGCTAATGTGAAGCAAGTCAAAAGAAAGTGGGAGGAAAACGGTGATAAGAATCACCAATACAACAAAAACAATTACAATAATAATCGCAACAATTATCCCAACAATCGTGTAGCTACCCGACCAAAATCGTCATTGACGGCGTCGCTAACTGAGGTCCCGTTACGTGGTCATAGTCCCTATATGAGACTCGTTTGACCGAAATTATGTCGCATTCATTTGAAAAGTACAAGACTTACAAAGTTTAGTTTACTAAACGGTTTGACAACAATTATGTTTACAAAAGTTATAAAGTATAATGAAATAACTTGCGACATAATAAGTTGAAAATCACGGTTGCTATAAATAGCATAAGTATGTAAACAAATGTTTGAATCCAAAGGTGCTATCACTAGCGTATGTATGTATGTATGTATGTATGTATGTATGTATGTATGTATGTATGTATGCTTGACTCCAAGCAAGTAATCAGAGTGTATGCATGTATGCTTGACCCCAAGCAAAATGTATGTACGCGGAAGCATGTATCAAAATAGCCATGTAGGAACCTGAGAAAAACATATAGAAAACTGTCAACGCAAAAACGTTGGTGAAATCATAGGTGTTTTAGTAAACGTTGTATTTGAACCACAAGATTTAATATAATATGATTATCTAAATCATTTGCATTCCAAAGTTGTTATTTGTTTCGCGGGCACCCAATTATCAAACTTAACTGTTTTGCACCCTTTGCGTAGTGTAGAACATACACTAGACCCGAAAATATATTTCATCCGCTAACGGTAGCGAACCGTCCGAATGAGGCCCGTCAAGCCCATGTGATCACATAATATAAGTTCACGTTTACACCATGCAAGTGTAACTAATGATAATTGAATTGAGGATTTTCGTTCAAACCCGTACGTGGAATGTTCGTTTTCGTACTTGTGTTCAAAGTGTAAAAGTATGATACGTATATGTTTCTCATCCCATAGTTTAAAGCATAAAAGTTATTTGAAAGATGGGACTATGATCTCACCTTGAGAGCACGTATGAAAAGTACTTCACAAAGTAACGTGTGCGAAGGATAGTGCTAGTCTTGACCTAAACAAATAGGTCGTATCAATAACGGTAAACACGATAGGTCAAAGATGTTCAATTAGTCCTATGGCTCGTTACGACTCGATTATGTAGCATGTGAAATCAAATTGTCAAGTTTCATGCAAGATACAAGTATAGAAACAAGTTAGGAAGGTTGCATAATCATTTGGTTAAGTTTGACAAAAAGTCAAACTTTGGTCGGTCAAAGTCAACAAAAAAGTCAACACGTTCGGGTCGGGTCCCGAACTATTTTTCTGAGGTTTTTAATCATATATGAGCATGTTAGAACAAGTTACATGTGAATCGGAGGTGCGTAGCATAGCAAACATTATTCGAAAATCGACAAAGTTGGACAGACCACTTTGGCGCGCCGCGCGGGTATATGGCGCGCTGCGCGGGTATATGGCGCGCCGCGCCATTACCTGTGCAGAGAATTCTGGCAGTTTTTAAGTTTTATGCACGAACCTAACTTCAACCAATCACCATTTATGACCCGCAAACAACCAAAGCATGTATCTTATATCATCGGAAAGGTATTTTGACAAGGAAAACAACTAAACACATTTCATGAATCAATTCCATCATTAACAACAATGAAAACCTCAATAAATGATCGTTAAATATTCAAAATCGAAGTTTCAAGTTCATAAAACGCATTTCAAGATTCGGGAATGCAATTCACACATATGATATGCCGTTTTGAAGGTAATGAAACATACAATACAACTAATCACTAACTAATAACATTTCCTGGCATTCAAAGCATCAAAATTTCCTTTTAGAGTTCATCAAACCCTAATCAAGAATCACAAAACTAATAATCATGTAAATGATGTTTTCCAAATCAACCTACACATCAAATTGATGCTAAAGATGCTAGTAACACTTTTAAAACATAAACTTTAACAATTTAACAACATTAACTCATCCAAAATCAAAGATTAAGCACACCCATTTTAAATGTTCAAACTAGTTACTCAAAACAACGAATCGAGCAAACAAAACATATATTCATGTTATACACGAGCCATAGACACTAACTAACACCATTTCAAGTCAAAAACACGAATTTAGAGAAATCTAGAGTTTTTAGAAACTTTACCCCAAGCTATGAAATTGGTACAAATCGAAGAGGATGAAGAGAGGATCATGAAAATGTAATTTGTTTTGATGTTTGCTTCTTCAATCGGATTTAGATGATGAATTTGTGAGTTGGGTGTTTATGGTTCAAAAATGGAAGAGAGAAAGGAGGTAGAAGGAGAAGAGGAAAATGAATGGATGAGATGGGGAGGTGGTGACTAGTCACCAAACATTTGGCCAAATGCCAAGATTAGTCCCTCAAGTTTGTTGTCGGGTGCGGGAGTTAACCAAACGAATATTTCTTAAAACGCTCTAGTAAACGAGTGATGTTATAATTAAATAACGGGAATATTAAGAACGTTAGTCATCAGAAAATACGAATTTAAATAATGAAAGATATTATAAAAAAACGGTGTTAAAATTAAATTTAACGAAAAAACGCGGGATGTTACATTATCCACACCTCAAAAGAAATTTCGTCCCGAAATTTAGTTGGAAGTAGTAGTTGTTGTTTCTTCTTCGAAACTTTGCATTGTAAACTCTACGAATAAGTGAGGGTATTACCTTGGGCTTTTCAACGAACTTTGACGGTCGGGATTTTACGTTGTTTTAAAGTTGGTTTCACGATTCATAGTTTCATCAATAGGAATAATAAGTTTTTGTTTCGCGAGACACGTCTTTAAGTTTAGCGCATGGAATGTAGGATGAACGGAGACTCAAACGAGTCGGAAAACTAAATGGCTAACAACGGGTCCAAAACGCCCTAAGATTTTTAAAAGGATCAAAATATCGCGGATTTAGCTTTCTATGTTTCCCGAAATGAATTACACCTCCTCAAGGTGCGACTTTTTACATTACGCGGTTTCCCACATGGAATTTGAAAAGTTTACGTCTAACAGTGGCATAGCTCGTTTGGCGACTACGGTCGTCTCGAGCCTTTATGAGGTTAAAGAAGTTTCTTGGTTGTTCCATGAATGAGCTCGGGTTCGGTGGTTTGATTATCATTTACTTGGTTCTACAAAAGGAGAATGATGTTTCCGGTCACATAAGATTTCAAAAGGTGTGATGTTAAGACTTGAATGATAACCATCGGCGTAAGAGAATTTAGTAAAAGCAATGACTTTTCTCAAGAAATTTTGAAGTCGATGACACGAATTCGTTTTATGGTTTCCAAGGTTTGAATCGTATGTTTGTTTGGCCCTTCGAGATGCGTTGATGTGTTGTACTCATGTTTAAACGCGGTCCCGAGGCTTTTCGTAAAGCACTCTGAAATCTAGAAGTGAAACAAGAATCTCGATCTGAAATGAGGTACATTTCTGTAAGGTATGTTTGAACGAGTACATCAGGACTCGAAAACGTTAGTTAGAACAAGTTTCTTAAGAAATTTGCGTCGCAAAATCTGTTTCCAAAAACGTTTGTCGGAGCCAGTTCTCATTGGTTTCTGAAAACGTTCGTCGGGGCTATTCACCCTCGAGGTGAGTACTAGTATAACGTGAAGAGTCTATCTCTCCATTGAAAATTTAGAATCAAAGATTTCCTTATACGGAAGTACGAGTGTAATACGAGAGAAGTTTCCACCTCGGTGTGAGCATAACAGGTATATTGTAGTTCGTTGATAAAACTGTGCGAGGACGAGATAGTATTCATGTATAACGTATGTTTGAAGTTGAAAGAATTCGTCATTCATTCGGAAGCATAAATATGGTTCGACAATATTCGAAGGTGTGTCCCCAGTATGGTTGTTGTTAGTACTTAAGGATTTTTCAGATGTCCAAATATGAATAGATGAAGTCATGTACATGGCACATGGTGGTGATTAGGTTGATCGAGTCTAACCACCATCACGTGTCATTAGAACTTTGGTATGTCTTACCGTAATATAACCACGTTGATCGAGTGTCGTTATATTACGCTAACTCATACCTCCATTCCCACATCACTCCATAGATTCAAGTTCGTGTTATCGTGAAGATCTAAAATGAACAAAATGTAACGACGTCTCAAACGTGACTCGTATTAAATCGAAAGAATTTCTGCAACTCTAAGGAAGCGTTCCCCGAGGGAAGTGTATAAATGATTGTTCACGTCAATGCAGTTCGAGTCAGACAATAATGTATTTAGATATGAAAAGAGTAACGAGTCATGATAACGAGTAGTACGCAACCGTAGTGATAAATAGTGATGACGATACTCATCTAGAGTAGTGGTGGTAACTTTACAACACTTGTGGATAGTAAGCTGAGATGGGGTGGATAACAACCAAGGAGTCAGAATTCCCGAACTAGAGTGACTAACGAAGTCGTGGTCATCCGTACGCGTATAAACCTTGAATTCACGTGTGTTACCAAAAAGTGGCGGAATACGAGTTCGTATGATGAAGGTTGGGTACCATTAAAAAGTTTGCCTAAGAATGATTCAAGTATAATGCACAAGTAGTCAAGTAAGTGCTATCTATAGCAAATGTATGTCAGAATGCAATGGCTAACTATCCGGTTGTAGTCTAGATTCACTAATGCGTCCTAATGACTCTGTCAGACACACAAATGCATATCCTAGTTCCCTACAACCAACGTTCTGATACCATCTGTAGCAACCCGACCAAAATCGTCATTGACGGCGTCACTAACTGAGGTCCCGTTACGTGGTCATAGTCCCTATATGAGACTCGTTTGACCGAAATTATGTTGCATTCATTTGAAAAGTACAAGACTTACAAAGTTTAGTTTACTAAACGGTTTGACAACAATTAAGTTTACAAAAGTTATAAAGTATAATGAAATAACTTGCGACATAATAAGTTGAAAATCACGGTTGCTATAAATAGCATAAGTATGTAAACAAATGTTTGAATCCAAAGGTGCTATCACTAGCGTATGTATGTATGTATGTATGCTTGACTCCAAGCAAGTAATCAGAGTGTATGCATGTATGCTTGACCCCAAGCAAAATGTATGTACGCGGAAGCATGTATCAAAATAGCCATGTAGGAACCTGAGAAAAACATATAGAAAACTGTCAACGCAAAAACGTTGGTGAAATCATAGGTGTTTTAGTAAACGTTGTATTTGAACCACAAGATTTAATATAATATGATTATCTAAATCATTTGCATTCCAAAGTTGTTATTTGTTTCGCGGGTACCCAATTATCAAACTTAACTGTTTTGCACCCTTTGCGTAGTGTTATAACATACACTAGACCCGAAAATATATTTCATTCGCTAACGGTAGCGAACCGTCCGAATGAGGCTCGTCAAGCCCATGTGATCACATAATATAAGTTCACGTTTACACCCTGCAATTGTAACTAATGATAATTGAAGTGAGGATTTTCATTCAAACCCGTACGTGGAATGTTCGTTTTCGTACTTGTGTTCAAAGTGTAAAAGTATGATACGTATATGTTTCTCATCCCATAGTTTAAAGCATAAAAGTTATTTGAAAGATGGGACTATGATCTCACCTTGAGTGCACGTATGAAAAGTACTTCACAAAGTAACGTGTGCGAAGGATAGTGCTAGTCTTGACCTAAACAAATAGGTCGTATCAATAACGGTAAACACGATAGGTCAAAGATGTTCAATTAGTCCTATGGCTCGTTACGACTCGATTATGTAGCATGTGAAATCAAATTGTCAAGTTTCATGCAAGATACAAGTATAGAAACAAGTTAGGAAGGTTGCATAATCATTTAGTTAAGTTTGACAAAAAGTCAAACTTTGGTCGGTCAAAGTCAACGAAAAAGTCAACACGTTCGGGTCGGGTCCCGAACTATTTTTCTGAGGTTTTTAATCATATATGAGCATGTTAGAACAAGTTACATGTGAATCGGAGGTGCGTAGCATAGCAAACATTATTCGAAAATCGACAAAGTTGGACAGACCACTTTGGCGCGCCGCGCGGGTATATGGCGCGTCGCGCCATTACCTGTGCAGAGAATTCTGGCAGTTTTTAAGTTTTATGCACGAACCTAACTTCAACCAATCACCATTTATGACCCGCAAACAACCAAAGCATGTATCTTATATCATCGGAAAGGTATTTTGACAAGGAAAACAACTAAACACATTTCATGAATCAATTCCATCATTAACAACAATGAAAACCACAATAAATGATCGTTAAATATTCAAAATCGAAGTTTCAAGTTCATAAAACGCATTTCAAGATTTGGGAATGCAATTCACACATATGATATGCCGTTTTGAAGGTAATGAAACATACAATACAACTAATCACTAACTAATAACATTTCATGGCATTCAAAGCATCAAAATTTCCTTTTAGAGTTCATCAAACCCTAATCAAGAATCACAAAACCAATAATCATGTAAATGATGTTTTACAAATCAACCTACACATCAAATTGATGCTAAAGATGCTAGTAACACTTTTAAAACATAAACTTTAACAATTTAACAACATTAACTCATCCAAAATCAAAGATTAAGCACACCCATTTCAAATGTTCAAACTAGTTACTCAAAACAACGAATCGAGCAAACAAAACATATATTCATGTTATACATGAGCCATAGACACTAACTAACACCATTTCAAGTCAAAAACATGAATTTAGAGAAATCTAGAGTTTTTAGAAACTTTACCCCAAGCTATGAAATTGGTACCAAATCGAAGAGGATGAAGAGAGGATCACGAAAATGTAATTTGTTTTGATGTTTGCTTCTCCAATCGGATTTAGATGATGAATTTGTGAGTTGGGTGTTTATGGTTCAAAAATGGAAGAGAGAAAGGAGGTAGAAGGAGAAGAGAAAAATGAATGGATGAGATGGGGAGGTGGTGACTAGTCACCAAACATTTGGCCAAATGCCAAGATTAGTCCCTCAAGTTTGTTGTCGGGTGCGGGAGTTAACCAAACGAATATTTCTTAAAACGCTCGAGTAAACGAGTGATGTTATAATTAAATAACGGGAATATTAAGAACGTTAGTCATCGGAAAATACGAATTTAAATAACGAAAGATATTATAAAAAAAAACGGTGTTAAAATTAAAATTAACGGAAAAACGCGGGATGTTACAAATCGCAACATCAATCGCAACTACAACAAACGGCCCAACAACAACAACAACAACAACAGCAACTACAACAATCATCCCAACAACAATAACAACTGCAACAACAACAACAACAACAACAACAACAACAACAACAACAATCAGAAGCAGCTATGCCAAAGATGTGAAAAGTATCACTCGGGGTTCTGCACTAAATTTTGCAACAAGTGTAAAAGAAATGGTCATAGCGCGGTGAAGTGTGAGGTCTACGGACCAGGGGTTAACAGAACGAAAGGAACAAATAGTGTCGGAACGAGTAATGGAGGAGCAAGTAGTGTCGGAGCAAGTTATGCCAATGTAGTTTGTTATAAATGTGGAAAACCGGGCCACATTATTAGAAATTGCCCGAACCAGGAGAACACAAATGTACAAGGCCGCGTAAGAGTTTTCAATATTAATGCGGCAGAGGCACAAGAAAACCCGGAGCTTGTTACGGGTACGTTTCTTATTGACAATAAAGCTGCTTACATTTTATTTGATTCGGGTGCGGATAGAAGCTATATGAGTAGAGATTTTTGTGCTAAATTAAGTTGTCCATTGACGCCATTGGATAGTAAATTTTTACTCGAATTAGCAAACGGTAAATTAATTTCAGCAGATAATATATGCCAGAATCGAGAAATTAAACTGGGTAGCGAAATATTTAAGATTGATTTGATACCAGTAGAGTTAGGGGTTTTGATGTAATAGTTGGCATGGACTGGCTGAAGAAGGTGAAAGCAGAGATCGTATGTTATAAAAATGCAATTCGCATTGTACGAGAAGAAGGAGAACCCTTAATGGTATACGGAGAAAAGGGCAACATGAAGCTACATCTTATTAGTAATTTGAAGGCACAAAAACTAATAAGAAAAGGTTGCTATGCTGTTCTAGCGCACGTCGAGAAAGTACAAACTGAAGAAAAGAGCATCAATGATGTTCCCGTCGCAAAAGAATTTCCCGATGTATTTCCGAAAGAATTACCGGGACTACCTCCACATCGATCTGTTGAATTTCAAATAGATCTTGTACCAGGAGCTGCACCAATAGCTCGTGCTCCTTATAGACTCGCACCCAGCGAGATGAAAGAACTGCAAAGCCAACTGCAAGAACTATTAGAACGTGGTTTCATTCGACTAAGCACATCACCATGGGGAGCTCCTTTTTTGCTTGTCAAGAAGAAGGATGGTACATTTAGGTTGTGTATTGACTACAGAGAGTTGAGCAAACTTACCATCAAAAACCGTTATCCACTGCCGAGAATTGACGACTTATTTGATCAACTACAAGGCTCGTCGGTTTATTCGAAGATCGATTTACGTTCTGGATATCATCAAATGCGAGTAAAGGAGGATGATATTCCAAAAAATGCTTTTAGGACGCGTTATGGTCATTACGAGTTTATGGTTATGCCGTTTGGATTGACTAACGCACCAGCTGTGTTCATGGACCTTATGAACCGAGTGTGTGGGCCATATCTTGACAAGTTTGTCATTGTTTTCATCGATGACATACTTATTTACTCAAAGAATGATCAAGAGCACGAAGAACATTTGAGAAAAGTGCTAGAAGTATTGAGGAAAGAAAAACTGTACGCTAAGTTTTCAAAGTGTGCATTTTGGTTGGAAGAAGTTCAATTCCTCGGTCACATAGTGAACAAAGAAGGTATCCAGGTAGACCCGGCAAAGATCGAAACCGTTGAAAAGTGGGAAACCCCAAAAACTCCGAAGCATATACGTCAATTTTTAGGATTGGCTGGTTACTACAGAAGATTCATCCAAGATTTCTCCAAAATAGCAAAACCCTTGACTGCATTAACGCATAAAGGGAAGAAATTTGAATGGAAGGATGAACCAGAGAAGGCGTTTCAATTATTGAAGAAAAAGCTAACTACGGCACCTATATTGTCATTGCCTGAAGGGAATGATGATTTTGTGATTTATTGTGACGCATCAAAGCAAGGTCTCGGTTGTGTATTAATGCAACGGATGAAGGTGATTGCTTATGCGTCTAGACAATTGAAGATTCACGAGCAAAATTATACGACGCATGATTTGGAATTAGGCGCGGTTTTTTTTGCATTAAAGACTTGGAGGCACTACTTATATGGGGTCAAAAGTATTATATATACCGACCACAAAAGTCTTCAACACATATTTAATCAGAAACAACTGAATATGAGGCAGCGTAGGTGGATTGAATTGTTGAATAATTACGACTTTGAGATTCATTACCACCCGGGGAAGGCAAATGTGGTAGCCGACGCCTTGAGCAGAAAGGACAGAGAACCCATTCGAGTAAAATCTATGAATATAATGATTCACACTAACCTTACTACTCAAATAAAGGAGGCGCAACAAGGAGTTTTAAAAGAGAAAAATTTAAAGGATGAAATACCCAAAGGATCGAAGAAGCATCTTAATATTCGGGAAGATGGAACCCGGTATAGGGCTGAAAGAATTTGGGTACCAAAATTTGGAGATATGAGAGAAATGGTACTTAGAGAAGCTCATAAAACCAGATACTCAATACATCCTGGAACGGGAAAGATGTACAAGGATCTTAAGAAACATTTTTGGTGGCCACGTATGAAAGCCGATATTGCTAAATATGTTGGAGAATGTTTGACGTGTTCTAAGGTCAAAGCTGAACATCAGAAACCATCAGATCTACTACAACAACCTGAAATCCCGGAATGGAAATGGGAAAACATTATCATGGATTTCATTACTAAATTGCCAAGGACTGCAAGTGGTTATGATACTATTTGGGTAATAGTTGATCGTCTCACCAAGTCAGCACACTTCCTACCAATAAGAGAAGATGACAAGATGGAGAAGTTAGCACGACTGTATTTGAAGGAAGTCGTCTCCAGACATGGAATACCAATCTCTATTATCTCTGATAGGGATGGCAGATTTATTTCAAGATTCTGGCAGACATTACAGCAAGCATTGGGAACTCGTCTAGACATGAGTACTGCCTATCATCCACAAACTGATGGGCAGAGCGAAAGGACGATACAAACGCTTGAAGACATGCTACGAGCTTGTGTTATTGATTTCGGAAACAGTTGGGATCGACATCTACCGTTAGCAGAATTTTCCTACAACAACAGCTTCCATTCAAGCATTGAGATGGCGCCGTTTGAAGCCCTTTATGGTAGAAAGTGCAGGTCTCCAATTTGTTGGAGTGAACTGGGGGATAGATAGATTACGGGTCCGGAGATAATACAAGAAACTACCGAGAAAATCATCCAAATTCAACAAAGATTGAAAACCTCCCAGAGTCGACAAAAGAGCTATGCGGACAGTAAAAGAAAAGATATAGAGTTTGAAATTGGAGAAATGGTCATGCTTAAGGTTTCACCTTGGAAAGGCGTTGTTCGATTTGGTAAACGGGGAAAACTAAATCCAAGGTACATTGGACCATTCAAGATTATAGATCGTGTCGGACCAGTAGCTTACCAACTGGAGCTACCTCAACAACTCGCGGCTGTACATAACACTTTCCACGTCTCAAATTTGAAGAAATGTTTTGCTAAAGAAGATCTCACTATTCCGTTGGACGAAATCCAAATCAATGAAAAACTTCAATTCATTGAAGAACCCGTCGAAATAATGGATCGTGAGGTTAAGAGACTTAAACCAAACAAGATACCGATTGTTAAGGTTCGATGGAATGCTCGTAGAGGACCCGAGTTCACCTGGGAGCGTGAAGATCAGATGAAGAAGAAATACCCGCATTTATTTTCAGAAGATACGTCAACACCTCCAACTGCTTAAAATTTCGGGACGAAATTTATTTAACGGGTAGGTACTGTAGTGACCCGAACTTTTCCATGTTTATATATATATATATATTAAATGAAATTGTTATTTACATGATTAAGTGTTTCCAACATGTTAAGAAATCAAACTTGTTAAGACTTGATTAATTGAAATAGGTTTCATATAGACAATTGACCACCCAAGTTGACCGGTGATTCACGAATGTTAAAACTTGTAAAAACTATACGATGACATATATATGGTTATATATATAGTTAACATGATTTTATTATAAGTATGTATCTCATTAGGTATTTTAACAATGAGTTATATACATAAAAATGAGACTATTAATTTAAGAAACCCGAAAATGATATATATAACGATTATCGTTATAACAACGTCTTACTAGGTACATATGAATCATATTAAGATATTGATACACTTGGTTAATTATGTTAAATGATAATTAAATATATTATTAAGTGTATTAACAATGAAATACATATGTAAAAATAAGACTACTAACTTAATGATTTCGAAACGAGACATATATGTAACGATTATAGTTGTAACGACATTTAACTGTATATATATCATACTAAGATATATTATATATCATAATATTATGATAATATAACAATTTAACATCTCATTTTTTATAATAAATAATGGGTTAACAACATTCAACAAGATCGTTAACCTAAAGGTTTCAAAACAACATTTACATGTAACGACTAACGATGACTTAACGACTCAGTTAAAATGTATATACATGTAGTGTTTTAATATTTATTCATACACTTTTGAAAGACTTCAAGACACTTATCAAAATACTTCTACTTAACAAAAATGCTTACAATTACATCCTCGTTCAGTTTCATCAACAATTCTACTCGTATGCACCCGTATTCGTACTCGTACAATACACAGCTTTTAGATGTATGTACTATTAGTATATACACTCCAATGATCAGCTCTTAGCAGCCCATGTGAGTCACCTAACACATGTGGGAACCATCATTTGGCAACTAGCATAAAATATCTCATAAAATTACAAAAATATGAGTAATCATTCATGACTTATTTACATGAAAACAAAATTACATATCCTTTATATCTAATCCATACACCAACGACCAAAAACACCTACAAACACTTTCATTCTTCAATTTTCTTCATCTAATTGATCTCTCTCAAGTTCTATCTTCAAGTTCTGAGTGTTCTTCATAAATTCCAAAAGTTTTAGTTTCATAAAATCAAGAATACTTCCAAGATTGCAAGTTTACTTCCAAGTTTTCTAAATCCATTCCAAGTAATCATCCAAGATCAAGAAACCTTTGTTACTTACAGTAGTTTATCTTTCTAATATAAGGTAATAATCATATTCAAACTTTAATTCAATTTCTATAACTATAACAATCTTATTTCGAATGGAAATCTTACTTGAAATTGTTTTCGTGTCATGATTCTGCTTCAAGAACTTTCAAGCCATCCAAGGATCCTTTGAAGCTAGATCTATTTTTCTCATTTCAAGTAGGTTTATCCAAGGAACTTGAGGTAGTAATGATGTTCATAACATCATTCTATTCATACATATAAAGCTATCTTATTCGAAGGTTTAAACTTGTAATCACTAGAACATAGTTTAGTTAATTCTAAACTTGTTCGCAAATAAAAGTTAATCCTTCTAACTTGACTTTTAAAATCAACTAAACACATGTTCTATATCTATATGATATGCTAACTTAATGATTTAAAACCTGGAAACACGAAAAACACCGTAAAACCGGATTTACGCTGTCGTAGTAACACCGCGGGCTGTTTTGGGTTAGTTAATTAAAAACTATGATAAAATTTGATTTAAAAGTTGTTATTCTGGGAAAATGATTTTTATTATGAACATGAAACTATATCCAAAAATTATGGTTAAACTCAAAGTGGAAGTATGTTTTCTAAAATGGTCATCTAGACGTCGTTCTTTCGATTGAAATGACTACCTTTACAAAAATGACTTGTAACTTATTTTTCAGACTATAAACCTATACTTTTTCTGTTTAGATTCATAAAATAGAGTTCAATATGAAACCATAGCAATTTGATTCACTCAAAACGGATTTAAAATGAAGAAGTTATGGGTAAAACAAGATTGGATAATTTTTCTCATTTTAGCTACGTGAAAATTGGTAACAAATCTATTCCAACCATAACTTAATCAACTTGTATTGTATATTATGTAATCTTGAGATACCATAGACACGTATACAATGTTTCAACCTATCATGTCGACACATCTATATATATTTCGGAACAACCATAGACACTCTATATGTGAATGTTGGAGTTAGCTATATAGGGTTGAGGTTGATTCCAAAATATATATAGTTTGAGTTGTGATCAATACTGAGATACGTACACACTGGGTCATGGATTGATTCAAGATAATATTTATCGATTTATTTCTGTACCTCTAACTGTGGACAACTAGTTGTAGGTTACTAACGAGGACAACTGACTTAATAAACTTAAAACATCAAAATATATTAAAAGTGTTGTAAATATATTTTGAACATACTTTGATATATATGTATATATTGTTATAGGTTCGTGAATCAACAAGTGGCCAAGTCTTACTTCCCGATGAAGTAAAAATCTGTGAAAGTGAGTTATAGTCCCACTTTTAAAATCTAATATTTTTGGGATGAGAATACATGCAGGTTTTATAAATGATTTACAAAATAGACACAAGTACGTGAAACTACATTCTATGGTTGAATTATCAAAATCGAATATGTCCCTTTTTATTAAGTCTGGTAATCTAAGAATTAGGGAACAGACACCCTAATTGACACGAATCCTAAAGATAGATCTATTGGGCCTAACAAACCCCATCCAAAGTACCGGATGCTTTAGTACTTCAAAATTTATATCATATCCGAAGGGTGTCCCGGAATGATGGGGATATTCTTATATATGCATCTTGTTAATGTCGGTTACCAGGTGTTCACCATATGAATGATTTTTATCTCTATGTATGGGATGTGTATTGAAATATGAAATCTTGTGGTCTATTGTTACGATTTGATATATATATAGGTTAAACCTATAACTCACCAACATTTTTGTTGACGTTTAAAGCATGTTTATTCTCAGGTGAATACTAAGAGCTTCCGCTGTTGCATACTAAAATAAGGACAAGATTTGGAGTCCATGTTGGTATGATATTGTGTAAAAACTGCATTCAAGAAACTGATTTCGATGTAACATATTTGTATTGTAAACCATTATGTAATGGTCGTGTGTAAACAGGTTATTTTAGATTATCATTATTTGATAATCTACGTAAAGCTTTTTAAACCTTTATTTATGAAATAAAGGTTATGGTTTGTTTTAAAAATGAATGCAGTCTTTGAAAAACGTCTCATATAGAGGTCAAAACCTCGCAATGAAATCAATTAATATGGAACGTTTTTAATCAATAAGAACGGGACATTTCACAAGTAATCAAAACTACTTTCTATGTTGGATTATCGAACCGAATATGCCCCTTTTTAGCTTGGTAGCCAAAGAATTAGGGAAATGTCCCCTAATTGACGCGAATCCTAAAGATAGTTCTATTTGGCCCAACAAGCCTCATCCGAGTACGGATGCTTTAGTACTTCGAATTATCATATCAGATGAGAGTCCCGGAATGATGGGGATATTCTATATGCATCTTGTTAAGGTCGGTTACCGGGTGTTCAACATATGAATGAATTTTTATCTCTATGCAGTTTGCGAAATGCCTGATATGAGATGTATATTTATGGAAAAAATGAAATCTTGTGGTCTATTATTATGATTTGATAATATATAGGTTAAACCTATAACTCACCAACATTTTTTTTGACGTTTTAAGCATGTTTATTCTCAGGTGATTATTAAGAGCTTCCGCTGTTGCATATTAAATTAAGAACAAGATTTGGAATCCATGATTGTATGATATTGTGTAAAAACTGCATTCAAGATCTTAGTTCGATGTAACATATTTTTATTGTAAACCATTATGTAATGGTCGTGTGTAAACAGTATATTTTTGATTATCATTTCTTGATAATCTACGTAATGCTTTTTAAACCTTTATCGATAAAAATAAAGGTTATGGTCATTTTAAAAATGAATGCAGTCGTTGAAAAACGTCTCATATAGAGGTCAAAACCTCACGACGAAATCAATTAATATGGAACGTTTATAGTCAATATGAACGGGACATTTTAGCGGCGCGGCCCTTCTATGTCGCGGTGCGGCAATAGCCGCGGTCAGGGACTGATCAACCTTGTCACTTTTACGAAAAATGGTTGCTATGCTACACACCTCCGATTCACATGTAACTTGTTCTAACATGCTTATATATGATTAAAAACCTCAGAAAAATAGTTCGGGACCCGACCCGAACGTGTTGATTTTTTCGTTGACTTTGACTTGACCAAATTTGACTTTTGTCCATACTTAACCAATACTTGTTTAAACCATTCTAATCTTCTTGTATACTTGATTCTTTCATGATACCTGACAACTTGATTCACATGCTAAATAATCGAGTCGTGATGAGCCATAGGACTAATTGAACAACTTTGACCAACCGTGTTCACCGTTATTGATACAACCTACTTGTTTAGGTCAAGACTAGCAATTGTTCTTGCACACGTTTACTTGCGAAGTACTTTATTACTCGTGCACTCAAGGTGAGATCATAGTCCCACTTTTACTCTTCTAAACTTACATTTGGGATGAGAAAACATAAACGTTTTGTTTTACAAAGTGAACACAAGTACGGAAACAAACATTCTACGTACGATTTAGAATAAAATCCTCAATTCGATTATACACTTGCCGGGTGTAAGCGAGAACTTATGTTGTATGGCCATACGGGTTTGACAAACCCTCATTCGGACGGTTCGCTACCGTTATTGGATGAAATATATTTTCGAGAAATAGTGTATATTCTAACACTATTGTGATGGGGTTCTATGGATGGAAAGTTAATCCTTGATAATTGGGTGCTCGTGATAACAAATTTTAGAATGGTTTACTATTATTTCAATGTTATAAATCTTGTGGTTCATTTGTACTTACTTACTTACTTACTTAAACCTATGATTTCACCAACGTTTTCATTGACAGATTTCTATGTTTTTCTCAGGTCCTTGAATGTTTTGTGATACATGCTTCCGCTCATTATTTTGATCTTGCATTGGATGTCGAGTATATATGCATACATGGAGCGTCTTTTGGCTACTTTTAAATTGTGTCGCATAGGTTTCATTTGTACTTATAACGTTGTAACGTAACTTGTGGTTGAACTATTCTTGTAAAGTTTGAAACAATCTTTACATTTGAAATGAATGCGACATATTTTTTTTTGGTCAAACGTTATTTTAAATACTTACGACCACGTAATGGGACCGAGGTAGACGGCGCCGTCAATGACGATTTTGTCGGGTCGCTACAAATGAAAGATCTTGTTTAGTATTTATTGATGTCTAGGAGGGAATGGTGACGTGGCACATGTCCCTTTCATGGTTGTAACGAACTTTGTCAATCCCGAGGGGTGACATGGCACATGTCACTTTCGTGGGGAATAACAGATCCTAACGAACTTCCCTAGATTTACGGGCTGACGTGGTATGCAACTTACTTGCATGCTTACTCCGTCGTTAGGTAATCGTTCCGGGAGGAAGTGTCTACTCCGGGACAGTGCACTTTCTCCGGGACAGCGTGCTTGTCCCGGGAGAATATCTTCGTGCTGGGATGGAACGCCATATCGGTACTGACGGCAGGTTAGTTCCGGTTAAGGCATCAAGGTGCTCTCAATCTAACCGGGAAGGTTATGCTTTCTACTTTGTTCCAAGTGTTTCTTCACGGTTATGATTATCACGACTGGATGTATGATGCCAGTTATGTGTATGTCATCCGGGTTCTCGGTTTTGCCATTTGTCCGGCATAGTGAAGTTTCTGAGATGACATCAGGCGGACGTCGGGAAACGAAGTCCGTATTCTGGGACACGCGGTACCGGGTAAGATTTTTGCCGAGATGCTTTCCTGTTTTTGAGACAGATCATTATGCGTATCATTATCATCCTTTTCCATTGGCAATTTCAGTTTCACGCCGTTCGGAGTCGCTTAGAGGCCTAAAATCTCGAAATAAACATCGTAATACATGTTTCAAAGACAATACAATGATCGGCGGCTTGTACGAGCATACGACCCTAGCTGATCGGGCTAGAGTTTACCGATAGTCCTTCCTGTTGAATCAGTACACAGACAACATGATATGAACCAAACCTCCCTTGGATTGGTTGACCTCATATGGACTACAACCTCCCTAGGAATGGTTGAAAGTCCCCAGCCTCCCTAGGAACGACTGGTGTCAAACACAGTACGCACATAATATCACACAATCACAGTAAGCATGCAATCTTCTAACTAGCATGACAACCATTATCTAAACATGGTAATAATATCACAATAAAGCATGGTAATAGAATAAATCCCAGTAGTGGGGCATGCTACTTAAACTCTATCCAGAGATAGACCCACTCACCGATTACCAGCAACATCTTAGTTATCTAACTTCTAAGCTTCTTCCTTGTTCTTATTGCCTGAGAACAATAAAAACCAAGTTAATATAGTGCTCTAATAAAAATTAGATACACGGGCAACATAAGGGCTAAAAACGAGCTTTTCACAAAATTTTCCCAAAAAAGACAAACTGTCCATCTCGGTAGTCTGTCTTTCTACAGTCGGTTGACTGTCTAGACAAATGGCCTACTGACTAGAGACAGACAACCTACTTTCTTTCAAAATACAAACGCCCGACTGAGTAGACAAACGGCCTACCAGAGACAAACAGTCGAACGATTAGAGACACTCGGTCGATTATGTTCTTGAACTGCAGCAGCAACAACAAACTTACGGGTTTTTCCCCAAAATCACCAAATCTCGATCCTGGACTCGATCTTGACCATAAAACCCAACAAATGTTGTTTATAAATCATCATAAAACATAAACCCAAAAGATTTTAGCACAAACAACATCAAATTCCAACAATTTGACATCAAACCTCATTTTGACAAAACCCTAACTTTAAAACCCATTCTGACACAGATTCAAGCATGAATTAACACAAATATTACCTTGTTTGAACTCTTGAAATCGTTACACACTGATTTCAAACACGATTCAACATCAATGATTAAGATTGGAAGATTAGGGTTTTAAAGGTGGGAGGATGTTAGGTACGGGGTGTTTGGTGAATATTCTGAAAAATGATAAAAATGAAGCAGTTCCCTTACTCATATTTGGGTTAAAACCTCGTACCCCACATCACACGATTATTTATCAGTTATATCTTTCGTACCTCGTTAGGCGGCCCTAACGGAGTCCAAATTAAATAAACAAACTGTTCTGTGACCCTTGTCACAAACTGGCCTCAACACAACATTTAAATAATATAAAGCACTTAAACAAAGTAACATCACATAAGACTCGACACAAGCCCAAAGGGCAAAATGGTGCACTTACAACCAGCCTAGGTTTCAGTCTGTTACAAAGACCGTTAGAGGTTTAGCATTTACGAAACTATTAACTGTTAAGATTTTACATGTTTGTGTCCAAAATAAGAAAATTAAAAGTTTCGTTCCCTCTTGATGCCTAAACCAATCAGCCCAATGGTGTGTTTGTGTATTATTGTTAAACTTATAATTAGATACGGATTCTGTTAAATCACAAAACATAAAACTGCAGCATTCCCTTTTTCCCTAAGCTAGTCGACGACCCCAAAACCCCCACCATCATCATCGACATCTTCATCTTCCTTTAACACCTTGATTACTTCTCCAATCTCAAATTAAATTACATATTTGTGATCCTTGTGTGTAGAGCTTTCTATTTCACCGTCCAATTTTGTGATTAGGGTAAGGTCTAAGAACCCTAATTTTTATTTTTCTTCAATTAAATAGTATAATCAATGGTAGTGCTCGTGTCCATGCTTGTGTGATGTGTTTTAGTCATTAATTTGTCCGAAAAGGGTTTTGTCATTAAATCGTGAATTTAATATTTAACCTACTGCTCAAATTCTACACAAAATGAGCAGAATTCATTCAGATGATTATGACGAGCCAATACAATCAAAGATGCTGAGTTGTTAGCAAGAAATATATGAAGCTACTAATGAGTTACATATGGTATGTTTGTTAGTAGATCAAGATACTGTAACTTTTGAAGAAGCCATAAGAAGTGAAAAGTGCATGGAAAGCAGCCATGAATGAAGAAATAGCAGCCAATTAGAGAAACATTACGTGGGTTCTTGCTGACTTGCCAAATGAACATCAACCCATTGGGGTTAAATGGGTATTTAAGAAGAAAAAGAATGCAAAGGGTGAAGTTGAGAGATACAAAGCAAGCAAGGCTCGTAGCAAAGGGTGATGGTCAGAAACCCGGAATCGATTACGATGAAGTTTTTGCATCGGTTACACGTATGGAAACTATACGATTACTTATCTCTCAAGCTGCACAATACAAGTGGCCGATTCTATCAAATGGATATTAAATCAGGCTTTTTAAATGGTGTACTTGAAGAAGAAGTATATATAGAACAACCTCCAGGTTACTTGAATGCTGGGAAAGAATGCTTGGAATCATGAAGGATGGAAGAGATTTGAGCTTAAGGAATTTGATAATGTTTAAACTCAAAATGCAGACTACTTAGTGTCAGCGTTTATGTCCCATGTGTTAGTATGTTCAGTTTTATTGTTTAAGTGTCATGTGCAGTAGCATGTTCATGTGATCATGCAGTTTGTCAGTTTTTTGTTATGTTAAATAAGTGGGATAGCAGTTACCGACTAAGGAGGAGTAGAAGTAATTAATGTCTGTTGTAAGATACATCATGTTTTCAAACCGTAACAATTTCTGTGCACTTACACAATTACAATCAGAAATCAACAGCAATATACAACACAATCACTACCAATTATAAGGTTACTAACAGTATGTTTATAGAAGTATATGTTTATAATTTAACATCTCATTTTCTTTTTATGCGCCCAGTATATATAGATATACTATATCCATTACATCATGTGCGCTTGTGTGCTCGTTTCTAGTGTACAGTAATTTATTTCAAACAACAAATTCTATATATTGTAATGAGCTGCCTGGAGTAGCAGATGCACACACACATGACAGATAAACTCAGAGAAAAATATCAAGGTCCACAACTTATAACTGTTGTGACTTGTGACTCTTAACTAATAATTACATTGAGTTCCCTAATTTCCTTGTGTTAAACGCGTGTGAATGTTTATGATTTAAATGGATCCTGTGGGTGGAATAAGTGCGAATTCCATTCCCTGAAGACGACGACTTTATTCTAGTTGAAGCTTTGTGATGATTACTTGTTAAAGCTCTGTGACAAGGAGATTTTTTGGGTACCCGAAGAACTCTAACAAGGCATTCGTTTTTCATATTTGGAATTGCATGAAGATGGGAAGGAAGATCAATCACAAAATCCCCATACGCATCCGTTTTTCCTCTTACCCAATTTGATTTATTTATTTTTCTGTTCGTATGACGACATGATACGCCCACAGATGCACCTGCACACATACTTATAAAAGCAAATTAACATTCATATATCATCAAATATAAGTATTCTTGTACTTCATATATATAAAGATGCATATATAGTTAAGGAATGTTTTTGTTATGTATATACCAGAGATTGGATGTGAAGCAAGGGGAGTATTCATATCGCAAAATAACGTCCCAGTGACCAACACCGTAGAGAGCTTATCTTCTCCGTATCCAGCTGCTAGTCGTATCAACTCATGATCAAATCGGTTAGCTGTCGTTGGACCTCCAAATAACGCCATCATTAACATTATATAACCGATCATCATCATCATTATGATCTTAATTAATTTGATTTGAACTTTTGGTATGTATTTATTGTTACTTGTTGATAGGTAAAGAGTAGAAAACTTTGAATGTGAGGAGATAAGCTACCGTCTTGCATTGCATTGCATTGGATTGACATGTTTCATTTATACTACTACATTTTGCATCATCTAGTATTTCACCTTTCACATCAAAATTACATTCTTACCCTTTATAAAGCTGTATATCTTTTCCTTTAATACCTACTATAACCTTTGACCTGCAGTGCCTTCTAGCAAAATTTTGTAGGTAATCAAACTTCCAGATATACAAACAAAAATTTGTATCGAGTGTATAGTAAAGGTCTGTCATTTACATATTTGTATTTAATATTATATTCTTTTTAGTAATACCACAACAGTAATGTTATATTGCAGTTTAGTCATTAATTATATGGGTGTTTCGATAGAGTTTAAATATTTTGTTTCATTTTTGTCTTTTCAAAACGTAAATATTCTGAAGAAAAAAAAATGTTTGGTGAAAAGATGATTCTCGGTAAGAAAATATAAAATTTTAAAAACATGTTGGTGCATAGTAAGTATTTCACAACATTAATCTAAAAATAAAAAGTTTAATTTTGAAAACGCAATCCTTAACACTCGTTCAAAATGTTCTGTTTAGGACATTAAAAATATTAGTAATGTGGTGAAAAGGGTATTTGGGACTTTCAATATCAACACCTTGATTACAAAGAAAAATATTTATGAACAATCACAGGGGCATATGAGTAAATGAAAATTGAGGGGAGAATAGATTATCACATAAACAAAGAAAAAGGTAGGCAGCCAACTTGTATATCTTATGTATTTGTTAAATCCTTAACATTCACTATCATCTCTTAGTCAAGCCTGCCCTATCTATCTTTTTTTTTTCTTACATCACGATTAATTATATTTTTGGTTTTAGTTTTCTGTTATACAAAATGTTGACTTTGCATTTATATTCAGACATACAAGCTAGCTTGCATAGATAATATACAGTTACAAAGTTATTTGGCTCACTTAGGGTTGTCCAAATTATGGGTAAACATTCCTGCAGACATTTATTTATCCCGGAAGCAACGGTTGATCAAAGTCTATTGATAGGAAAAGCTGGGAGGAATTAACATATACAACTCTCGGCCTCATATATTTCGAGGACCTGAAATACGCGAGCGGCACAATAAACAGCACATTGCTATTAGATCATCATATTATAACATTTACGTAAATCGTATATGAATTTAATCATGCTCCGTAAAGGGGTGGCTACAAACCGGATCAGTGGCACCACTTTCATGATAGTGGTGTCACGTGCCACCAATAAAATGTGTATGGTTGTCAATGTTATAACTACTATCGTGGTGGTTGTCAACGGGGATCCTCCATTTCGAAAGGTTACTGGACAACCTTTAGGTCCAAAGTTGTAAGCTAATTTTTATAGTTTTTGCATTAGTTATAGCATGAACATTAAATAATAATACAGATAGATTCATTATTTCATTTTATAATCCATAATCACACGTACAACAGGTTTGGTTGGAAATTTAGTGTAATTGAGATATTTAATTTACACGTAATAAGTAAGGAGGTACGGAGTGTATGTCCATTATGTAATAGATTACCCGGACTCAAATTTGGTTTCCATTATTTACTATCATGACTTGGTCTACTCGAAATGTGACTAAGTGTTTTCGTGCTATTTTTTCTTAGTCAGCTGAAATTTGAAGTGTTTGGAGGTCCCTCTTAAGATGCAACACAAAAAAGCGCTGAAGAAGAAGCAGGGATTTGGTGGTCCCTCTGAAGAGGCAGCACAAGTTTTGCTGCTACTCCTAAAGAGGCAGCACAAGAGGTAGCACGAAAAATCCTTCAGAGGCAGCATCAAAAAGACTTGTTAAAAGTCATTGTGTTTTGCTACTTCCTGGGCAACAAGGATTTGCTACTTCCTCTTTAAGGCAACAACGAAAACACTAAGCACGAATTTTGAGATATAGTGTGTTCTCCAGTTTTAAAAAATTTGGAATGATTATTTTTGTAACCACTTATGCTATATTTGTGGAAAGGATAATTCTAGTTTATGGAAAACATTATTATCTTAACCTCTTTGAAAATAATGAGAGATATTTATAGAGAATCAATCGGCCAATTGATTCGAATGTATATTCTTCCATAATTACATGTGCATATATATATATATATATATATATATATATATATATATATATATATATATATATATATATATATATATATATATATATATATATATATATATATATACCGGAGAGATATACAATACGACACCCAAAATACCTTTTTGCAAATGGTTCTTGTTTCTGCCAAAAACAAGAATATAATCCTTGTCTTATTCCAAAGTGAAATTCGTGTAACACAGGCAATAAGGGTTGAATAATTACTTTTGGAAAGAGATACCACGATTCAATGATTTATCTGATCATCAATTATTTTGCCATACACGAAACTTTAAAACTTTCAACAATCGAAAGTAAGTGTTTGTTATAATCGATGGCGGCTACAATGAAGCACATGATGACGAATTTCTCCAAACTTGATAAGTTTGAAGGAATTGATTGTCGAAGAGGCATTTCCTTCTGAGCAGCACGAGTGTGGTGTATGTACTCAGTACACCAAATCCTGAAGATCATGGTGATGATGCTACTGTTGAACATATTCGGCAAAGGAGCAAGTGGGATAACTATGACTACATCGTTCGAGGTTTAATCCTCAATGGTATAGTTGATTCCCTTTTCGATATTTATCAGAATGTTGAATCTGCGAAAGAACTACGAGACTGTTTGAAAATCAAGTATATGTCTGAGGATGCTTCTAGTAAAAAGTTCTCAGTAAGTAATTATAATACTTACAAGATGGTCAATACTAGGCCAGTCCTGGAACAATACAATGAGCTCATTCGTATTCTTGGTTAATTCACACAACACAAGATGCACATGACAAATCTATTCAATTCTCAAGCATCATTGAAAACTAATACCTTCTTGGAAAGAATTTAAATATTTTTGAAACATAAGAAGAAGGAGTTAACTCTCGTTGAGTTTAGCAGTCATCTGTGTATTGGGGAATCCCTTAGGTTGCAGGATAATGACAAGCCAAAGAGAATCGAAGTTTCTGGCACGTCTGTTGAAATGTCCCGTTCATATTGATTATAAACATTCCATATTAATTGATTTCGTTGCGAGGTTTTGACCTCTATATGAGACGTTTTTCAAAGACTGCATTCATTTTTAAAACAACCATAACCTTTATTTTATCAATAAAGGTTTTAAAAGCATTACGTAGATTATCAAATAATGATAATCTAAAATATACTGTTTACACACGACCATTACATAATGGTTTACAATAGAAATATATTACATCGACATATGTTTCTTGAATGCAGTTTTTACACAATATCATACAAACATGGACTCCAAATCTTGTCCTTATTTTAGTATGCAACAGCGGAAGCTCTTAGTATTCACCTGAGAATAAACATGCTTTAAACGTCAACAAAAATGTTGGTGAGTTATAGGTTTAACCTATATATATCAAATCGTAACAATAGACCACAAGATTTCATATTTCAATACACATCCCATACATAGAGATAAAAATCATTCATATGCTGAACACCTGGTAACCGACATTAACAAGATGCATATATAAGAATATCCCCATCATTCCGGGACACCCTTCAGATATGATATAAATTTCGAAGTACTAAAGCATCCGGTATTTTGGATGGGGTTTGTTAGGCCCAATAGATCTATATTTAGGATTCGCGTCAATTAGGGTGTCTGTTCCCTAATTCTTAGATTACAGACTTAATAAAAAGGGGCATATTCGATTTTGATAATTTAACCATAGAATGTAGTTTCACGTACTTGTGTCTATTTTGTAAATCATTTATAAAACCTGCATGTATTCTCATCCCAAAAATATTAGATTTTAAAAGTGGGACTATAACTCACTTTCATAGATATTTCCTTCCTCGGAAATAAGACTTGGCCACGGATCGATTCACGAACCTATACAAATATGTACATATATATATCAAAGTATGATCAAAATATAATTACAACCATTTTTATTATGTTTTAAAGAATTAAGTGTATTAAGTCAGTTGTCCTCGTTAATAACCTACAACTAGTTGTCCACAGTTAGATGTACAGAAATAAATCGATATATATTATCTTGAATCAATCCACGACCCAGTGTATACACGTCTCGGGTTAGATCACAACTCAAAGTATATATATTTTTGGAATCAACCTCAACCCTGTATAGCTAACTCCAACATTCCTGCATATAGAGTGTCTATGGTTGTTCCAAATAATATATATACATGGGTCGATATGATATGTCAAAACATTTGCATACGTGTCTATGGTATCCCAAGATTACATAATATATTAGAATACATGTATAATACAATATAAGTTAGCTAGGATATGATTTGTATAGATTTGTTAAACATTTTCCGTAGCTAAAAAGATCAAAAATATCCAATCTTGTTTTACCCATAACTTCTTCATTTTAAATCCGTTTTGAGTGAATCAAATTGCTATGGTTTCATATTGAACTCTAATTTAAGAATCCAAACAGAAAAAGTATAGGTTTATAGTCAGAAATTTAATTTACATGTCAATTACTAAAGAGGTAGTCATTTCCGTCGAAAGAACGACATCTTGATGACCATTTTGAAAAACATACTTTCACTTTGAGTTTAACCAAGATTTTTGGATATAGTTTCATGTTCATATGAAAATCATTTTCCTAGAAGAACAACTTTTAAATCAAAGTTTATCATAGTTTTTAATTATCCAAACCAAAACAGCCCCCGGTTTCACTACGACGGCGTATATCCGATTTTATGGTGTTCATCGTGTTTTCAGGTTTTAAATCATTAAGTTAGCATATCATATAGATATAGAACATGTGGTTAGTTGATTTTAAAAGTCAAGTTAGAAGGATTAACTTTTGTTTGCGAACAATTTTAGAATTAACTAAACTATGTTCTAGTGATTACAAGTTTAAACCTTCGAATAAGATAGCTTTATATGTATGAATCGAATGATGTTATGAACATTATTACTACCTCAAGTTTTCTGGATAAAATTACTGGAAATGAGAAAAATGGATCTAGCTTCAAAGGATCCTTGGATGGCTTGAAAGTTCTTGAAGCAGAATCATGACACAAAAACAGTTCAAGTAAGATTTTCACTCGAAATAAGATTGTTTTAGTTGTAGAAATTGAATCAAAGTTTGAATATGAATATTACCTTGAATTATAAAGATAACCTACTATAAATAACAAAGGTTCCTTGATCTTAAATGATTACTTTGAATGGATTAGAAAGTTTGGAAGTAGACTTGCAAACTTGAAAGTATTCTTGATTAATATGAAACTATACTTATGGAATTTATGAAGAAAACTTAGAACATGAAGATGGAACTTGAGAGAGATCAATTAGATGAAGAAAATTGAAGAATGAAAGTATTTTTAGGTGTTTTTGGTCGTTGGTAAATGGATTAGATATAAAGGATATGTAATTTTGTTTTCATGTAAATAAGTCATAAATGATTACTAATATTTTTGTAATTTTATAAGATATTTCATGCTAGTTGCCAAATGATGGTTCCCACATGTGTTAGGTGACTTACATGGACTTCTAAGAGCTGATCATTGGAGTGTATATACCAATAGTACATACATCTAAAAGCTGTGTATTGTACGAGTACGAATACGGGTGCATACGAGTAGAATTGTTGATGAAACTGAATGAGGATGTAATTGTAAGCATTTTTGTTAAGTAGAAGTACTTTTATATGTGTCTTGAAGTCTTTCAAAAGTGTAAGAATACATATCAAAACACAACATGTATATACATTCTAATGGAGTCGTTAAGTCTTCGTTAGTCGTTACATGTAAGTGTTGTTTTGAAACCTTTAAGTTAACAATCTCAATTAATGTTGTTAACCCAATGTTTATTATATCAAATGAGATGTTAAATTATTATGTTATCATAATATTATGATGTATGAATATCTCTTAATATGATATATATACATTAAAATATCGTTACAACGATAATCGTTACATATAAGTCTCGTTTCGTAATTCTTGAGTTAGTAGTCTTGTTTTTACATATGTAGTTCATTGTTAACACACTTAATGATATATTTAAATATAATTTTATCATGTTAAATATAGTGTATCAATATCTTAATATGATACATATGTATTTAGTAGACGTTATCATAACGATAATCATTATATATATCATTTCGAGTTTCTTAACTTAGTAATCTCATTTCTTATGTATATCACACATTGTTAATATACTTAGTGAGATACTTACTAATCATAATCTCATGCAACCATATATATATATGTCTATATATACCACAACATGTAGTTTTTACAAATTTGTAACGTTCGTGAATCGCCAGTCAACTTGGGTGATCAATTGTCTATATGAAACTTATTTCATTTAATCAAGTCTTAACAAGTTTGATTGCTTAACAGGTTGGAAACATTTAGTCATGTAAATATCAATCTCAATTAATATATATAAACATGGAAAAGTTCGGGTCACTACATCTGTTGTCAATATATGGAACATAAAAGGTCCACTGGTAACAATGACAAAAACGGCAAAACTATACATCAAGGTAATAACAAGGCGATTCGAACAAGAAGTCTAAATTGAATTGTTGGCAGTGAGGTTAAAATTAATACTTGAAGAGGGATTGCAAGGTTATATTGGCACTAAAAATGCAAAGGGACCTAGCACAAGCGGTTCGGGAAATGGTTCGAACAACCAAACCCATAAAGGTCTAATTATATTTAGTAATTCAATTAAGAATTATTTTGTTTCATGTATATCTCAGACTATTTTGTGCATGATGATGTTGTTGCGTGGTGGGTTGACTCGGGATTACAACTCATGTATGAAAAGATATTTTGGTTCAAGAATTACGAGTCGATGATTGGTGGATCAATTATTTATATGGAAAAAGATTCAACAGCCCCTGTTTATGGACGTGAAAGTGTGAATTTAAGTTTTAGTTATGGAAAATTTGTTTTTTTATTTAATGTTTTGCATGTACCTCACATTATAAAAAACTTGATTTCAAGTAGTATGTTTTGCATGTACCTCACACGAAAGAAGTATTCTTCGTCATAGTTACTCAAATGCAAGCCAAGATCCGTTTCTCTGACTACGTTAAAAGATTATCCATCGTCGTCACATATACAAAACTTATTTTCAAATGATACGCCGGGTATCACACCAAAGTGAAATGCAATATCGATAAGTCAAATCGATAATACATATAAAGTGAAATGCAATATCGATAATACACCAAAGTAGTATGTTTTGCATGTACCTCACACGAAAGCAGTATTCTTTGTTGTTTTTTTTATTTATAAAATTCAAAAATTTATTCTTTTATTGTTAAAATAGAAAATTCAAAAATATTTTTCTATTATTATTATAATGGTTTTTACATAAATGACAGTAAGAAATCCGGTATTCATTATATTTCCTGTATCTTGATATGTTATCTAACTCGTTACAAAATTATATAAAATTAATTGCAAGTACGAAAATGTCATATCTTACTCACCTACACATGCGAATGTTGAAATGGAGTTAGAAACTTTGAGAAGTAAAAGATATCCCATTATTTAAGGGGGAGCTAATTCATGAAATAATAAGAGACACCAGGCGGTGTAAAGTCACCCAGAAATGCAATAACAGTTGTTAATGGTGTAAAGTCACCTCAAAAGGGTGTAAGTCACTAGCTAAGTGATATTGCTCAAAATATACATATTTATCTTCGCAATATCTCCTTACTTTCGTGGCATTTCGATACTGGTTGTGATGATTAGTGAGTTGTTTGTGGTATTTAGTTGTTTCGGGACAAAAGTGGTCTAAATGTTTATATTTATGCTAAGGAATCAACCTTTGGGACAAAGGAATGAACCTAGTGAAGTTTTGGAGTGAAAATGAAGTTCCAGGGTCAAAAGCGGCGCTCCTAAGGTCAAAAGTGGCGCTCCTATGTGCTAAAACGTGTGTTAAAAAGATCAGCAGCCAAAAGCGCCGCTCCAGCACAAAAGCGTCGCTCTAGAGGTCCAAAAGCGCCGCTCCTATTCTAAAAGCGCCGCTCCACGCGCTGATTCAGCAAAAAATTCAGCCGACCTATAAAAGCATATTTGGGGTTTTTGAGTTAGGGAGCTGCTTCTTTAGGCTGTTTTGGAGCCCTAAAAGGGTTCAAATCACTATTCCATCAAGATGAAGTCCAATTTCATGCTCCCAACTCCAATTCCATGAAGATTAGTGATAGATTCACATCATCCATTCTCCATTTTAGTGTTTCTTCTCCATTTTAGGTTGTAATCTCCACTTTACTTTATCTATTTTACATTAATTAGTTGTAATCTTTATTTTTCTTCATCTAGCTTTGAACTAATTACTTGTAATCACTCAAGATGATGTTTACTCATGTTTCTATGCTTATTGCTAGTGTAATATTGGCTATGTTTGGCTAAATCACTTGTGTTTGCTTATCTATGAATCTCTAATGCATAAGATTAGCCCTTAATCTATTGAATAAAGTTGTTTTGAATGAAAATAGATGAGCAAGTGTTATTGTGTTAGGTATGAGGTCCATTGCTATGATTTGATATTGCTTTTACTTTGATTACATAGATTGAGTAGTTCTCTTAGTGATTTGAGAAGTGAATAAATTTGTGCTTCAACACCCTAGGTGATCTAGACAACTAGAATAGGGATTTCAAGTGATTGTGTTTCTAGTCTAAGTTGGTTTTCAATTGACCTTTGTTCATCATGGTGTTTGGCTATCTTAAGTGATTTTGATGGGTAAAGGGTTTTAAGTGATTTCAACCCGAGCATAATCTCAATAACAACTCATACTTAACTTGATTTTAGGATACCATGCTTATGTGAATTTGCAAAAGTATAATTTGATTAAGGTTTGGTAGTATTACTAAACATTTACTAGTTCAAATAACTTAAGTGATATCAAATTGGGTAAAACTGTGATGACCCGAAAATTTTCGATCAAATTTAAACTTTAATCTTTATATGTTTCCGACACGATAAGCAAAGTCTGTAATGTTGAGTCTCAAATTTTTTTTTTTTTTGAACTGTTGAATGAACTCATTTAACCCTGACTATTACCGACGATTCACGAACAATAAATTATAAATAAATACGTATACATATATAAATGTAAGTATATAATAATTTGAAAATATAATTTAAACATTTGAATTAAATATGTAAATGAGCTACACAAATAATTAAGTGTAATTCAAAATGAATCTATATGATTTCCTATGTAAAATTATTATTATATATATATGGTAATACATATAATTTATAAATATTAAATATTATTATATATATTATAAATGGGATATAATTAATAAATGGTAATAGTAATATATTAAATTAAATTATAAGTTAAAAAGTTGTTATAGTATTATTATTATTAATAATATTATTATTATCATTTTCATAATTACTTTTATCGTTAGTTGTATTATTTTGATGTTATTATTATATCTATTATTATTATTACTAATTTTACTTTCATTATTGATATTAATAGTAATATCGAGATTAGTATTACCAATATATATAAATATAACAATTGATACATATAAATTTGTTATTATAACTTTTATCAATAATATCACTAATATTATTATTAGAATCATTATTATCTATTATTATATATTAATTAATGAAATTAATGAAATTATTATCATTATTATTAATTCTATTATTATTACTATTATTAATTATTATTAATATTTGTATTATTATTAATATTATTAACAATATAATTATTAATTCATAATAAAAGTACACAGAATTATTTATAGATGGAATCAAATTTCGTTTCATGTGTTAATCAAACTGTATCACTAAATTGTTTCTATCTTTAATCTGTTAACATCAATCTCATATATCAATTATAAAATAAATTACAGTACGATTCTGTTAGTAGTCTGCATCGACTTTTTATTTTTTTCTATTTTTTCTTCTGTTCTTTTTATTCTTGGTGTCGACTTTTGTTTGCTACATAATTGAGACACTCAGTGGTAAACGAAATCAAAAAAGGTCACATTATCAATTATCAAACACCAACTCCCTTAACAGATTCCATTTAATTCGACATTAAACTGAAACGATTAAAAAACACAGGATGAACTCTGTTTCTTATCCATTTTTCAAAATAAACTATTACGAGTTTTATTTCCAAATGTATAAATGCCAAGTTATTAGGAATCCCTCACTAAAACTTCCTGTAAAACCTCAAATCCCAATTCTTTGTATCGATTCTTAATTTCTGAGTCAAAGATAATTTTTTAAAAAGTCAACAATTGTTCTTTAGCAAAATTCGAGTTTTATGTTTCGATTTGAGTTAAATTAACGGTTCCAATAGTTTATAGGATGGATTTACAACAACTTTCATGTTATAAGCCTGGTCTAATTCGTTCTTAAAATCAAAGTTCATATTTTTTTTTTAAAAACTGCAGCGACAGCAGACTGGTTGCTGTATCTTTTTTTTCATTTTTTTTATTTCACGATTACATTTTATTATTCTATGATTGTTGTAAGTCATAAACCAGGCTACAAATTCGTTTTTATAATTATTAAGTTTGATTTTGGTTATGATGGAGTTCTGTATGGAGAAGAAGATGAACATATAAATTACGGGTTATAAAAATTTAAATGGGTAAGTGATCAGAAAGACAGCAGACAGTGCAATGGTTCAGAGGGTTTGTGTATAAGCGGGAGGTCTCGGGTTCGAGCCTTGCCTGAGATAATTTTTTTTTAGGGAAACCCTTTTTAAAGGGTATAAACTCTTATTTTACTTCTATTATTATTATCATTGTTATTGTTATTATTATGATTATTATTGATTATTGATGTTATTATTATGATTATAAGTATTATAAATATGATGAAAATTATTATTACTATCATTATTATTATTATTATAATTTTTGTTATTATTAGTATTATAATTATTAAGATTATTATTACTAATATAAGTATTATGATAGAAAATTCTATTATTATGATTATAAAAACAAATATGATTTTTAATGCTGTTACTAATATTAATACTATCATTTAAAAATGTAACTTTATTATTTTAACTACTAGTATAAATATTATTATTCTTATTATTATGAGTGGGATTATTATCATTATATAAATAATGAAATTTATTATTATTCTCATTAATATTAGTATTAGCATCATATTATAATTTTATTATTAACATAAGTATTATTATTAATAATACCATTAGTAATAAAATAGTTATAATTATTACTATTATTAAGTATTAAGTATTATTACCAAAGTATCATTTTAATTTTTCATGTTATTAAAAACTACTGTTATTTTCATTATTATAAGATGTAAAAATTAAAACAATCTTTAGTATTATCATTAATAGAAGTATTAAAATTAGTATTATCATTATCATTATTTTTATCATTACAAATATTATCTTGGTATTATTAAGAATACTATTTTAATAAACAAATGATATACGAAAATGTATTTAGTACAGATAACATAACAAAAATTATATTTTTAAAATTAATAAAATAAATATATAATGGAAAATATATATAAGTTATTAATATAAAAGTTAAATCACTAATAATAATATTTGTTCGATTACGATTATATGTTTTAATATATATAATTGATATAGGTTCATGAATCCATGGCCAACCCTGCATTGTTCAATATAGTCATATGTATTTTTACTACAAAATACATTAGGTGAGTTTCATTTGCTCCCTTTTTAAATGCTTTTGCAATATATATTTTTGGGACTGAGAATACATGCGCTGCTTTTATAACTGTTTTACGGAATAGACACAAGTGAGTAAAACTACATTCCATGGTTGAAATATTAAACCGAATATGCCCCTTTTTAGTCTGGTAATCTAAGAATTAGGGAACAGACACCCTAATTGACGCGAATCGTAAAGATAGATCAATCGGGCCCAACAAGCCCCATCCAAAGTACCGGATGCTTTAGTACTTCAAAATTTATATCATGTCCGAAGGAGGATCCTGGAACGATGGGGATATTCTTATATGCATATTGTGAATGTCGGTTACCAGGTGTTCAATCCATATGAATGATTATTTTTTGTCTCTATGCATGGGACGAATGTTTATGAGAAATGGAAATATGAAATCTTGTGGTCTATTAAAATTATGAAATGATTATTTATGTTAAACTAATAAACCCACCAACCTTTTGGTTGATACTTGAAAGGATGTTTATTCTCAGGTACGAAAGAAATCTTCCGCTGTGCATTTGCTCATTTTAGGGATATTACTTGGAGTCATTCATGACATATTTCAAAAGACGTTGCATTTGAGTCATCGAGTCATCAAGATTATTACTAAGTCAATTATAGCTAGATATACTATGAAATGGTATGCATGCCTATCAACATTCGATGTAATGAAAGTTTGTCTTTTTAAAAACGAATGCAATGTTTGTAAAATGTAACATATAGAGGTCAAGTACCTCGCGATGTAATCAACTATTGTGAATCGTTGTAATTGATATGGACTTCGTCCAGATGGATTAGGACGGGTCGTTAGAGTTGGTATCAGAGCGGTGGTCTTAGCAAACCAGGTCTTGCATTAGTGTGTCTAACTGATAGTCGTTAGGATGCATTAGTGAGTCTGGACTTCGACCGTGTCTGCATGTCAAAAGTTTTGCTTATCGTTTTTGTCGGAAATCATCTGCTTATCATCCTTAGGAAATTACCTGCTCATTATTCTTAGTCTAGACACGTTTTACTGCAATAATTGCATGAATAGTGTATAGACAAAATTCGTATGTTAGCATATCTGCTAATTCATATCTTAGCATATCTGTTACTGTAGACTTTGCCTGACAGCTTCCGTAGATTCCTCCGTAACTTATGGGATTTTAGTATTATATATGCATATGTAAATTATGTATTGTAGAGTACTAGTTTACATCCTATAACCTATTTCTTATCGAAAATCCTTCATCTGATCGTACGAGATGAATCCCTCAACCAGTTCGAGTCCCTCAGATTTCGATAGCTATTCCGATGGTTATTCTGATAACTATTCTGATATGGAGTTTCACCTAAGCTCCGAAAGTAGTGTCACCAGAATGAATCAACCAATCATCCATCCCCAATTCATCTGATGGGTTCGTAGTTAACTTAACCGATAGAGACGAGAAGAAGGCGATTCTTTCCACCCACCAACTTGCACTCTTGGCGAAGAACCTGAAGCACTTACCAGTGAACCTGTTCGTAATACTATTTTATCTCTCATTTCCAGAGTATCTCGTCACAATTATACACTATACCAAAATCTAGATCATATTTATCCGCTCGTCCGAACTAACAATCATCCCGGTATAATAGAAGAAGTCAACGAGCTTCGCGCTCGGGTAGTGGCTTTAGAGAATATGGTGCAAATGTTACAAACACCAGTAGCAGCACCAGCAGCATAACCAGCACCACCATCATCAACGCCAACAGTACCATTACCACCACCAACAACAACCGCATCGCAAACCTCAACTTCACAATCTGTCACACGAACATCAACATCATACACACCATAGATACCAAGGAGTACCAACAATAATGAACGATGAAGTATTAATTCGTAACTTCATTGAAGAAATATTCTGCGAAGAATATGTAGTTTCTAAAAGTTTTAGAGATTATGTATTCTAGCTTTGACAGTAAACCAAATGAGTTTAATACTATATTAACTCATTAAATCCATGATTACATCTGAAGAAAATATATATGTAAGTATATTTTCACAAAGATTGTAATTAAAAATTCTTTCGTACAAACTGTTAATGGTGAAAATATTTTAACGGGTAGGTAATACCCGAGGAATATTTAGATTTCACATTAATAAGTTACACTGTACATTCTTTCAAATCTGATTCAACAGTCATTTACTATCCAATTTATATCCACCGACACACGTATCCGTTCACCACAGAATAACCATAATCATCCAATTTCATATTTGGATTTTGATTTATCAGAATCCAACAAGTGGCATAATGAAGAAAACATTTGACAAAATAAAATTTGTTAGAAACAAATAAATTAACTATGAGAAATTTTGTTAAGAATCCACGCTAACTGTTCCTAGCTAATTGTTCCTAGCTAACTGATTACATTTTATTTATCGCAATTTAATTATCACAATTTACATTCTTGCAATTTTATTTATCATCATTTAATTTCTGTTATTTACGTTACGCACTTTATTTATCGTTATTTAATTTCTGTTATTTATTTTACGCACTTTAAATATCGGGATACGTATACAAGGTTTTGACATATCATATCGACGCATTTATATATATTATTTGGAATAACCATAGACACTCTATATGCAGTAATGATCGAGTTCTCTATACAGGGTTGAGGTTGATTCTACAATAATATATATAATTTGAGTTGTGATCGAGTCTGAGACATGTACACGGGTCATGATACGTATTAATTAATTCGAATATTATAAATTAAACTATATATGAATTATTGGACTGTTAACTGTGGACTATCGACTGTGGACTATCAAGATTGGACAAATTAAAAATGAATTAAAATATTGATTATAACATATGAAACTAAACAATTCTTCAAGCTTGCCACTTGATCTCATCTTAAACCTCATTTGTATCTTGACGATTACAATCTGCGTTCACACCTTTCATGATTCTTGAAAATACCTCAACCGAGAGAATGAACCAACCGCACTTCATTTACGGAAGAAAAGATTGATGCATATAGTTATGCACCTGAAAAATTCTCCGAATCTGAGTAAACGTTTAACACGTATCTGTGCTAGCTCCTTTGGTGTTGTTATCACCGAAAATAACTTTGCAATTCCTTTCCAAATTAGCCAATTTTGTCACAGCTTCAGCAATTCAACTTCGACTTTTCATTCAAAGTAACCTTACTATAAATCCTGATATATACGATTACCCTTTTGATACCGGAGAGTTCTTTTATATTCCACCTTATTACCAGCAGACGTACCAGCAACCTCGTTGCTTCTTGGCTTAAATCTCTCTGACAAATCATTATATTTATTCATTGAAACCCTATCATATACTCATCCGCATCTTGTAACAAGAACTGCCATACCAATTACCGGGAATCAGCAATCAGTACTTTGAAAACTCACAGCATATCTACATCAACAGTTATATGTATGACATTTATCGCTTAGAATTATGATCTCTCATTCTGAAATTCTGAAAAGCACTCAGTCACAAATCAATACTTTGAATGTTGAAAAAGCTGAATGAAGCAGCAGAAACCATAGACAACCATAAACGCCCTTATCATCAGAAGTTTGATGATAAAGAATAGTATGTTGGAAAAGCTCAGAAAAGTTGTGTAACGACCCGCACTTTTTCGATCGTTCTATACTTATAAGATTAATATTTACATAAATTAAACCTTACCAACATGATAAGCAATCCAAATTGTTGAGACTTATGTTTTTGAAAAGAGTTTTACACAACGTTTGACCGTCTAGTTTGACCGATGATATCACGAACTATACAATATATGATAATTATACATACATATTTAACATGATCTAAGGATGTTTTAATATCTCATTTTGTATTAATAACAAAAAGTCATAAGTATATTTTGAAACTACTAACTTAAGTTTTCAAAACAATAACCTACGTAACGTTATTTGACATAAATACTGATGATTTATAATGTTTATACATATATCGTATAAGTAATGTATTTAATCATTTTTAAAGGGCTTTTATACATAAAACAATATAAGTATATTTACAAAAGATAGTTATATTTGAATTCTCGTTCCGTTTCCTCAATAATCCTATACGTATATCTAGGGTACTATACACAGTTTCTAGAAGTATTTACTATTGGTATATACCAATAGAAATCTTCAATTATTGGAATAATATGTCATTCATGACATAATAAATTTTAACTTATCTTAGATATTTTCACTAAAAACCAAATTTTCAAGCCTATAAATAAGCACCATTTCTAACTCATTTTTACACATTCATTTTCCAAATTTTACTTCCAATTTTCACACACACTTGCAAGAACTCTCTCAACTTTTATTTTACTACTTCTTTCCAGCAACTTTACATTTTAAACTTGAGGTAAAAACTCTACTTCAACTCTTTTTCAATTCATATATTTAAAGCTATATATATAAGAGTTTATAAACTAGAACATAGTTTGAATGATTTCAAACTTGTTCGCAAACTAAATAGATCCTTCTAACTTAACTTTTAAAATACTTCAATACCTGTAACATATCTTAATTATATGCTAACTTAACAAGGTATAACTTGGTTTTTCAAAGAACACCTTAAAAACTGAATTTACGACGTCGGAGTGCAACCGGGGGCTGTTTTGGGTTGGATAATTAAAAACCATCTTAAACTTTGAATTGGAGGTTTATTTTCTGGAAAAATGATTTTTTACTATGAATATGATAACACATAAAAATTTCATGATTTAACTCAAAGTATAAGTATTTTTAGAAAAATAATCATTTGAGGTTGTTTACATGATGGAAAATGATTAACTTCATAAGTTTCACTAAAGTTTGACCTATGCCGTGTGATTTTGAATACAAACTAAGGTATTTACAGTTCATAGTCTTAAAGAGGGACTCGATCCAAGGAGATGGCAAGTTGAATCAACTAAAACGGAGTTGTAACGAAGAAACTATGACCGAAACAAAATCGGATATCCAAGACTAGTTTAGCCACGAAAATAATTGGGAAAAATTAAATAAATCACATCTTTTTAAGTTAACATGATATTTTATATATATGTACTTATAATTCAATTTTATATGGTTCAGGATCACCCGTAAACAACACGAGAAGATTAATCATAAGATCCCATGATTGTACGCAACACGTCATTTGACATCACCGGTACTTTATGTACGCAACACGTCATTTGACAACACCGGTACCATGGGTCAAGATTAATCTCGACCAATACATATACGATGGGGTTTTATTTATTTCGTTGGGGGTTTTATTTATTTCATTGCGGGTATATTAAACATCTAAAAATGAACCATTAAAATTGAATTACTAACAACGAACTGCTAACTACGGACTAAGGAATTATTCAAAGTATTAAAAGTATAACAAGTATATATATGTGACGTTTGTTTAAAAAGAAAAGGTATTGATATATTATATATGGATAGGTTCGTAATATCAACCGGAGACCAAGTCAAATTATATATATATCTTCAAGACGAAAGTGAGTATATAGTCCCACTTTTAAACTCTAAATATTTCGGGATGAGAATACATGTATTTTATGTTTTACGTTATGGACACAAGTAACTGAAAAATATATTCTACGTTGAGTTGTACCACTGGCATAATTCCCTGTAGCTTGGTAACTGTTATTTACAGCGGTATTGTAAACGCGAATCCTGTTGATAGATCTATCGGGCCTGACAACCCCAACCGGACTGGACGACCAGTATTCAACGGTTGCACAGTACTTCGTTTCGTGACTACACTTGGTACGGTGTAGTAAGATTTCATAATAAAGGGAATATGTGACATGATTAAATGTTAAGTATGGTTACCAAGTGCTCAACCACTTAGAATATTTTTATTAAACTGTTTATATACGAAATCTTGTGGTCTATATATATATATTGCTGCCGGCATTAAACCTATATCTCACCAACTTTATGTTGACCTTTTAAAACATATCTATTCTCAGGTGATTACTAAAGCTTCCGCTGCATTATGTTGAATTTGAGCAGGATCTTGCGTACGCATATTTGTGTCAAAAATAAAACTGCATACCCAAGGATTTGTGTTGTAAAATATGCTCGAAATCGTGTTGTTATCATTATATGTAAAGTTTGTAAGTCGAAGATTATCGCTAAACGATAATCATCTTTTTATTGTCTAAAGTTTGTAACAAAAATAATGGTTATGGTTTGTAATGTATAATATATGCAGTTTCTCTTTTAAAAATGTCGCATATAGAGGTCAATACCTCGCAATGAAATCATACGTTATCTAACACGTTCTTATGGTTAAGGACGGGTTATGACATGTGGTATCAGAGCGGTGGTCTTAGCGAACCAGGTTTGCATTAGTGTGTCTAACTGATAAGTCGTTAGGATACATTAGTAAGTCTGGACTTTGACCGGGTCTGATTTAAAAACCATTGCTTATCATTGTTGGTTAAAATTTATATGTAAATATTATGTAGTACTAATGGGTTAGTTGTTGTGTGATAGATGTCGGGCTCAAAACTTGTTATCACATTCAGCGACTCCGAACCAGAATCTTCAGATGGTGTTCCAGTCATTAACCTATCCGATGACGAAAATAATATCTTTGGGGAAGACTCACAAATTCCGGATGAACCGACTATAGAGAACCCGGAAAGTGAACCCGAGGAGGAAAGTGAACCCGAGGAGGAAAGTGAACCCGAGGAGGAAAGTGAACCCGAGGAGGAAAGTGAACCCGAGGAAGAAATACAGGAAATTACAAAAGACGAGTTCGAACTAGGAAAGAAACGAAAGGCTAATGAATTAGAAAATTCAAATCCCGAGTTTAGTAAGGATGATGTGGCACCAACTCCACTAGACACTACCACCCCTATTCCCGCTATTCCTATTCGTGCTGTCCCGGCATCCAGTTCTTCAGCCCCACAGCCAAAATATAGGCAGACAGCTAGGATAAGCGTTAGGCCATTCCTTGAACCTAAACGTCCTAGAAAATAGACCAAATGATGCGCTGCCGTATTAAACCATGGGATCATATAATGTTTTGTATAATATTATTAGTGTGGTTTGCTTAATGTTCGATATAAGATAAGCATATGTAAAATAGTGAAGTGTGAAATGCAATAATTTTCCATGGTTAAGTATTATTTAGATGGTAGTAATTGATTCTGTACTAAGCTATTAAGTATGGACATTAACGGGTAGGTACTACCCTAGATATAATTATAAAATGCTAATAAGAAGAAAAGGCTTTTATAATAATACCTGGTTCATATTATTAATAAGCTATAATGTACTGTAAATATACACTACATCTATAATATTCCATGTGAATAATTATTTTCTTTTCATTCTTATAGAAGAATATGGCGCGATTGAACCGAATGACGGAACAAGAAATCCAGGAACTCATCAATCAGCGAGTGAACGACAGAATGTTATGGGTCGAGGCTGCAAGAGGTGCTGCAGTTAACCCAAATTCTCGTGTGGGGTGCACTTACAAAACTTTTCAAGCTTGCAAGCCCTCATCATTCAGTGGAACAGAAGGACCAATCGGTTTAACCCGGTGGATAGAAAAGATGGAGACTGTGTTTAAAATCAGTGGTTGTGTTGAAAAGGACATGACCAAGTATGCATCGTGCACTTTACAAGATAGTGCACTCACGTGGTGGAAAAATTATGTGAAGGCTGTAGGAGGAGATGTAGCTTATGATACTCCGTGGGAAGAATTCAAAACAATGTTAATCAACGAATATTGTCCAAGGAACGAGGTTAGGAAGTTGGAAGATGAGTTACGAAGTCTGAAGGTTATTGGTACTAAAATCACCAACTACAATCAGCGATTCATGGAATTAGTTTTGCTATGTCCTGAATTGGTTCCAACCGAAGAACGGAAGATTGAAATGTACAAAGATGGTTTGCCCAAAAAGGTCAAGGCAAACGTTACAGCATCGAAACCTAAGACAATTCATGAAGCTATAACCATGGCAAACGAGCTAATGGATCAGATCATCATGGATAAGAAAGCATCCAATACTGATGTGAAGGTATCAGGTAACAAAAGAAAGTGGAATGGAAATTATGATCGAGGTAACCAACAACAATCTTTTAAGAAACAAGAAACCATACAAGGTGCAGGTGGTGGTTCAAGCTTTGGTTACAAAGGACAAAATCCTTTATGCAACCGATGCCACAAACATCACTCTGGCTACTGTAATGTGGTATGCAACAAATGTAATCGAAAGGGTCATCTTGCTGAAGATTGTAGGGCTCTCGTTACAAATACAAATGGTACCAAGACTCCTGCCACCAATGCAAATAGAACTGCTTTGGCTACCATTACTTGTTTTGGGTGTGGAAAACAAGGTCACTATAAGAGCCAGTGCCCGAATCCAGAGAAGAATATCGGACCTGCACGTGGGAGAGCATTTGTTATTAATGCTAGAGAGGCATGTGAAGACCCGGAGCTTGTTACGGGTACGTTTACCATTAATAACTTATCCGCATCTATTATATTTGATACTGGTGCCGATAGAAGTTACGTGAGTAGAGGCTTTTACGCTAAATTGAATTGTTCATCATTACCTCTAGATGCTAAGTACATGATTGAGTTAGCTAATGGTAAACTAATTAAAGCCGATAAAATTTGCCGTGATTGTAAAATAAATTTAGCCGGAGAAACATTTAAAATTGACTTAATACCCGTAGAATTAGGAAGTTTTGATGTAATAGTCGGCATGGACTGGATGTCCAAAGTAGGAGCTGAAGTTGTGTGTGCCAAGAAGGCAATTCGCATTCCTTGTAAGGATAAAATGCTGGTGATGATTTATGGAGAGAAGGGTAACTCAAAGTTAAAACTCATTAGCTATTTGAAAGCCAAGAAGTGTTTAGAAAAGGGATGTTATGCTATTCTAGCACATGTTAATAAAGTCGAAAAGAAAGAAAAAGAGAAGTGCATCAATGACGTGCCTGTATCAAGAGATTATCCTGAAGTTTTTTCCGGAAGAGTTGCCAGGATTACCTCCATTTAGATCTGTAGAATTTCAAATAGATTTAGTACCAGGAGCTGCACCAGTGGCTCGTGCGCCATATAGACTTGCACCGTCCGAATTAAAAGAACTTCAAAGTCAGTTAAAAGAATTACTAGACCGTGGATTCATACGACCAAGTACTTCACCGTGGGGAGCTCCAATTTTGTTCGTCAAGAAGAAAGACGGATCTTTCCGAATGTGTATAGATTATCGTGAATTAAATAAGTTAACTATCAAGAATCGGTATCCACTACCGAGAATTGACGACTTATTTGATCAACTCCAAGGATCATGTGTGTACTCGAAAATTGACCTAAGATCGGGCTATCATCAATTACGTGTCAAAGAAGAAGATATACCGAAAACTGCTTTTCGGACACGCTACGGTCATTACGAATTTTTGGTCATGCCGTTTGGATTGACGAATGCGCCAGCTGTATTCATGGACCTCATGAATCGAGTTTGTAGTCCGTATTTAGATAAGTTTGTTATCGTTTTCATTGATGACATTCTTATCTATTCCAAGAGTGAGCAAGAGCATGAGCAGCATTTAAGGTTGATATTAGAGTTGTTGAGAAAAGAACAGCTATACGCTAAATTTTCTAAGTGTGCTTTCTGGTTGAAAGAAGTGCAATTTCTTGGCCACGTTGTTAGTAGCAAAGGAATTCAGGTTGATCCAGCAAAAATTGAAGCCATTGAAAAATGGGAGACTCCTAAAACACCAATGCAGATACGCCAATTTTTGGGTTTAGCCGGTTATTATAGAAGGTTTATTCAAGATTTTTCCCGAATAGCTAAGCCGTTGACAGCATTAACGCAAAAAGGGAAGAAATACGAATGGACCTCGGAGCAGGAGAACGCATTTCAATTACTGAAGAAGAAGTTAACTACGGCGCCTATTTTATCGTTACCTGAAGGGAACGATGATTTTGAAATATATTGTGACGCTTCGCGACAAGGTTTTGGTTGTGTTCTTTTGCAACGGAAGAAAGTTATTGCATACGCATCCCGACAATTAAAGATTCACGAGCGGAATTATACGACGCATGATCTAGAACTGGGTGCAGTCGTGTTTGCATTGAAGATATGGAGACACTACTTGTATGGGGTTAAATGCACTGTGTTTACTGATCATAAAAGCCTTCAACATATTTTTGATCAAAAACAGCTGAACATGAGGCAACGTAGGTGGGTCGAGTTAATAAACGACTATGATTGTGAAATTCGTTATCATCCCGGGAAAGCGAATGTGGTGGCTGACGCACTAAGCAGAAAGGAACGAGAACCAATTCGAGTACGAGCGATGAACATAAAAATTCGCATGAATCTCAACTCACAAATCAAAGAAGTTCAACGAGAAGCACTTACTAAAGAAAATATAGGAAATGAAATAATGAAGAAGTATGAGAAGCAACTAGTTATGCGGGAAGATGGAATTCGATATTTTGCAAATCGTATTTGGGTACCGAAGTTGGGTGGATTAAGGAAGTTGATATTGAACGAGGCACATAAGACAAGATATTCGATACATCCTGGAGTTGGAAAGATGTACCAAGATCTTAAGACACATTATTGGTGGCCTAATTTAAAGACAGACGTTGCAACATATGTTGGGGAGTGTTTAACTTGTTCCAAAGTCAAAGCAGAACACCAGAAGCCGTCAGGGTTACTTCAACAACCAGAAATCCCAGAATGGAAATGGGATGGTATTACCATGGATTTCATCACGAAGTTACCAAAGACTGCCTGGGGATACGACACCATTTGGGTGATTGTTGATCGTCTTACCAAATCTGCCCATTTCTTGCCTATAAAGGAAACGGATAGAATGGAGAAACTATTACGATTGTATATAAAGGAAATTGTTTCAAGGCATGGAATACCTATTTCCATTATATCCGATCGTGATAGTAGATTTACCTCAAAGTTCTGGCAATCACTGCAGGAGGCACTAGGAACTCGTTTAGATATGAGTACCGCATATCATCCGCAAACCGACGGGCAGAGTGAAAGAACAATTCAGACTCTTGAAGACATGCTCAGGGCATGTGTGATCGATTTTGGAAACGGATGGGATAAATATCTACCGTTAGCAGAATTCTCGTATAATAATAGTTATCATGCGAGCATTGGAGCTGCGCCATTCGAAGCATTGTATGGAAGGAAGTGTAGATCTCCTATCTGTTGGAATGAAGTAGGAGATCGACAATTAACGGGTCCCGAGATCATACACGAAACGACTGAGAAGATTGTACAAATCAAGGAGAGATTGAAAACAGCCCGTAGTCGCCAAAAGAGCTTCGCCGATGTTCGAAGGAAACCATTAGAGTTTCATATCGGTGACATGGTTATGTTAAAAGTGTCACCATGGAAAGGTGTAATACGTTTCGGCAAAAGGGGTAAACTGAACCCAAGGTACGTAGGCCCGTTCAAGATTATTGAACGCATTGGACCGGTAGCTTATCGACTCGAGTTACCGCAACAACTCGCCGGAGTACATAATACCTTTCACGTCTCGAACCTTAAGAAGTGTCTTGCAAAGGAAGATCTCACCATTCCTCTTGAAGAAATCCATGTCGATGAGAAACTACAATTCATCGAAGAACCAATCGAAATCATGGACCGTGAAGTTAAACAGCTCAAGCAGAGCAACATACCGATCATTAAGGTTCGTTGGAATGCTCGAAGAGGTCCTGAGTTTACTTGGGAACGAGAGGATCAGATGAAACAAAAGTATCCACACTTGTTTCTCGATGACGCAAAATAGGTACAATTTTAAAAATTTCGGGACGAAATTTATTTAACGGGGAGGTAATGTAACGACCCGCACTTTTTCGATCGTTCTATACTTATAAGATTAATATTTACATAAATTAAACCTTACCAACATGATAAGCAATCCAAATTGTTGAGACTTATGTTTTTGAAAAGAGTTTTACACAACGTTTGACCGTCTAGTTTGACCGATGATATCACGAACTATACAATATATGATAATTATACATACATATTTAACATGATCTAAGGATGTTTTAATATCTCATTTTGTATTAATAACAAAAAGTCATAAGTATATTTTGAAACTACTAACTTAAGTTTTCAAAACAATAACCTACGTAACGTTATTTGACATAAATACTGATGATTTATAATGTTTATACATATATCGTATAAGTAATGTATTTAATCATTTTTAAAGGGCTTTTATACATAAAACAATATAAGTATATTTACAAAAGATAGTTATATTTGAATTCTCGTTCCGTTTCCTCAATAATCCTATACGTATATCTAGGGTACTATACACAGTTTCTAGAAGTATTTACTATTGGTATATACCAATAGAAATCTTCAATTATTGGAATAATATGTCATTCATGACATAATAAATTTTAACTTATCTTAGATATTTTCACTAAAAACCAAATTTTCAAGCCTATAAATAAGCACCATTTCTAACTCATTTTTACACATTCATTTTCCAAATTTTACTTCCAATTTTCACACACACTTGCAAGAACTCTCTCAACTTTTATTTTACTACTTCTTTCTAGCAACTTTACATTTTAAACTTGAGGTAAAAACTCTACTTCAACTCTTTTTCAATTCATATATTTAAAGCTATATATATAAGAGTTTATAAACTAGAACATAGTTTGAATGATTTCAAACTTGTTCGCAAACTAAATAGATCCTTCTAACTTAACTTTTAAAATACTTCAAGACCTGTAACATATCTTAATTATATGCTAACTTAACAAGGTATAACTTGGTTTTTCAAAGAACACCTTAAAAACTGAATTTACGACGTCGGAGTGCAACCGGGGGCTGTTTTGGGTTGGATAATTAAAAACCATCTTAAACTTTGAATTGGAGGTTTATTTTCTGGAAAAATGATTTTTTACTATGAATATGATAACACATAAAAATTTCATGATTTAACTCAAAGTATAAGTATTTTTAGAAAAATAATCATTTGAGGTTGTTTACATGATGGAAAATGATTAACTTCATAAGTTTCACTAAAGTTTGACCTATGCCGTGTGATTTTGAATACAAACTAAGGTATTTACAGTTCATAGTCTTAAAGAGGGACTCGATCCAAGGAGATGGCAAGTTGAATCAACGAAAACGGAGTTGTAACGAAGAAACTATGACCGAAACAAAATCGGATATCCAAGACTAGTTTAGCCACGAAAATAATTGGGAAAAATTAAATAAATCACATCTTTTTAAGTTAACATGATATTTTATATATATGTACTTATAATTCAATTTTATATGGTTCAGGATCACCCGTAAACAACACGAGAAGATTAATCATAAGATCCCATGATTGTACGCAACACGTCATTTGACAACACCGGTACTTTATGTACGCAACACGTCATTTGACAACACCGGTACCATGGGTCAAGATTAATCTCGACCAATACATATACGATGGGGTTTTATTTATTTCGTTGGGGGTTTTATTTATTTCATTGCGGGTATATTAAACATCTAAAAATGAACCATTAAAATTGAATTACTAACAACGAACTGCTAACTACGGACTAAGGAATTATTCAAAGTATTAAAAGTATAACAAGTATATATATGTGACGTTTGTTTAAAAAGAAAAGGTATTGATATATTATATATGGATAGGTTCGTAATATCAACCGGAGACCAAGTCAAATTATATATATATCTTCAAGACGAAAGTGAGTATATAGTCCCACTTTTAAACTCTAAATATTTCGGGATGAGAATACATGTATTTTATGTTTTACGTTATGGACACAAGTAACTGAAAAATATATTCTACGTTGAGTTGTACCACTGGCATACTTCCCTGTAGCTTGGTAACTGTTATTTACAGCGGTATTGTAAACGCGAATCCTGTTGATAGATCTATCGGGCCTGACAACCCCAACCGGACTGGACGACCAGTATTCAACGGTTGCACAGTACTTCGTTTCGTGACTACACTTGGTACGGTGTAGTAAGATTTCATAATAAAGGGAATATGTGACGTGATTAAATGTTAAGTATGGTTACCAAGTGCTCAACCACTTAGAATATTTTTATTAAACTGTTTATATACGAAATCTTGTGGTCTATATATATATATTGCTGCCGGCATTAAACCTATATCTCACCAACTTTATGTTGACCTTTTAAAACATATCTATTCTCAGGTGATTACTAAAGCTTCCGCTGCATTATGTTGAATTTGAGCAGGATCTTGCGTACGCATATTTGTGTCAAAAATAAAACTGCATACCCAAGGATTTGTGTTGTAAAATATGCTCGAAATCGTGTTGTTATCATTATATGTAAAGTTTGTAAGTCGAAGATTATCGCTAAACGATAATCATCTTTTTATTGTCTAAAGTTTGTAACAAAAATAATGGTTATGGTTTGTAATGTATAATATATGCAGTTTCTCTTTTAAAAATGTCGCATATAGAGGTCAATACCTCGCAATGAAATCATACGTTATCTAACACGTTCTTATGGTTAAGGACGGGTTATGACAAGTTGGAACTAGAAAACTGATTGAGCAAACTACGAAGGAGTCTTTGAACAAATCACAAGAACTAAGCTTGTACATTAAGAATCCTGATGATTCTGTTTCTGATGAAATCTTTAGCGAATACCTTACTTCTGACTCCAAACTCTTGCGGACAAATTTTCTTCACCATCCTTCGATATTAGAAATTCTAGGAGATCATCGTATCTTTCATTATAAATATCCTCCATATTTCTGAAGATATTTTCATAACTATTCTTATTTGAAATCATTAAATCTCTTAGTGCTATCAGTGTTACATCCTATAGAAACTGTTAGTTTCTATATTCTGTAAACTTTCGAACTTAAAATATAAATGTTATTGAAGTAATGTTGGGAACTGATGCATGAGTTAGTATAATATAATGACACTTGATCAACGTGATTATATTACAGTAAGTCATGATGAGTTTCTAAATGGGACATGATGATTCACAGATTATAACGTTATCATGTGCCATGTTACACGACTCTTACATTTTATCTGATATATAAACATATCAAGAACATATTTTCTTGATAGTTCTATCTTTCCCGGATATTCTGGTAATTTGACAAATCAAGATCGTGCCATTTCGATTTTCTTCTTAGAACATTAACTATATTCATCCAAAACTTTATACCTATGAATTCTGGACCATTATCTGCTTGACTTAAAATCGGGAAGATGCACAAAAACATGAAGCCCTGGAATATAAGGGAAGATATAAACCCCAACAGCAACACCTAAATTACAAACTGTGCATATCAATATGTATTGCCACGTAAAGACACGGGAAAATGAAAAACACTATAACCCCAAGGTAATGGTAGAAGAAAGCAACTTCCTCCGGTGGTAGATGAAAAAGAAGGATGACAGATATGAAAGATAGGAGTATATCAAGAATCAATACTGGATGGAGCATATTGACGAATACTATAAAGTATGAATTGAGGAGAAAGAATAGAAGGTGTGAGTTGTGGTGGATTTATAGTGAAAAATCCGACAGAGAAATCGCAACAGAGTATTGCATTTAATCAAAGGAGATCTTGATTTCCTTAATCGTCGAAGAACCAAATCTTATTACGAAGATTTTCTTTAAATCCCATAAATTTCGGAAGTCAATCATAACTACGTCATCGGTTAAAACAAATATACATTTACTCATTTCACTTTTCTGCGATAGCTTCACTTATACTCTTCGCATAATCAAATTGTTTTATCTACATTATTCAATGATGATAAAATTCTATTTATCAACTTATATTCGTCATGAAAACATTTTTATAGTTAGCGATGACGACCTCGATCAAATTTTGGGACGAAATTTCTTTAACGGGTAGGTACTGTGATGACCCGGAAATTTCCGATCAAATTTAAACTTTAATCTTTATATGTTTCTGACACGATAAGCAGAGTCTGTAATGTTGAGTCTCAATTTTTTTTTTTTGAACTGTTGAATGAACTCATTTAACCCTGACTATTACCGACAATTCACGAACAATAAATTATAAATAAATACGTATACATATATAAATGTAAATATATAATAATTTGAAAATATAATTTAAACATTTGAATTAAATATGTAAATGAGCTACAAAAATAATTAAGTGTAATTCAAAATGAATCTATATGATTTCCTATGTAAAATTATTATTATATATATATGGTAATACATATAATTTATAAATATTAAATATTATTATATATATTATAAATGGGATATAATTAATAAATGGTAATAGTAATATATTAAATTAAAATATAAGTTAAAAAGTTGTTATAGTATTATTATTATTATTATTATTAATATTATTATTATCATTTTCATAATTACTTTTAAGGTTAGTTGTATTATTTTGATGTTATTATTATATCTATTATTATTATTACTAATTTTACTTTCATTATTGATATTAATAGTAATATCGAGATTAGTATTACCAATATATATAAATATAACAATTGATACATATAAATTTGTTATTATAACTTTTATCAATAATATCACTAATATTATTATTTGAATCATTATTATCTATTATTATATATTAATTACTGAAATTAATGACATTATTATCATTATTATTAATTCTATTATTATTATTATTAATTATTATTAATATTTGTATTATTATTAATATTATTAACAACATAATTATTAATTCATAATAAAAGTACACAGAATTATTTATAGATGGAATCAAATTTCGTTTCACGTGTTAATCAAACTGTATCACTAAATTGTTTCTATCTTTAATCTGTTAACATCAATCTCATATATCAATTATAAAATAAATTACAGTACGATTCTGTTAGCAGTCTGCATCGACTTTTTATTTTTTTCTATTTTTTCTTCTGTTCTTTTTATTCTTGCTGTCGACTTTTGTTTGCTACATAATTGAGACACTCAGTGGTAAACGAAATCAAAACAGGTCACATTATCAATTATCAAATACCAACTCCCTTAACAGATTCCATTTAATTCGACATTAAACTGAAATGATTAAAAAACACAGGATGAACTCTGTTTCTTATCCATTTTTCAAAATAAACTATTACGAGTTTTATTTCCAAATGTATAAATGCCAAGTTATTAGGAATCCCTCACTAAAACTTCCTTTAAAACCTCAAATCCCAATTCTTTGTATCGATTCTTAATTTCTGAGTCAAAGATAATTTTTTTAAAAGTCAACAATTGTTCTTTAGCAAAATTCGAGTTTTATGTTTCGATTTGAGTTAAATTAACGGTTCCAATAGTTTATAGGATAGATTTACAACAACTTTCATGTTATAAGCCTGGTCTAATTCGTTCTTAAAATCAAAGTTCATATATTTTTTTTAAAAACTGCAGCGACAGCAGACTGGTTGCTGTATCTTTTTTTTCATTTTTTTTTATTTCACGATTACATTTTATTATTCTATGATTGTTATAAGTCATAAACCAGGCTACAAATTCATTTTTATAATTATTAAGATTGATTTTGGTTATGATGGAGTTCTGTATGGAGAAGAAGATGAACATATAAATTATGGGTTATAAAAATTTAAATGGGTAAGTGATCAGAAAGACAGCAGACAGTGCAATGGTTCAGAGGGTTTGCATATAAGCGGGAGGTCTCGGGTTCGAGCCTTGCCTGGGACAATTTTTATTTAGGGAAAGCCTTTTTAAAGGGTATAAACTCTTATTTTACTTCTATTATTATTATCATTGTTATTATTATGATTATTATTGATTATTGATGTTATTATTATGATTATAAGTATTATAAATATGATGAAAATTATTATTACTATCATTATTATTATTATTATAATTGTTTTTATTATTAGTATTATAATTATTAAGATTATTATTACTAATATAAGTATTATGATAGAAAATTCTATTATTATGATTATAAAAACAAATATGATTTTTAATGCTGTTACTAATATTAATACTATCATTTAAAAATGTAACTTTATTATTTTAACTACTAGTATAAATATTGTTATTCTTATTATTATGATTGGGATTATTATCATTATGTAAATAATGAAATTTATTATTATTCTCATTAATATTAGTATTAGCATCATATTAGAATTTTATTATTAACATAAGTATTATTATTAATAATACCATTAGTAATAAAATAGTTATAATTATTACTATTATTAAGTATTAAGTATTATTACCAAAGTATCATTTTAATTTTTCATGTTATTAAAAACTACTGTTATTTTCACTATTATAAGATGTAAAAATTAAAACAATCTTTAGTATTATCATTAATAGAAGTATTAAAATTAGTATTATCATTATCATTATTTTTATCATTACAAATATTATCTTGGTATTATTAAGAATACTATTTTAATAAACAAATGATATACGAAAATGTATTTAGTACACATAACATAACAAAAATTATATTTTGAAAATTATTAAAATAAATATATAATGAAAAATATATATAAGTTATTAATATAAAAGTTAAATCACTAATAATAATATTTGTTCGATTACGATTATATGTTTTAATATATATAATTGATATAGGTTCGTGAATCCATGGCCAACTCTGCATTGTTCAATATAGTCATATGTATTTTTACTACAAAATACATTAGGTGAGTTTCATTTGCTCCCTTTTTAAATGCTTTTGCAATATATATTTTTGGGACTGAGAATACATGCGCTGCTTTTATAACTGTTTTACGGAATAGACACAAGTGAGTAAAACTACATTCTATGGTTGAATTATTAAACCGAATATGCCCCTTTTTAGTCTGGTAATCTAAGAATTAGGGAACAGACAACCTAATTGATGCGAATCCTAAAGATAGATCTATCAGGCCCAACAAGCCCCATCCAAAGTACCGGATGTTTTAGTACTTCGAAATTTATATCATGTTCGAAGGAGGATCCCGGAATGATGGGGATATTCTTACATGCATATTGTGAATGTCAGTTACCAGGTGTTTAATCCATATGAATGATTATTTTTTGTCTCTATGCATGGGACGAATGTTTATGAGAAAAGGAAATATGAAATCTTGTGGTCTATTAAAATTATGAAATGATTATTTATGTTAAACTAATGAACTCACCAACCTTTTGGTTGACACTTGAAAGCATGTTTATTCTCAGGTACGAAAGAAATCTTCCGCTCTGCATTTGCTCATTTTAGGGATATTACTTGGAGTCATTCATGACATATTTCAAAAGACGTTGCATTCGAGTCGTCGAGCCATCAAGATTATTACTAAGTCAATTATAGCTAGATATACTATGAAATGGTATGCATGCCTATCAACATTCGTTGTAATGAAAGTTTGTCTTTTTAAAAACGAATGCAATGTTTGTAAAATGTAACATATAGAGGTCAAGTACCTCACGATGTAATCAACTATTGTGAATCGTTGTAATCGATATGGACTTCATCCAGATGGATTAGGACGGGTCGTTAGAAAAACAAGGGCAATCCAAGCATAAAGATGATTAGATAAGTGAACACTCTTTGTTTTATTGATAAAATCTCATTTATTAATTACTTGTTACTTGTTGCTAGTTAAATTTAAGTTTGTTTAATTGAAAAGGTTTAGTTGTTAGTTAAAATCTCTCGCAAAACCCCCAATCAAACAAACCCCTAGGATAACTATTAGTTTCAAGTATTCAACTTACACCGCTCTCTTGGGATGAACTTGATAAGAATACTTACATTAAGTGTTATAATAACCGGGTTCTAAGTGCTCGATAGTTGTGCGTGCTTATTTATAATATCTGAATCTTGTATAAATTTTGAGGGTAAAAGATGTATTATTCCCCACGCATCACTACTTTCTTGGCGCCGCTGCCGGGGAGCGGTTAGTTAAGTTGGGTAGTTGGTTTAAAATTTTAGTTATTCGATCCTTTTGTAGGAATTACTTTCTTGAAAAAGTTACTTTTTGTTTATATTTACTTGTATTCGAAAAACGCGTGTTTGTTTGTGGTGTGATTAAGCTAGATAGCGGAGTATGATGCATTGTGTGACTACTTAATGTCAAAAATCACGAATTATGATCAACAATTGATCGGATAATCAAGTCACATAGGTGTGGATAATGGTTATTTAGGAGTGAATAATGATAAAGGTAACATGAGCATGAACAATGAAGATTATATGCGTATGAATGGTGATTATGGGTATATGAATGATGGTTACATGGGTATGAATGATACTGGGTGTATGGATTCGTGGCAAGCTAATGGTGAGCTGAATGGTTATTTTGGTGCTTATGATGGTTATTGTGATGATGGTGGTTATGATAATGGTTATATGAATGATTTTGTTCCCGTGGATCAACCTTGTGATTATGGTCCCGTTTTTAATTTTGACTCTTTTGGTCAACCAATGGACTATTTTTATGAGGGGGATAACTCGACATGGGAATCTCCTCAATTTCAATTTAAATATCAACAAAAAGAGGAGATCGATCCGAATTTACTAGAGTTATTCTCAAACGTTGTAAGAACCCACCTTAACTGTATGGAGGCTCTAATTCAAGAGAGAGTAGATTTGAGTGAAATGTTGGAAATTCAACAAGATTCATAACAAAGCTTAGAGAAAACCATGAGTTCCATGCTCCCTTTACTTGAAGATTTTGTATCCACTACCATTTCACCACCCACCTCGCCCGTAGTTTCTACTTCTCGGTCAAGAAATTGGGTCTTTCATGATGATGATGATGATGATGATGATGATGATGTAAGCTTTTATGCTAAGACCGACGTAGTAGAGATTGCAAAAGTACCCAAATCTTTGATAATCAATGATGAAGATGAGAGTGAAGACGATGAAGAGGATAAAGATTATGATGATGATGAAGGTGATGAAAGTGATGAAAGTTATGAAGAAGATGATGAATTGATTGAAGATTTACCAATGCCCAATGTTTTTAAAGTCTATGATTATCCACTCGGGGTTAGTGAAGATGTTAGTGATGAATATGATAGTGATGAGGATAATAATGATGAAGGTGAAGATGATGGTAAGGAGTATGAAGAAGTTAGTGAGAGTGATGAGGAAGATGATGAAGCGAGTGAAACTTTGCCAACACCCAATGTTTTTACAATCCGTGATAATCCACTTGGTGATGGCAAGTATGATAGTGATGATGATAGTGAAGATGATGATGATGAAGGAGATGAAGTTGAGAATATCATACCCGAAACTTTCAAAGTGTATAACAATCCTCTCGGGTATGGTATAGATGATTTTAAGGAGGTTTTGCAACCCGGGGTTGATGATTCGTGTTTGTGTGAGCCGATTAAGAAAGTGAACCTCGTTTTCAAAATCGTGTTTGGAAGAGAGTCAATTGTTGACTCTTGGGTTGGTTCAATCTTCTTCATGCAAATGAAGAAGATTATTCTCTTCTTATACACCACCCGAGGGGTTGATGATTGGCTCACTCTCTTGAATCGTGGAACGTTTTTCACCAATTTCACATGCCGTCCGATCAAGTGTGGGGGAGGACCACCCCGATAAGGAATGCTAAGAAGACGGGGACGAGTCAAGACAAAGACTCGTTAATAAAAGTCAAAGCAAAAAGGAAGTTTGGTGATGCGGATATTTGATGATAACTTCATGCAATTCAACAAATACTTGTGGAAATGGCCTTTAGTGTCGGGTACTTCTATCTCTTTTCCAATTTTGCCCACTCGAATTTATTAATTTAATTTGATTTCATGTAATGAGGGCATTACATGATCTCAAGTGTAGGGGAGAGATAAATTCTCGTGGACTTATTCTTAAACAAAATTATGACCTAATTTTAAAAATTTCCCTAAGTGTTTTGTTGAATTGTTGAAAAGTTTTAGTTAAAATTAAGCCATGACTTATCTTCTTTTGAATGGTTAAAGTTCCATTCATTTATGGTTCCAAGTTTCAACTTGAATGGTTAAAGTTCCATTCAAGTGTGAGGGAAGTAAAGTCTTCCCTTTGTGATGTAATTACAATTCCAAGTGAAAGTAACGTCTTTCAATTTCAAAATGATTTGTGCTTAAATGATAAAATCAAAAGAAAAATCAATTCTTTTTGCATGGAAGTTAAAGTCTTCCATGCATGTTGTTGCAAAAAAAAAAAAATTTTTAAAGCCAAAAGCTTTAACACTTCCGGAATACTCACGTCCATCCACTTTTGTTAGGGAGTAAAGTGTAACACCCTGATTTTTTTTAAACACAGCTGAAGTAAATGTTCAATTACCAAAGTAACCTTAGTTAATGTTTACATAACATTGTTTACAAACCAACTTTATACAACAACGGTGTTACGCGAAAACATAATTAAATTAGAAAACATCAGAGTTAACACATAGTCAAACATGTCTTCTAAACCGTCCGCAACACCCGTCCTAACCAGCAGTACCTAAACCTGCAAGGGGTGGAAATGTGGGGGAATTAGCACAACTGCTAAATGAATGGATACTATCTAACAGACCAAGCATAAGCAACTGAACATGCAAGGGGTCACAACTATGCTAACGTCCTGAACTAGCATATAACAACAACTGACAATATGAGGATCGGCGGCTTGTACGAGCACACTACTTAGTTGATCAAGCTACAGTCTATCGATAGTCCGCTTTACTGATTCCACTGCATAACCTTCCAGACGCAACACATGCGTTCTTCTATGCTATACTGAACAATCAGTAACATCATGACCCGACCAGGCTAACACGGTCGACCTCACATCAACCCTACCTTACCGCCTCGGTGGGTTCCCAACCTTGCCGCCTCGGTTGGTGTCCAACTAACGGTGCGCACATAAGATCACAGATAAACAGTCATGCAATCATCCTAACTAGCATGGCAATATCTAACTACGCATGGTAATCATACTGAATATAAATATAATACAAAGAGTCTGAACAAGTAGCGTGTAAGCTACTTAATACTCTATCCGGAGATAGACCCACTCACCGAATACCAGCAACTAGCTCAGATAATCTATCACTGAGCGGCTTCCTTATCCTTATCACCTGAACATAAGGCAAATCAAGTTAGTTTCCGTCTATTAACACCAAAACAACACAGTACAAAAATCAGTCACAAAAAGCGCTGCTAAAAGTCCACCTAACACTTATGCATTTTCAGAATTTACATCCTGATTATCATAAGTCACGCGGGCAGCATAATGGCTAGACATCAACACTTAGAAAAATATTCTGCCCACAAAGACACTTGGCCAACTGACTCACACAGTCGGTCGACTGTGTCCACACACACACGGTCGTGTGTCCTTTCACTCGGTCGACTGAGTAAAATAAAGCATCTAGTCAGAACACAGACACACTCGGTCGAGTGTGTCACTCATCCAGTCGATCGTCTACACGGTCGGTCGAGTGTCAAGAGACACTCGACCGAGTGTGTTCATCTGATGAAGAAGATGAACACAGCAACGGGTTAAACCCAAAATTCGCCATTTCTTGCTCTAGAGCTCATTTCCTACCTCAAAACTGACCATATTGACTACGTTAAACATCAATAAACATAAACTCACAAGATTTTGACACTAACAACATCAAAATCAACCATTTTGACCCAATTTTCACTTTTAACAAACTTGACACAAAAACCTCAATTTTCTCAAAGATTAAAGCTTGATACACACTATGATTCTTACCTCAAAAGACTCAGTAATTTGTAAGGAACAAGATGATATGAATGATTTGAGCTCTAGAACAAAATTGGAAATCTAGGGTTTGATGGGAGGAGATGAGAGTGTACGTTTTGTTTTGGGAATTGAAATAGGGAAAATGAGAGAAGAAGGCAGCATTATACACTAAATTGGGGTAAAAATCCCATACCCCATCACACACGGGTATTTACCAGTTATCTAATAACTTTCGTACTTAATTTGACTGCCCTAACGGAGTCCAAATTAAATAATCGAACCTGTTATGTGACCCTTGTCACAAAATGGTCTTAACTAAATAATAAAATAATATTACACATATAAATAAAATAAAGGCATAAATAATCGCACAAATATGCCTAAGGGCACAATAGTCATCTTACTTCTAGGCCCGATCTGAAGATGTTAGAATTCCACCCCCTTAAAGAGATTCTGTCCTCGGAATCTGGTCAAGATCAAATAGATGCGGATAACGAGCCTTCATCAGCTCTTCGGTCTCCCACGTAAGGTTCGATCCTAAACGATGCTTCCACTCAACATGCACCATATGGATCTCTTTCTTTCTCAGCTTAGTCACCTTTCTATCGACAATTCTTACCGGTTCTTCAATTAACTTTTGAATCAAGTCCACCCTCAAATCACTTAACGGAACCAGTTGCGTCTCATCATCAACCTTACACTTCCTAAGGTAACACACATTGAAAGTGTTATGAATTCCTGCTAACTCGGTCGTGAGCTCTAATACAACCATCTGGTCGTTAACCCTTTGAATAAATTTGAACGGCCCAATATATCTCGGAGCTAACTTTCCCCGCTTACCAAACCTGATAACACCCTTCCACGGCGAAACTTTCAAGTAAACACGATCACCCACCTCAAAGTTTACCGGACGTCTACGTGGATCAGCAGACATTTTCTGTCTGTCACGTGCCACTTTCAACTTTTCACGCGCTATCGCTACTTTGTCTGCTGTTATCTGAACTAATTCGGGACCCGCAAACTGTTTCTCTCCGACTTCTAACCAACAAGTCTGTAACGACCCGGATTTTTTCGATCATTTTATACATATGAGATTAATATTTACATAAATTAAACATTACCAACATGATAAGCAATCCAAATTGTTGAGTCTTGTGTATTTGAAAAGAGTTTTACACAACGTTTGACCGTCCAATTTGACCGATGATATCACAAACTATATAACATACGATAATTATACTATTGTGTACATATACATATTTATACATATTTAACATGACCTAAGGATGGTTTAACATATCATTGTGTACTAATAACAATGAGTTATAAGTAAACTTTGAGACTAATAACTAAAGTTTTCAAAACGGTAACTATACGTAACGTTCTTTGATATATATACCTATAAACTATAATGCTTATACAAGTATCATATAAATACGTATTTAATTACTTTTAAAGGGCTTAAATACATAAAAAAATATAAGTATATTCACAAAAGATAGTTATATTTGAATTCTCGTTTCGTTTCCTCAAGATTTTTACACGTATACCTAGGGTATATGTAACCGTATTGTACGCAGCTTCTAGATGTATTTACTATTAGTATATACACCTTTAATCATTCATTCGTAGCAGCCATCTTAGAGTCAAAAACATGTGGAACCATTATTTATCAACTTGTATGACTAATGAGCTAAAAAACAAACTTAAGGATTTTTTTTTCTATATAACAAGTAAATTCGTTTTTATGATTTCACCCCATTTTTCCATTCTATTTTCTCATACTTACACTCCAAATTCTCTCTCAAAATACTTCTAACATCATACTTGATCATCTCCAAGCATTTTCACCATCTTTTAGCTTCATAATCAAGGTAAAACTATGTTTAAACTTTGATTCAATTCATGTAAGTTATTTATCTTAAATCAAGATATAAACTTACTTACAACCTTTGTTTCTTTTCATGATTTCACTTCTTAATCTTTCAAGTCATCAAGAACAAGTTCATATCTTATTTATTCAGTAACTTTCTTCATCATACTTGAGGTATAACCTTGGTTCATCATCTTGTTCAATTCATATTTGACTATCTTATTACGAATATATATAACAACAAGAACATAGTTTGAATGATTTCAAACTTGTTCGCAAACTAAATAGATCCTTCTAACTTGACTTTTAAAACACTTCAAGACCTGTAATATATCATAATGATATGCTAACTTAACAAGATACAACTTAATTTTACAAAGAACACCTTAAAACTGAATCTACGTCGTCGGAGTGCAACCGGGGGCTGTTTTGGGTTGGATAATTAAAAACCATCTTAAACTTTGAATTGGAAGTTTATATTATGTAAAAATGATATTTCTTATGAATATGTTAATATATAAAAATCTCATGGTGTAACTCAAAGTGTAAGTATTTTTGTAAAATTGATCATCTAGATGTTGTTTTTACGATAGAAATGATCACTTTCATAAGATTCACCAAAGTTTGACCTATAACCTGTGATTTAGAATGCAAACTAAGGTATTTACAGTTCATATTCATAAATAATGGCTCGATCCGAGGAAGTGGCATGTTGAACCAACAAAAACGGAGTTGTATTGAAGAAACTACGGCTAAAATAAAATTGGGTATCAGAAGCTAGTTTAGCTACGAAATTAATGGGAGTAAAACTAGACTAATCATATCTTTGCTAATTAATATGATATTTTATATATATTTACTTATGATTTGATTTTATATATTTCAGGACCACCCGTAAACAACACGAGAAGATTAATTATATGACCTCATGATTGTACGCAACACGTCATTTGACAACACGGTACTTTAAGTACGAAACACGTCATTTGACAACACGGTACCATGGGTTGAGATTAATTCTGATCAATACGAATACGATGGGGTCTTTATTTATTTTATTGAACAACTAATTGTGGACCACTAACATCGGACTGCTAACTACGGACTATTAGATATTAAAAGTATTACAAGTATACATGTAACGATTAGTTGAAAAGAAAATATGTTGATATATTATATATGGTTAGGTTCGTGATATCTATCAGAGACCAAGTCGTATATCTTTAAGACAAACGTGAGTATATAGTCCCACTTTTAAACTCTAAATATTTCGGGATGAGAATACATGCATTTTATGATTTACGTTATGGACACACGTGATTAAATATATATATATTCTACGTTGAGTTGTACCACTGGCATACTTCCCTGTAACTTGGTAACTACTATTTACATGAGGTATTGTAAACGCGAATCCTATTGATAGATCTATCGGGCCTGACAACCCCAACCAGACTGGACGACCAGTATTCAACGGTTGCACAGTACTTCGTTTCGGTGACTACACTTGGTACGTTGTAGTGAGATTTCATAATAAAGGGAATATTCGACGTTGATTAAATGTTAAGTATGGTTATCAAGTGCTCAACCACTTAGAATATTTTTATTAAAAAGTTTATGTATATTAAATCTTGTGGTCTATATTTATAACGCTGCTAGCATTAAACCTATATCTCACCAACTTTATGTTGACGTTTTAAGCATGGTTATTCTCAGGTGATAATTAAAAGCTTCCGCTGCATTATGCCAAATTTTAGCAGGATTTGGAGTATGCATATTTGTGTCAAAAATAAAACTGCATATCGGAAAATTTGTAATGTGAAATATGTTGGAAATCATATTGTTATTATCAAATGTAAAGTTTGTAAAACTAAGATTATCGCTAAACGATAATCATTATTATGCTGTTTGAACCTTCAATTATAATAAAGGTTATGGTTTGTATTATAAAAACGTATGCAGATTTTGAAAAATGTCACATATAGAGGTCAATACCTCGCAATGACACCAATGAGTACGTGACGTTTATATTCGATATGAACGGGACGCTTCAGGTGGTATCAGAGCGTTGGTCTTAGAGAACCAGAAAATTTGCATTAGTGTGTCTTATCGAGTTTGTTAGGATGCATTGAAATGTCCCGTTCTTATTGATTAAAAACGTTCCATATTAATTGATTTCGTTGCGAGGTTTTGACCTCTATATGAGACGTTTTTCAAAGACTGCATTCATTTTTAAACAAACCATAACCTTTATTTCATCAATAAAGGTTTAAAAAGCTTTACGTAGATTATCAAATAATGATAATCTAAAATATCCTGTTTACACACGACCATTACATAATGGTTTACAATACAAATATGTTACAACAAAATAAGTTTCTTGAATGCAGTTTTTACACAATATCATACAAGCATGGACTCCAAATCTTGTCCTTATTTAAGTATGCGATAGCGGAAGCTCTTAATAATCACCTGAGAATAAACATGCTTAAAACGTCAACAAAAATGTTGGTGTGTTATAGGTTTAACCTATATATATCAAATCGTAACAATAGACCACAAGATTTCATATTTCAATACACATCCCATACATAGAGATAAAAATCATTCATATGGTGAACACCTGGTAACCGACAATAACAAGATGCATATATAAGAATATCCCCATCATTCCGGGACACCCTTCGGATATGATATAAATTTCGAAGTACTAAAGCATCCGGTACTTTGGATGGGGTTTGTTAGGCCCAATAGATCTATCTTTAGGATTCGCGTCAATTAGGGTGTCTGTTCCCTAATTCTTAGATTACCAGACTTAATAAAAAGGGGCATATTCGATTTCGATAATTCAACCATAGAATGTAGTTTCATGTACTTGTGTCTATTTTGTAAATCATTTATAAAACCTGCATGTATTCTCATCCCAAAAATATTAGATTTTAAAAGTGGGACTATAACTCACTTTCACAGATTTTTACTTCGTCGGGAAGTAAGACTTGGCCACTGGTTGATTCACGAACCTATAACAATATATACATATATATCAAAGTATGTTCAAAATATATTTACAACACTTTTAATATATTTTGATGTTTTAAGTTTATTAAGTCAGCTGTCCTCGTTAGTAACCTACAACTAGTTGTCCACAGTTAGATGTACAGAAATAAATCGATAAATATTATCTTGAATCAATCCACGACCCAGTGTATACGTATCTCAGTATTGATCACAACTCAAACTATATATATTTTGGAATCAATCTCAACCCTGTATAGCTAACTCCAACATTCACATATAGAGTGTCTATGGTTGTTCCGAAATATATATAGATGTGTCGACATGATAGGTCGAAACATTGTATACGTGTCTATGGTATCTCAAGATTACATAATATATAATACAAGTTGATTAAGTTATGGTTGGAATAGATTTGTTACCAATTTTCACGTAGCTAAAATGAGAAAAATTATCCAATCTTGTTTTACCCATAACTTCTTCATTTTAAATCCGTTTTGAGTGAATCAAATTGCTATGGTTTCATATTGAACTCTATTTTATGAATCTAAACAAAAAAAGTATAGGTTTCTAGTCGGAAAAATAAGTTACAAGTCGTTTTTGTAAAGGTAGTCATTTCAGTCGAAAGAACGACGTCTAGATGACCATTTTAGAAAACATACTTCCACTTTGAGTTTAACCATAATTTTTGGATATAGTTTCATGTTCATAATAAAAATCATTTTCTCAGAATAACAACTTTTAAATCAAAGTTTATCATAGTTTTTAATTAACTAACCCAAAACAGCCCGCGGTGTTACTACGACGGCGTAAATCCGGTTTTACGGTGTTTTTCGTGTTTCCAGGTTTTAAATCATTAAGTTAGCATATCATATAGATATAGAACATGTGTTTAGTTGATTTTAAAAGTCAAGTTAGAAGGATTAACTTTTGTTTGCGAACAAGTTTAGAATTAACTAAACTATGTTCTAGTGATTACAAGTTTAAACCTTCGAATAAGATAGCTTTATATGTATGAATCGAATGATGTTATGAACATCATTACTACCTTAAGTTCCTTGGATGAACCTACTGGAAAAGAGAAAAATGGATCTAGCTTCAATGGATCCTTGGATGGCTCAAAGTTCTTGAAGCAAAATCATGACACGAAAACAAGTTCAAGTAAGATCATCACTTGAAATAAGATTGTTATAGTTATAGAAATTGAACCAAAGTTTGAATATGATTATTACCTTGTATTAGAATGATAACCTACTGTAAGAAACAAAGATTTCTTGAGGTTGGATGATCACCTTACAAGATTGGAAGTGAGCTAGCAAACTTGAAAGTATTCTTGATTTTATGAAACTAGAACTTTTGGAATTTATGAAGAACACTTAGAACTTGAAGATAGAACTTGAGAGAGTTCAATTAGATGAAGAAAATTGAAGAATGAAAGTGTTTGTAGGTGTTTTTGGTCGTTGGTGTATGGATTAGATATAAAGGATATGTAATTTTGTTTTCATGTAAATAAGTCATGAATGATTACTCATATTTTTGTAATCTTATGAGATATTTCATGCTAGTTGCCAAATGATGGTTCCCACATGTGTTAGGTGACTCACATGGGCTGCTAAGAGCTGATCATTGGAGTGTATATACCAATAGTACATACATCTAAAAGCTGTGTATTGTACGAGTACGAATACGGGTGCATACGAGTAGAATTGTTGATGAAACTGAACGAGAATGTAATTGTAAGCATTTTTGTTAAGTAGAATTATTTTGATAAGTGTATTGAAGTCTTTCAAAAGTGTATAAATACATATTAAAACACTACATGTATATACATTTTAACTGAGTCGTTAAGTCATCGTTAGTCGTTACATGTAAGTGTTGTTTTGAAACCTTTAGGTTAACGATCTTGTTAAATGTTGTTAACCCAATGTTTATAATATCAAAAGAGATTTTAAATTATTATATTATCATGATATTATGATGTACGAATATCTCTTAATATGATATATATACATTAAATGTCGTTACAACGATAAACGTTACATATATGTCTCGTTTCAAAATCATTAAGTTAGTAGTCTTGTTTTTACATATGTAGTTCATTGTTAATATAATTAATGATATGTTTACTTATCATAATATCATGTTAACTATATATATATAACCATATATATGTCATCATATAGTTTTTTTTTTACAAGTTTTAACGTTCGTGAATCACCGGTCAACTTGGGTGGTCAATTGTCTATATGAAACCTATTTCAATTAATCAAGTCTTAACAAGTTTGATTGCTTAACATGTTGGAAACATTTAATCATGTAAACATCAATCTCAATTAATATATATAAACATGGAAAATTTCGGGTCACTACAGTACCTACCCGTTAAATAAATTTCGTCCCGAAATTTTAAGCTGTTGAAGGTGTTGACGAATCTTCTGGAAATAGATGCGGGTATTTCTTCTTCATCTGATCTTCACGCTCCCAGGTGAACTCGGGTCCTCTACGAGCATTCCATCGAACCTTAACAATTGGTATCTTGTTTTGCTTAAGTCTTTTAACCTCACGATCCATTATTTCGACGGGTTCTTCGATGAATTGGAGTTTTTCGTTGATTTGGATTTCATCCAACGGAATAGTGAGATCTTCTTTAGCAAAACATTTCTTCAAATTCGAGACGTGGAAAGTGTTATGTACAGCCGCGAGTTGTTGAGGTAACTCAAGTCGGTAAGCTACTGGTCCGACACGATCAATAATCTTGAATGGTCCAATATACCTTGGATTTAATTTCCCTCGTTTACCAAATCGAACAACGCCTTTCCAAGGTGAAACTTTAAGCATGACCATCTCTCCAATTTCAAATTCTATATCTTTTCTTTTAATGTCAGCGTAGCTCTTTTGTCGACTTTGGGCGGTTTTCAACCGTTGTTGAATTTGGATGATCTTCTCGGTAGTATCTTGTATAATCTCCGGACCCGTAATCTGTCTATCCCCCACTTCACTCCAACAAATCGGAGACCTGCACTTTCTACCATAAAGTGCTTCAAACGGTGCCATCTCAATGCTTGAATGGTAGCTGTTGTTGTAGGAAAATTCTGCTAACGGTAAATGTCGATCCCAACTGTTTCCGAAATCAATAACACATGCTCGTAGCATGTCTTCAAGCGTTTGTATCGTCCTTTCGCTCTGCCCATCAGTTTGTGGATGATAGGCAGTACTCATGTCTAGACGAGTTCCTAATGCTTGCTGTAATGTCTGCCAGAATCTTGAAATAAATCTGCCATCCCTATCAGAGATAATAGAGATTGGTATTCCATGTCTGGAGACGACTTCCTTCAAATACAGTCGTGCTAACTTCTCCATCTTGTCATCTTCTCTTATTGGTAGGAAGTGTGCTGATTTGGTGAGACGATAAACTATTACCCAAATAGTATCAAAACCACTTGCAGTCCTTGGCAATTTAGTGATGAAATCCATGGTAATGTTTTCCCATTTCCATTCCGGGATTTCGGGTTGTTGAAGTAGACCTGATGGTTTCTGATGCTCAGCTTTGACCTTATAACACGTCAAACATTCTCCTACGTATTTAGCAACATCGGCTTTCATACCCGGCCACCAAAAATATTTCCTGAGATCCTTGTACATCTTCCCCGTTCCAGGATGTATTGAGTATCTAGTTTTATGAGCTTCTCTAAGTACCATTTCTTTCATATCTCCAAATTTTGGTACCCAAATCCTTTCAGCCCTATACCGGGTTCCGTCTTCCCGAATATTAAGATGCTTTTCCGATCCTTTGGGTATTTCATCCCTTAAATTTCCCTCTTTTAAAACTCCTTGTTGCGCCTCCTTTATTTGAGTAGTAATGTTATTATGAATCATTATATTCATAGATTTTACTCGAATGGGTTCTCTGTCCTTCCTGCTCAAGGCATCGGCTACCACATTTGCCTTCCCCGGGTGGTAACGAATCTCAAAGTCGTAATCATTCAATAATTCAATCCACCTACGCTGCCTCATATTCAGTTGTTTCTGATTAAATATGTGTTGAAGACTTTTGTGGTCGGTATATATAATACTTTTGACCCCATATAAGTAGTGCCTCCAAGTCTTTAATGCAAAAACAACCGCGCCTAATTCCAAATCATGCGTCGTATAATTTTGTTCGTGAATCTTCAATTGTCTAGACGCATAAGCAATCACCTTCGTTCGTTGCATTAATACACAACCGAGACCTTGCTTTGATGCGTCACAATAAATCACAAAATCATCATTCCCTTCAGGCAATGACAATATAGGTGCCGTAGTTAGCTTTTTCTTCAATAACTGAAACGCTTTCTCTTGTTCATCATTCCATTCAAATTTCTTCCCTTTATGCGTTAATGCAGTCAAGGGTTTTGCTATTCTGGAAAAGTCTTGGATGAACCTTCTGTAGTAACCAGCTAGTCCTAAAAACTGGCGTATGTGTTTCGGAGTTTTCGGGGTTTCCCACTTTTCAACAGTTTCTATCTTTGCCGGATCCACCTTAATACCTTCTTTGTTCACTATGTGACCGAGGAATTGAACTTCTTCCAACCAAAATGCACACTTTGAAAACTTAGCGTACAATTCTTCCTTCCTCAATACTTCTAACACCTTTCTCAAATGTTCACCGTGTTCTTGGTCATTCTTTGAGTAAATAAGTATGTCATCAATGAAAACAATGACAAACTTGTCAAGGTATGGTCCACACACTCGGTTCATAAGGTCCATGAACACAGCTGGTGCATTAGTTAAACCAAACGGCATGACCATAAACTCGTAATGACCGTAACGTGTTCTGAAAGCAGTCTTTGGAATATCATCTTCTTTCACCCGCATTTGATGATACCCGGAACGTAAGTCAATCTTTGAATAAACAGACGAGCCTTGTAGTTGATCAAATAAGTCGTCGATTCTCGGTAGTGGGTAGCGGTTCTTGATGGTAAGTTTGTTCAACTCTCGGTAGTCGATACACAACCTGAATGTACCATCTTTCTTCTTGACAAACAAAACAGGAGCTCCCCACGGTGATGTGCTTGGTCGAATGAAACCACGCTCTAAAAGTTCTTGTAATTGGCTTTGCAGTTCTTTCATCTCGCTGGGTGCGAGTCTGTAAGGAGCACGAGCTATTGGTGCAGCTCCTGGTACAAGATCTATTTGAAATTCAACGGATCGATGTGGGGGTAATCCCGGTAATTCTTTCGGAAATACATCAGGAAATTCTTTTGCGACGGGAACATCATTGATGCTCTTTTCTTCAGTTTGTACTTTCTCGACGTGTGCTAGAACAGCATAGCAACCTTTTCTTATTAGTTTTTGTGCCTTCAAATTACTAATAAGATGTAGCTTCGTGTTGCCCTTTTCTCCATACACCATTAAGGGTTTTCCTTTTTCTCGTATAATGCGAATTGCATTTTTGTAACAAACGATCTCCGCTTTCACTTCTTTCAACCAGTCCATACCGATTATCACATCAAAACTCCCTAACTCTACTGGTATCAAATCAATCTTAAATGTTTCGCTAACCAGTTTAATTTCTCGATTCCGACATATATTATCTGCTGAAATTAATTTACCATTTGCTAATTCGAGTAAAAATTTACTATCCAAAGGCGTCAATGGACAACTTAATTTAGCACAAAAATCTCTACTCATATAGCTTCTATCCGCACCCGAATCAAATAAAACGTAAGCAGATTTATTGTCAATAAGAAACGTACCCGTAACAAGCTCCGGGTCTTCCTGTGCCTCTACCGCATTAATATTGAAAACTCTTCCACGGCCTTGTCCATTCGTGTTCTCCTGGTTCGGGCAATTTCTAATAATGTGGCCTGGTTTTCCACATTTATAACAAACTACATTGGCATAACTTGCTCCGACACTACTTGCTCCGCCATTACTCGTTCCGACACCATTTGTTCCTTTCGTTCTATTAACCCCTGGTCCGTAGACCTCACACTTCGCCGCGCTATGACCATTTCTTTTACACTTGTTGCAAAATTTGGTGCAGAACCCCGAGTGATTCTTTTCACACCTTTGGCATAGTTGCTTCTGATTGTTGTTGTTGTTGCGGTTATTATTGTTGTTGGGATGATTGTTGTAGTTGCTGTTGTTGTTGTTGTTGTTGTTGTTGTTGGGCCGTTTGTTGTAGTTGCGATTGATGTTGCGATTGTTGGAATAATTGTTGCGATTATTGTTGTAATTGCTGTTGTTGTTGTATTGGTGATTCTTATCACCGTTTTCCTCCCACTTTCTTTTGACTTGCTTCACATTGGCCTCTTCAGCAGTCTGTTCTTTAATTCTTTCTTCAATCTGGTTCACTAGTTTGTGAGCCATTCTACATGCCTGTTGTATGGAGGCGGGCTCGTGTGAACTTATATCTTCTTGGATTCTTTCCGGTAATCCTTTCACAAACGCGTCGATCTTCTCTTCCTCATCTTCGAATGCTCCCGGACACAATAGGCACAATTCTGTGAATCGTCTTTCGTACGTGGTAATATCAAATCCTTGGGTTCGTAACCCTCTAAGTTCTGTCTTGAGCTTATTGACCTCGGTTCTGGGACGGTACTTCTCGTTCATCAAGTGCTTGAATGCTGACCACGGTAGTGCGTACGCATCATCTTGTCCCACTTGCTCTAGATAGGTATTCCACCATGTTAACGCAGAACCTGTGAAGGTATGCGTAGCGTACTTCACTTTGTCCTCTTCAATACACTTACTTATGGCAAACACCGATTCAACCTTCTCGGTCCACCGTTTCAATCCGATCGGTCCTTCGGTTCCATCAAATTCCAAAGGTTTGCAGGCAGTGAATTCTTTGTAGGTGCATCCTACACGATTTCCTGTACTGCTAGATCCAAGGTTATTGTTGGTATGTAGCGCAGCCTGTACTGCGGCTATGTTTGAAGCTAGAAAAGTACGGAATTCCTCTTCATTCATATTCACGGTGTGTCGAGTAGTCGGTGCCATTTCCTTCAAAATAGTTAAATGGAACAAGTTAATCATACAGAATATTAAGAGTAGTTAATAGTATTTCGTAGCATAATATGAACTCATTTATAAAAGCTTTTTCTTCATATTAGCGTTTTATAAGTTTAAATTCGGGTAGTACCTACCCGTTAAGTTCATACTTAGTAGCTAATATACAATTCAACTACTACAATTCTATATGAAAAACTGATTATAATAATATTTCGCGTTCAAACTTTTATACAATATTTTACAAATTTACAATACCGTTTATTTTACATAAAGCATGAAATATAGCACACAATAACTTTGATACAAGATAGTTGTGAAGACAATTCTAGCTAGTACACAAGTCGTTCAGCAAAGGCAATAAAGACACGTAATTCATACGTCCAGAAACAAGTCATGCATTCTGGTTTTACTATGACTACTTCCCATCCTTGGTCTTGTGCAACATAACCGTTATGGCCGTTGATAAGACAGCGTGTTGTAACGTCATCAAAGGGACGAGGGTTACGTAATGTCCAACAGTCCCGTAATAATCTAAAAACCTCATTTCTTACCCCAATTACCGACTCCGTCACTTGTGGAATCGTTTTGTTTAATAGTTGTAGCCCGATGTTCTTGTTCTCACTTTGGTGAGAAGCGAACATTACTAATCCGTAAGCATAACATGCTTCTTTATGTTGCATGTTAGCCGCTTTTTCTAAATCACGAAGTCCAATATTCGGATATATTGAGTCAAAATAATTTCTTAACCCGTTGCGTAAAATAGCATTTGGGTTCCCCGCAATATATGCGTCAAAGTAAACACATCGTAACTTATGGGTTTCCCAATGTGATATCCCCCATCTTTCAAACGAAAGTCTCTTATAAACCAAGACATTCTTGGAACATTCTTCGAATGTCTTACAAACTGATCTCGCCTTAAATAGTTGTGCCGAAGAATTCTGGCCGACTCTAGACAAGATTTCATCAATCATGTCTCCGGGTAGGTCTCTTAAAATATTGGGTTGTCTATCCATTTTGTGTTTTTAAACTGTAAAATAGACAAGAGTTAGATTCATAAAAAAAAATACTTATTAATACAAGCAATTTTTACATATATCATAAAGCATAAGAACACTATATTCCATATATTACACCACACGAATACAACTATCTTATTCCGACTCGCTCGTTTCTTCTTCTTCGGTTTTGGTTCGTTTTGCCAAGTTTCTAGGGATATATGATGTTCCCCTAATACGAGCCGTCGTTGTCCACATTGGTTTAAAAAAACCTGGTGGTTTAGAGGTTCCCGGGTCATTGTTACAACTTAAGGACTTCGGGGGTTGACGATACATATAAAGTTCATCGGGGTTGGAATTAGATTTCTCTATTTTTATGCCCTTTCCCTTATTATTTTCTTTTGCCTTTTTAAATTCAGTTGGGGTAATTTCTATAACATCATCGGAATTCTCGTCGGAATCCGATTCATCGGAGAATTGGTAATCCTCCCAATATTTTGCTTCCTTGGCGGAAACACCATTGACCATAATTAACTTTGGTCGGTTGGTTGAGGATTTTCTTTTACTTAACCGTTTTATTATTTCCCCCACCGGTTCTATTTCTTCATCCGGTTCCGATTCTTCTTCCGGTTCCGATTCTTCTTCCGGTTCTGACTCTTCTTCCGGTTCCTCTTCGGGAACTTGTGAATCAGTCCACAAATCATTCCAATTTACATTTGACTCTTCATTATTATTAGGTGAGTCAATGGGACTTGTTCTAGAGGTAGACATCTATCACATAATATCAAACACGTTAAGAGATTAACATATCACATAATATTCATATGTTAAAAATATATAGTTTCCAACAAAAATGTTAAGCAATCATTTTTAAAGAAAACACGGTCGAAGTCCAGACTCACTAATGCATCCTAACAAACTCGATAAGACACACTAATGCAAATTTTCTGGTTCTCTAAGACCAACGCTCGGATACCAACTGAAATGTCCCGTTCTTATTGATTAAAAACGTTCCATATTAATTGATTTCGTTGCGAGGTTTTGACCTCTATATGAGACGTTTTTCAAAGACTGCATTCATTTTTAAACAAACCATAACCTTTATTTCATCAATAAAGGTTTAAAAAGCTTTACGTAGATTATCAAATAATGATAATCTAAAATATCCTGTTTACACACGACCATTACATAATGGTTTACAATACAAATATGTTACAACAAAATAAGTTTCTTGAATGCAGTTTTTACACAATATCATACAAGCATGGACTCCAAATCTTGTCCTTATTTAAGTATGCGATAGCGGAAGCTCTTAATAATCACCTGAGAATAAACATGCTTAAAACGTCAACAAAAATGTTGGTGTGTTATAGGTTTAACCTATATATATCAAATCGTAACAATAGACCACAAGATTTCATATTTCAATACACATCCCATACATAGAGATAAAAATCATTCATATGGTGAACACCTGGTAACCGACAATAACAAGATGCATATATAAGAATATCCCCATCATTCCGGGACACCCTTCGGATATGATATAAATTTCGAAGTACTAAAGCATCCGGTACTTTGGATGGGGTTTGTTAGGCCCAATAGATCTATCTTTAGGATTCGCGTCAATTAGGGTGTCTGTTCCCTAATTCTTAGATTACCAGACTTAATAAAAAGGGGCATATTCGATTTCGATAATTCAACCATAGAATGTAGTTTCATGTACTTGTGTCTATTTTGTAAATCATTTATAAAACCTGCATGTATTCTCATCCCAAAAATATTAGATTTTAAAAGTGGGACTATAACTCACTTTCACAGATTTTTACTTCGTCGGGAAGTAAGACTTGGCCACTGGTTGATTCACGAACCTATAACAATATATACATATATATCAAAGTATGTTCAAAATATATTTACAACACTTTTAATATATTTTGATGTTTTAAGTTTATTAAGTCAGCTGTCCTCGTTAGTAACCTACAACTAGTTGTCCACAGTTAGATGTACAGAAATAAATCGATAAATATTATCTTGAATCAATCCACGACCCAGTGTATACGTATCTCAGTATTGATCACAACTCAAACTATATATATTTTGGAATCAATCTCAACCCTGTATAGCTAACTCCAACATTCACATATAGAGTGTCTATGGTTGTTCCGAAATATATATAGATGTGTCGACATGATAGGTCGAAACATTGTATACGTGTCTATGGTATCTCAAGATTACATAATATATAATACAAGTTGATTAAGTTATGGTTGGAATAGATTTGTTACCAATTTTCACGTAGCTAAAATGAGAAAAATTATCCAATCTTGTTTTACCCATAACTTCTTCATTTTAAATCCGTTTTGAGTGAATCAAATTGCTATGGTTTCATATTGAACTCTATTTTATGAATCTAAACAAAAAAAGTATAGGTTTCTAGTCGGAAAAATAAGTTACAAGTCGTTTTTGTAAAGGTAGTCATTTCAGTCGAAAGAACGACGTCTAGATGACCATTTTAGAAAACATACTTCCACTTTGAGTTTAACCATAATTTTTGGATATAGTTTCATGTTCATAATAAAAATCATTTTCTCAGAATAACAACTTTTAAATCAAAGTTTATCATAGTTTTTAATTAACTAACCCAAAACAGCCCGCGGTGTTACTACGACGGCGTAAATCCGGTTTTACGGTGTTTTTCGTGTTTCCAGGTTTTAAATCATTAAGTTAGCATATCATATAGATATAGAACATGTGTTTAGTTGATTTTAAAAGTCAAGTTAGAAGGATTAACTTTTGTTTGCGAACAAGTTTAGAATTAACTAAACTATGTTCTAGTGATTACAAGTTTAAACCTTCGAATAAGATAGCTTTATATGTATGAATCGAATGATGTTATGAACATCATTACTACCTTAAGTTCCTTGGATGAACCTACTGGAAAAGAGAAAAATGGATCTAGCTTCAATGGATCCTTGGATGGCTCAAAGTTCTTGAAGCAAAATCATGACACGAAAACAAGTTCAAGTAAGATCATCACTTGAAATAAGATTGTTATAGTTATAGAAATTGAACCAAAGTTTGAATATGATTATTACCTTGTATTAGAATGATAACCTACTGTAAGAAACAAAGATTTCTTGAGGTTGGATGATCACCTTACAAGATTGGAAGTGAGCTAGCAAACTTGAAAGTATTCTTGATTTTATGAAACTAGAACTTTTGGAATTTATGAAGAACACTTAGAACTTGAAGATAGAACTTGAGAGAGTTCAATTAGATGAAGAAAATTGAAGAATGAAAGTGTTTGTAGGTGTTTTTGGTCGTTGGTGTATGGATTAGATATAAAGGATATGTAATTTTGTTTTCATGTAAATAAGTCATGAATGATTACTCATATTTTTGTAATCTTATGAGATATTTCATGCTAGTTGCCAAATGATGGTTCCCACATGTGTTAGGTGACTCACATGGGCTGCTAAGAGCTGATCATTGGAGTGTATATACCAATAGTACATACATCTAAAAGCTGTGTATTGTACGAGTACGAATACGGGTGCATACGAGTAGAATTGTTGATGAAACTGAACGAGAATGTAATTGTAAGCATTTTTGTTAAGTAGAATTATTTTGATAAGTGTATTGAAGTCTTTCAAAAGTGTATAAATACATATTAAAACACTACATGTATATACATTTTAACTGAGTCGTTAAGTCATCGTTAGTCGTTACATGTAAGTGTTGTTTTGAAACCTTTAGGTTAACGATCTTGTTAAATGTTGTTAACCCAATGTTTATAATATCAAAAGAGATTTTAAATTATTATATTATCATGATATTATGATGTACGAATATCTCTTAATATGATATATATACATTAAATGTCGTTACAACGATAAACGTTACATATATGTCTCGTTTCAAAATCATTAAGTTAGTAGTCTTGTTTTTACATATGTAGTTCATTGTTAATATAATTAATGATATGTTTACTTATCATAATATCATGTTAACTATATATATATAACCATATATATGTCATCATATAGTTTTTTTTTTACAAGTTTTAACGTTCGTGAATCACCGGTCAACTTGGGTGGTCAATTGTCTATATGAAACCTATTTCAATTAATCAAGTCTTAACAAGTTTGATTGCTTAACATGTTGGAAACATTTAATCATGTAAACATCAATCTCAATTAATATATATAAACATGGAAAATTTCGGGTCACTACATGCATTAGTGAGTCTGGACTTTGACCGTGTTTGATTTCGAAAACTATTGCTTATCCTTGTTGGTTAAAAATTAATATGTAAATATTATGTGGTACTAATGTGCTAGTTGTTGTGTGATAGATGTCTAGCTTAGAACTTGTTATCACATTCAGTGACTCCGAACCAGAATCCTCAGATAGTGTTCCAGTCATTAACCTATCCGATGATGAAAACGACACCTTTGGGGAAGACTCACAATTTCCGGATGAATCAATTGAAGAGGAACCGGAAAGTGATCCTGAGGAGGAAGAAATACAGGAAATTACGAAAGACAAGTTTGAAAGAGGAAAGAAACGAAAGGCTACTGAATTGGAAAATCCAAATCCTGAGTTTAGTGAGGATGTTGTGGCACCAACTCCACCAGACACTACCACCCCTATTCCCGCTATTCCTATTAGTTCTATCCCGACATCCAGTTCTTCGGTCCCTCAGCCAAAACGCAGGGAGACAGCCAGGATAACCTTTAAGAGATTTCTTTGAACACAAATGTTTTGGGTTAAATGATGCGCTGTTGTTTTAAACCATGGGATCATATAACATTTTGTATAATATTACTAGTGTGGTTTGCTTAATGTTTGATGTAAGATAAGCATATGTAAAATAGTGAAGTGTGAAATGCAATAATTTTCCATGGTTGAGTATTATTTGGGTGGTAGTAATTGATTTCGTACTAAGCTATTAAGTATGAACTTTAACGGGTAGGTACTACCTTAGATATAATTATAAAACGCTAATAAGAAGAAAAGGCTTTTATAATAATAACTGGTTCATATTATTAATAAGCTACGATGTACTGTAAATACACACTACATCTATAATATTCCATGTGAATAATTTTTTTTTCATTCTTATTGAAGATTATGGCGCGATTGAACCGAATGACGGGACAAGAAATCGAGGAACTCATCAATCAGCGAGTGAACGACAGAATGTTATGGGTCGAGGCTGCAAGAGGTGCTGCAGTTAACCCAAATCCTCGTGTGGGATGCACCTACAAAACTTTTCAAGGTTGCAAGCCCTCATCATTCAGTGGAACAGAAGGACCAGTCGGTTTAACCCGGTGGATTGAAAAGATTGAGTATGTGTTTAAAATCAGTGGTTGTATTGAGAAGGACATGACCAAGTATGCATCGTGCACCCTACAAGATAGTGCACTCACATGTTGGAAAAACTATGTGAAGGCCGTAGGAGGAGATGTAGCTTATGATACTCCATGGGAAGAATTCAAAACAATGCTAATCAACGAGTATTGTCCAAGGAACGAGGTTAGAAAGTTGGAAGCTGAATTACGAAGCCTGAAAGTTGTTGGTATTAAACTCACCAACTACAATCAGTGATTAATGGAATTAGCCTTGCTATGTCCCGAATTGGTACCAACCGAAGAACGGAAGATAGAACTGTACAAAGATGGTTTGCCTAAAAATGTCAAGGCAAATGTTACAGCATCGAAATCCAAGACTATTCATGAAGCCATCACCATGGCAAACGAGTTGATGGACCAGATTATTCTAGATAAGAACACCGATGTCAAGACATCGGAAAACAAAAGAAAGTGGGAAGGTAATCATCAACAATCCAACAAGAAACAAGAAACCACACAAGGTGCGGGTAGTGGTTCAAGCTCAGGTTACAAAGGACCAAATCCTTTATGTAACAGATGCCACAAACATCACTCTGGTTATTGTAATGTGGTGTGCGATAATTGTAATCGAAGGGGTCATCTTGCTGAGGATTGTAGGATTCCTGTTACAAATACCAATGGCACCAAGACTCCTGCCACCAATGCAAATAGAACTGCCTTGGCCACTGTTACTTGTTATGGGTGTGGGAAACAGGATCATTATAAGAGCCAGTGCTCGAATCCATAGAAGAATAACGGATCTGCACGTGGAAGAACATTTATTATTAATGCTAGAGAGGCGTGTGAAGACCCGGAGCTTGTTACGGGTACGTTTACCATTAATAACTTATCAGCATCTTTTATATTTGATACTTTTGCCAATAGAAGTTATATGTGTAGAGACTTTTACGCTAAATTTAATTGTTCATCATTACCTCTAGATGCTAAGTACATGATTAAGTTAGCTAATGGTAAACTAATTAAAGCCGATAAAATTTGTCGTGATTGTAAAATAAATTTAGCCGGAGAAACATTTAAAATTGATTTGATACCCGTAGAATTAGGAAGTTTTGATGTAGTAGTCGGCATGGACTGGATGTCCAAAATAGGAGCTGAAGTTGTGTGTGCCAAGAAGGCAATTCGCATTCCTCGTAAATGATTTATGGAGAGAAGGGTAACTCAAAGCTAAAACTCATTAGCTGTTTGAAAGCTCAAAAGTCCTTGAAGAAATGGTGCTATGCTATCCTAGCACAAGTTAATAAAGTCGAAACAAAAGAAAAAGAGAAGTGCATCAACGACGTGCCTGTAGCAAAAGATTTTCCTGAAGTCTTTCCGGAAGAGTTGCCGGGATTACCTCCATTTAGATCTGTAGAATTTCAAATAGATCTAGTACCAGGAGCTGCACCAGTGGCTCGTGCTCCATACAGACTTGTACCATCTAAGATGAAAGAGTTACAAAGCCTGTTACAGGAATTACTGGACCGTGGTTTCATTTGACCGAGTACTTCACCGTGGGGAGCTCCAATTTTATTCGTCAAGAATAAAGATGGATCCTTTCGAATGTGTATAGATTACCGTGAATTAAATAAGTTAACTATCAAGAATCGGTATCCAATACCGAGAATTGACGACTTATTTGATCAACTGCAAGGATCATGTGTTTACTCAAAAATTAACCTAAGATCGGGCTATCATCAACTACGCGTCAAAGAAGAAGATATTCCGAAAATTGCTTTCCGGACACGCTACGGTCATTACGAATTTTTGGTCATGCCGTTTGGATTGACGAATGCGCCAGCTGTATTCATGGATCTCATGAATCGAGTTTGTAGTCCGTATCTAGATAAGTTTGTTATCGTTTTCATTGACGATATTCTTATGTATTCCAAAAATGAGCAAGAGAATGAGCAGCATTTAAGGTTGGTATTAGAATTGTTAAGAAAAGAACAGTTATACGCCAAATTTCCTAAGTGTGCATTTTGGTTAAAAGAAGTGCAATTTCTTGGCCACGTTGTTAGTAGCAAAGAAATTCAGGCTGATCCAGCTAAAATTGAGGCCATTGAAAAATGGGAGACTCCTAAGACACCAACACAAATACGTCAATTTTTGGGCTTAGCCTGTTATTATAGAAGGTTTATTCAATATTTTTCCCGAATAGCTAAGCCATTGACATCGTTAACACAAAAAGGGAAGAAGTACGAATGGACCTCTGAGCAGGAGAGTGCATTTCAATTACTGAAGAAGAAGTTGACTATGGTGCCTATTTTATCGTTACCTGAAGGGAACGCCGATTTTGAGATATATTGTGACGCTTCGCGACAAGGTTTTGGTTGCGTCCTTATGCAACGAAAGAAAGTTATTGCGTACGCATCCCGACAATTAAAGATTCACGAGCGAAATTATACGACGCATGATCTAGAACTGGGAGCAGTAGTGTTTGCATTGAAGATATGGAGACACTACTTATATGGGGTTAAATGCACTGTGTTTACCAATCATAAAAGCCTTCAACATATTTTCGATCAAAAACAGTTGAACATGAGGCAACGTAGGTGGGTTGAACTGATAAACGACTATGATTGTGAGATTCGCTATCATCCGGGGAAAGCAAATGTAGTGGCTGACGCTCTAAGCAGAAAGGAACGAGAGCCAATTCGAGTACGAGCGATGAACATAAAAATTCGCATGAATCTCAACTCACAAATCAAAGAGGCTCAACGAGAAGCTCTTACTAAGGAAAACATAGGAAATGAAATAATGAAGAAGTATGAGAAGCAACTCGTTATACGGGAAGACGGAATTCGATGTTTTGCAAAACGTATTTGGGTACCAAAGTTGGGTGGATTAAGGAAGATGATATTGAACGAGGCACATAAGACAAGATACTCGATACATCCTGGAGTTGGAAAGATGTATCAAGATCTTAAGACGCATTATTGGTGGCCTAATTTAAAGACAGACGTTGCAACATATGTCGGGGAATGTTTAACTTGTTCCAAAGTCAAAGCAGAACACCAGAAGCCGTCAGGGTTACTTCAACAACCAGAAATCCCAGAATGGAAGTGGGACGGTATTACCATGGATTTTATCACGAAGTTACCCAAGACTGCATGGGGTTATGACACCATTTGGGTAATAGTTGATCGTCTCACCAAATCTGCACATTTCTTGCCTATAAAGGAAACGGATAGAATGGGGAAGCTATTACGATTATACATAAAGGAAATTGTTTCAAGGTATGGAATACATATTTCCATTATATCCGATCGTGATAGTAGATTTACATCAAAGTTCTGGCAATCACTACAGGAGGCCCTGGGAACTCGTTTGGATATGAGCACCGCATATCATCCGCAAACTGACGGGCAGAGTGAAAGAACAATTCAGACTCTTGAAGACATGCTCAAGGTATGTGTGATCGATTTTGGAAACGGATGGGATAAATATCTACCATTAGCAGAATTCTCGTATAATAATAGTTATCATGCGAGCATTAAAGCTGCACCATTCGAAGCACTGTATGGAAGGAAGTGTAGATCCCCTATCTATTGGAATGAAGTAGGAGATCGACGATTAACTGGTCCCGAAATCATACAAGAAACTACTGAGAATGTAGTACAAATCAAGGAGAGATTGAAAACAGCCCGTAGTCGCCAAAAGAGCTACGCCGATGTCCGAAGGAAACCATTAGAGTTTCAGATCGTTGACATGGTTATGCTAAAGGTGTCACCTTGGAAAGGTGTAATACGTTTCGGCAAAAGGGGTAAACTGAACCCAAGATATGTAGGCCCGTTCAAGATCATCGAACGCATTGGACCGATAGCTTATCGACTCGAGTTACCACAACAACTCGCCGGAGTACATAATACATTTCTCGTTTCAAACCTTAAGAAGTGTCTTGCAAAGAAAGACCTCACCATTCCTCTTGAAGAAATCCAAGTCGACGAGAAACTAGAATTCATAGAAGAACCAGTCGAAATCATGGACCGTGAAGTTAAACAGCTCAAGCAGAGCAACATACCAATCATTAAGGTTCATTGGAATGCTCGAAGGGGTCCTGAGTTTACTTGGGAACGAGAGAATCAGATGAAACAAAAGTACCCACATTTGATTCCCGAGAACGCAAAATAGGTACAACTTTAAAATTTCGGGACGAAATTTATTTAACCGGTAGGTACTGTAACGACCCGGATTTTTCCGATCATTTTATACATATGAAATTAATATTTACATAAATTAAACATTACCAACATGATATGCAATCCAAATTGTTGAGTCTTGTGTTTTTGAAAAGAGTTTTACACAAAGTTTGACCGTCCAATTTGACCGATGATATCATGAACTATATAACATACGATAATTATACGACTGTGTGCATATACGTATTTATACATATTTAACATGACCTAAGGATGGTTTAACATATCATTGTGTACTAATAACAATGAGTTATAAGTATACTTTGAGACTACTAACTAAAGTTTTCAAAACGGTTCTTTGATATATATACCTATAACCTATAATGCTTATACAAGTATCGTATAAATACATATTTAATTACTTTTAAAGGGCTTAAATACATAAAACAATATAACTATATTCACAAAAGATAGTTATATTTGAATTCTCGTTTCATTTCCTCAAGATTTTTACACGTATACCTAGGGTATATGTAACCGTATTGTACGCAGCTTCTAGATGTATTTACTATTGGTATATACACCTTTAATCATTCATTCTTAGCAGCCATCTTAGAGTCAAAAACATATGGAACCATTATTTATCAACTTGTATGACTAATGAGCTAAAAAACAAACTTAAGGATTTTTTTTCTATATAACAAGTAAATTCGTTTTTATGATTTCACCCCATTTTTCCATTCCATTTTCTCATACTTACACTCCAAATTCTCTCTCAAAATACTCCTAACATCATACTTGATCATCTCCAAGCATTTTCACCATCTTTTAGCTTCATAATCAAGGTAAAACTATGTTTAAACTTTGATTCAATTCATGTAAGTTATTTATCTTAAATCAAGATATAAACTTACTTACAACCTTTGTTTCTTTTCATGATTTCACTTCCTAATCTTTCAAGTTATCAAGAACAAGTTCATATCTTGTTTATTCAGTAACTTTCTTCATCATACTTGAGGTATAACCTTGGTTCATCATCTTGTTCAATTCATATATGACTATCTTATTACGAATATATATAACAACAAGAACATAGTTTGAATGATTTCAAACTTGTTCGCAAACTAAATAGATCCTTCTAACTTGACTTTTAAAACACTTCCAGACCTGTAATATATCATAATGATATGCTAACTTAACAAGATACAACTTGAGTTTACAAAGAACACCTTAAAACTGAATCTACGTCGTCGGAGTGCAACCGGGGGCTGTTTTGGGTTGGATAATTAAAAACCATCTTAAACTTTGAATTGAAAGTTTATATTCTGGAAAAATGATATTTCTTATGAATATGTTAATATATAAAAATCTCATGGTGTAACTCAAAGTGTAAGTATTTTTGTAAAAATGATCATCTAGATGTTGTTTTTACGACGGAAATGATCACTTTCATAAGATTCACCAAAGTTTGACCTATAACCTATGATTTTGAATGCAAACTAAGGTATTTATTGTTCATATTTATAAATAATGGCTCGATTCAAGGAAGTGGCAAGTTGAACCAACAAAAACGGAGTTGTATTGAAGAAACTACGGCTAAAACAAAATTGGGTATCCGAAGCTAGTTTAGCTACGAAATTAATTGGAGTAAAACTAAACTAATCATATCTTTGCTAATTAATATGATATTTTATATATATTTACTTATGATTTGATTTTATATATTTCAGGACCACCCGTAAACAACACGAGAAGATTAATTATAAGACCTCATGATTGTACGCAACACGTCATTTGACAACACGGTACTTTAAGTACGCAACACGTCATTTGACAACGCGGTACCATGGGTCGAGATTAATTCTGATCAATACGAATACGATGGGGTCTTTATTTATTTTATTGAACAACTAATTGTGGACCACTAACATCGGACTGCTAACTACGGACTATTAGATATTAAAAGTATTACAAGTATACATGTAACGATTATTTGAAAAGAAAATATGTTGATATATTATATATGGTTAGGTTCGTGATATCTATCGGAGACCAAGTCGTATATCTTCAAGACAAACGTGAGTATATAGTCCCACTTTTAAACTCTAAATATTTCGGGATGAGAATACATGAATTTTATGATTTACGTTATGGACACAAGTAATTAAAAATATATATTCTACGTTGAGTTGTACCACTCACATACTTCCCTGTAACTTGGTAACTACTATTTACATGAGGTATTGTAAACGTGAATGCTGTTGATAGATCTATCGGGCCTAATAACCCCAACTGGACTGGACGACCAGTATTCAACGGTTGCACAGTACTTCGTTTCGGTGACTACACTTGGTACGGTGTAGTGAGATTTCATAATAAAGGGAATATGCGACGTTGATTAAATGTTAAGTATGGTTATCAAGTTCTCAACCACTTAGAATATTTTTATTAAAACGTTTATGTATATTAAATCTTGTGGTCTATATTTATAACGCTGCTAGCATTAAACCTATATCTCACCAACTTTATGTTGACATTTTAAGCATGGTTATTCTCAGGTGATAATTAAAAGCTTCCGCTGCATTATGCCGAATTTAAGCAGGATTTGGAGTATACATATTTGTGTCAAAAATAAAACTGCATATCGGAAGATTTGTAATGTGAAATATGTTGGAAATCGTATTGTTATTATCAAATGTAAAGTTTGTAAAACTAAGATTATCGCTAAACGATAATCATTATTATGTTGTTTGAACCTTCGATTATAATAAAGGTTATGGTTTGTATTATAAAAACGTATGAAGATTTTGAAAAATGTCACATATAGAGGTCAATACCTCGCAATGACACCAATGAGTACGTGACGTTTATATTCGATATGAACGGGACGCTTCAAAGTCGGCGTTCTATATTTGCGACCATACAACATCTCATAAGGCGGCATACCAATACTAGAATGGTAAGTATTGTTGTAGGCAAACTCAATCAAAGGTAGATGTATATCTCACGGACCACCGTACTCTAATACGCCAGACCTAAGCATATCCTCTAGTGTCTGTATAGTACGCTCACTTTGACCGTCGGTCTGTGGATGGTACGTTGTACTCAGGTTTACCCTTGTTCTCAAACTTTTCTGTAAGCTGTTCTAGAAATTAGATACAAATCTAGAATCCCTGTCAGATACGATACACAACGGAACCCCATGTCGACTAACTATTTCTTTCAAGTATAATTCGGTCAAAGTACTCAACGAAGCTATCTCTTTTGTTGCTAAGAAGTGTGCACTCTTTGTCAGTCGATCAACAATTACCCATATCATATCGTTACCTCTCTGAGATCTAGGTAATTTGTTACAAAATACATCGTAATATTATCCCATTTCCACTCTGGAATTTTTAACTGCTGTAACGTACCATATGGTTTCTGATGTTCGGCCTTAACCTGTGCACAAATATGACATCTTTCTACCAATTGAGCAATATCTTTCTTCATCGTTGGCCACCAATACATTGATTTCAAGTCGTTATACATCTTGGTACTACCCAGATGGACAGTTAATCTTGATTTGTGTGCTTCATTTAAGATAAATTTCCTTAAGTCTCCAAGCATAGGCACCCAAATTCGGTTCTTAAACGTCTTAAGTCCACGAGAATCATCAGTCAATTGATCCATTATTTTGGTCATCAATTCAGTCTTTAAATTCTCCTCCAATAAAGCTTGGGCTTGCACCTGTTTTATCTGTTCAATTAGGTCAGAAACTATTTTGGTTCTTATAAATTTTACGGTCTCTACGGTATTTTTATGACTTAAAGCATCGGCAACAACATTTGATTTGCCCGGGTGATATTTTATTTCACAATCATTGTCTTTTATAAGCTCTATCCACCGTCTCTATCGCGTATTTAGTTCTTTCTGCGTGAAAATATGCTGAAGACTCTTATGATCTGTACATATTACACACTTTGTACCGTATAAGTAGTGTCTCTATAATTTCAAAGCAAACACCACTGCATCCATTTCTAAATCATGAACCGGATAGTTACGTTCGTGTGTCTTTAGCTGAAGAGAAGCGTACGCGATAACTTTATCTCTCTGCATCAGAACACACCCCAACCCGGCAATTGACGCATCACAATAAACCACGAAGTCATCTGAACCCTCTGGTAATGCTAACACTGGAGCCTGACACAATAACTGTTTCAGAGTCTGAAAGGCCTGTTCCTGTTGATCACCCCATCGAAAACTTACATCTTTTCTGGTTAATTTGGTTAACGGACCCGCTATTTTAGAAAAATCTTTTATAAATCGGCGATAATAACCCGCAAGACCCAAGAAACTCTTAACTTCTGTTGGCTTCTTCGGCGAGTTCCAACTCATTACCGCTTCTATTTTTGACGGATCCACTTTAATACCTACCTCACAGATAACATGACCCAGAAACTGCACCTCTCGAAGCCAAAACTCACACTTCGAGAACTTAGCATATAACTGCTCTTTCTTTAACAACGCTAACACTAACCACAGATGTGTGGCATGATTGGCTTTTGTATTTGAATACACCAATATATCATCGATAAAAACGATAACAAACTGATCTAAATACGGTTTACAAACCCTGTTTATCAGATCCATGAAGACTACCAGAGCATTTGTTAACCCAAATGGCATAACCAAGAACTCGTAATGCCCATATCTTGTTCTAAACGCTGTCTTCGGTATATCTGATTCTGCAACCCGAACCTGATGATACCCGAATCTAAGATCTATTTTCGAGAAATATGACGCACCCTGAAGCTGATCAAATAGATCATTGATTCTAGGAAACAGATACTTATTCTTAACCGTTCTCGTATTCAATTCTCGATAATCTATACACATTCTTAGAGTACCATATTTCTTCTGTACAAACAACACCGTTGCACCCCACGGCGAGGAACTAGGTCTTATAAACCCTCTGTCTAACAATTCTTGTATTTGAGACATCATCTCTCTAATTTCGAAAGGTGCTAACCTATAAGGAGCCTTAGCTACTGGAGTTGTTCCAGGAACCAACTCAATCTTATACTGTACTTCTCTTACCGGCGGCAACCCTGGTAATTCGTCAGGAAACACCTCAGGAAATTCCGAAACCACCGGAATATCAGTAACAGATCTCTTCTCTATCTTAGCATCAATAACATAAGCCATAAAAGACTCACACCCCTTCAAAAGTGACCTCTTCACCTTCATCATAGAGATCAACGAAAAACTGAACCCACTTCGTTCCCCTCGGGCCACAATACGGGTTCCATCGGTCAAACGAAAGGTCACAATCTTCTTATCACACTTAATGTGGGCCTTATGTAGACTCATCCAGTTCATCCCTAACACTACATCAAAACTAGGGATTGGCAACACTAAACAGGACATAGCAAGCGGTCTACCATCAATTTCTATACTAGCTCTAGACACATACGTTGTGACTAGAACCGTCTTACCATCAGCTACCTCTACTCTAACAGGATCAGGAAGCACAGTAGTAGGTAACCCTAATGTAGTACAGAAATCTATAGACATAAACGTCTTATTTTCACCCGAATTAAACAATACTCTAGCAGGTATTGAGTTGATTAAGAACATACCGGTTCTAACATCATTATTATTAGTTGCGGCCTCCACTGTCATCTGAAAGGCCCTTTCTTCTGCAGTCGGCGGGTTCTTTCTCTTCTATCCACTTGACGCTGTGGAACCCCTGAGAGATGCCGAACGCGCCCCTGACCCTGTCCCGGAACTTGTGCCCTTTGACGCCTGACAACTAGCTGAGCGATGACCCGGCTGATGACAACTTCAACACACATTCTCTCTTAAGGAACACCCCTGAGATTCATGACCTACCATACCACATCTTAAACACCTTCTCGTCGCCTCTGAACACTGCCTACTGTGATAAGTCTTACATCCCTTACACCATTCTTTCTTTCCTGAACCTAAACTACCTTGGTTACCCTTACCCTTTTGACTAAACCCAAACAATTTCTTAGACTTTGAACCAGATTGACTGGTAGCTTGACTACCCTGCAGTGCAATGTTTCTCCAGTTCATTCCTCTAGCTGCTCTTACATCACTTTCCACCATCTTTGCCATCACAAAAGCTTGAGACAACGTCGGTGTTGACCTCATAAAGGTCCCGTACTCTGGCAAGATCATGTTCACAAAATGCTGAATTCAAGATTGTTCATCCGGCACCCACTGTTGCACAAACCTCAACTTGTTCATATACTTCTCAATTACTTCATCAATTGACATCTGCGGCATCATCCGCATTTCAAGGAACTCCATCTTAATTCTGTTCATGTCAAACACATTGCAATATTGCTCACATACTTTTGCGTAAAACTGCTCCCAGGTGATCATTCTAACTTGCTCTGGTGGAACACTAGTTATCACAGAATCCCACCATACCATTACTCTATCTTTCAATACCCTGCTTGCATAAGTCACCTTTAGTTCTGGCTCACACTGACAAGCCTCAAATGCCTTTTCAACCTCCCGTAACCATTTGAGAGTCACAGTTGGGTCGGGACTTCCCGAAAACAGAGACGGTCCACAATCTCTGAATTGTTTAAAAGTGCATCTATTTGGTGGCTGGTACTGTTGTTGGAATTGTTGTTGTGGAAATGATTGGTGATACATGGGTGACTGAACTTAGTTCATCATCATGGGATTTTGATACTGATTATAATTCGGTGGTGGCATGACATATTGAGGGAATTGATTCTGGAGTAGGTATTGATACTGGTTCTGGTTTATCTGTGGTATGGTATGCGACTGTGAAGTGACAAAACCTGGCGATGTATCCTCATTACCCGACTGTCTAGCTAACTCAAACTCAGCAATCTTTTCCTGAGCTTCTTTAAACTTACTTTCAAGCTCATGTACATAAGCAGCATCATAAACCTCTGCCTCATCCTCCACATCAGGAGCTCTGAACGTTCCGAGGTGGATCGGGATTGTAGCGTTAGCATCCCTGTTATCTGCCATCTGTGCTACAAAACACTCGCACAAAAGCTTAGTGGATAACGGCTAGTTTCCTAAACACTAAGATGCACAACATCCTACATTCACTTAGCTCCCATCCCACAGACATGTTTGACTTAATTCAAGGTTTAGGAACAAATATGCGCACGTACTTGCTGCTAAACCACGCTCTGATACCAAGTTGTAACACCCTAATTTTTTTTAAACAGAGCGGAAGTAAATGTTCAATTACCAAAGTAACCTTAGTTAATGTTTACATAACATTGTTTAAAAAACAACTTTATAGAACAACGGTGTTACGTGAAAACATAATTAAATTAGAAAACATCAGAGTCAACACATAGTCAAAGATGTCTTCTAAACCGTCCGCAACACCCATCCTAACCAGCAGTACCTAAACCTGCAAGGGATGGAAATGTGGGGGAATTAGCACAACTGCTAAGTGAATGGATACTATCTAACAGACCAAGCATAAGCAACTAAACATGCAAGGGGTCACAACTATGCTAACGTCCTGAACTAGCATATAATAACAACTGACAATATGAGGATCAGCGGCTTGTACGAGCACACGACTTAGTTGTTTAAGCTACAGTCTACCGATAGTCCGCTTTACTGATTCCACTGCATAACCGTCCAGACGCAACACATGCGTCCTTCTATGCTATACTGAACAATCAGTAACATCATGTCCCGACCAGGCTACCACGGTCTACCTCACATCAACCCTACCTTGCCGCCTCGGTGGGTTCCCAACCTTGCCGCCTCGGTTGGTGTCCAACTAATGGTGCGCACATAAGATCACAGATAAACAGTCATGCAATCATCCTAACTAGCATGGCAATATCTAACTATGCATGGTAATCATACTAAACATAAACATAATATAAAGAGTCTGAACAAGTAGCGTGTCAGCTACTTAATACTCTATCCGGAGATAGACCCACTCACCAAATACCAGCAACTAGCTCAGATAATCTATCATTGAGCGGCTTCCTTATCCTTATCACCTGAACATAGGCAAATCAAGTTAGTTTCTGTCTATTAACACTAAAACAACACAGTACAGAAATCAGTCACAAAAAGCACCGCTAAAAGTCCACCTAACACTTATGCATTTTCAGAATTTACATCCTGATTATCATAAGTCACGCGGGCAGCATAACGGCTAGACATCAACAATTAGTAAAATATTCTACCCACAAAGACACTCGGCCGACTGACTCACACATTCGGTCGACTGTGTCCACACACACACGGTCGTGGTCCTCTCACTCGGTCGACTGAGTAAAATAAAACATCTGGTCAGAACTCAGACACACTCTATCGAGTGTGTCACTCAACCGGTCGATCGTCTACACGGTTGGTCGAGTGTCAAGAGACACTCGGCCGAGTGTGTTCATCTGATGAAGAAGATGAACATAACTACGGGTTAAAACCAAAATTCGGCATTTCTTGCTCTAGAGCTCGTTTCCTACCTCAAAACTGACTAAATCGACTACACTAAACATCAATAAACACAAATCCACAAGATTTTGAAACTAACAACATCAAAATCAACCATTTTGACCCAATTTGCACTTTTAACAAACTTGACACAAAAACTTCAATTTTCTCAAAGATTAAAGCTTGATACACTATGATTCTTACCTCAAAAGACTCAATAATTCGTAAGGAACAAGCTGATATGAATGATTTGAGCTCTAGAACACAAATTGGAAATCTAGGGTTTGATAGGATGAGATGAGAGTGTATGGTTTGTTTTGTGAATTTTCTATAGAAATAGGGAAAATGAGAGAAGAAGGTAGCAATATACACTAAATTGGGGTTAAAATCCCATACCCCATCACACACGGGTATTTACCAGTTATCTAATAACTTTCGTACTTAATTTGACTGCCCTAACGGAGTCCAAATTAAATAAACGAACCTGTTATGTGACTCTTGTCACAAACTGGTCTTAACTAAATAATAAAATAATATTACACATATAAATAAAATAAAGGCATAAATAATCGCACAAATATGCCTAAGGGCACAATAGTCATCTTACTTCTAGGCCCGATCTGAGGATGTTACATAAAGTCTCTCGAGTTTCGCATTACGTGGTGTTGGAGACTTCCTAATCTACACCATTTCATATTGACATTGGTTGTCTCATCATTTCACGATGTTTCAATCGATGTATCATACCATGAAAAGAGGAGCCACCGAGCTTCACCGTGTGCTATCTTCTTGATGAAGTACAATGGCTTCGTGTTAGTGTTGCTAGACAACACACACCATAGCTAAAATCTATAGCACACTTGTGCTATCAATTAACGGAAAGGAAGTAACTACTTCTTACCTTTTCTCAAAATAAGCATAAAATATTGTTATGTGGGAAGTAGGCTAGTGAATAAAAGCTTCAAGCTTTGACACTCCCGGGAGAGTCGAGTCCTCCCAATGTCTCATTTTGGAAGTCAAGTCTTCCAAACTTGGAAATAAAGTCTTCCAAGTTATGTTGTGTTTCAAGCTTGGGAGTAAAGTCTCCCAAGTCAAGTCTGACCCTTTTAAGAAAGTGAAAGTCTTCCTAGTGCTTCAAATTTTTTTGGAATTAATGGATTCTATTAATTAGCCACGTGGGCCCCTAATTCCACGAACCTCCGTCAATGCATTCGCCCTACTATGAGAGAAACCATAGAGTTGTGATAGAAAGCTTGATGAGTGCCGGTTATCCCGAGCCCGGGGTGACCAATAAAGATAGGGGTACCCAGTACCCTAGCTTTGGCACACCCACCTTAACCCTAAACTTGGAATTGATGATTATAATTTGGCGTTGACGACCATTATTTGGAATTGACGAAAATAGGTGTTTTGGGGGTATGGAGGTGGAAGAGGGATAGCCATCGCGGGTTGACTAGGTGAGCATATCTTTTTGGATGCATATTCTTTACACGATGTATTTCTTGGTGAGTGGTGATGTGTATGATATTCATGGCCCTTATTGATTTTGAGGTGCATGTTGGATCATTTTGGGTACACCATTGAGTTTATTTGAGTAGGTTTGTGTTAGATTGTGATTGATTTAGAGATTTTATTTGATTTGCATTTTGTTGAGTTAATGGCTATCCCGCGGATCCTACATAAATGGTCAAAGTCAAGAAGGTCAAAGTTTGATATTGTGAAAATCTTATGCTTGATGATTGGTGTTTGATGACCTCTTAGGTGATAGAGTTGACTTTGACAGGGGAATGGTTGATTTGGGTAGATTTAGGCTTGAAGTGTGATTGTGTTAGTATTTGTGGATTGAAGACTTGAAGGTGTGCTAGTTGAAGAGACTGTTTAAAGTTGATGATGTTATTCCTTGAAGGTTTGAGTTTGAGAAGATTGAAGATCGATTTTGATTGTTGATTAAAGAGTTTGCCCAAGTCTCAAGTTCAAGTAATGATTTGAAGAATGGCATGTGCTTTGAGGTAATACTTTGTATTTTGGCCACATTTATTTGAAATGCAAGTTTGGTTTGATATTTATTGAATTTGAGCTTGAGACTACTAGTTTGGGTATTGACGGTTGAGTTTAGAGTGCTTGATCCTATATTGCTTGAGGACAAACAATGTTCAAGTGTGGGGGATTTGATATTGCTCAAAAATAAACATATTTATCTTCGCAATATCTCCCTACTTTGGTGGCATTTCGATACCGGTTGTGATGATTAATGAGCGGTTTGTGTATTTAGTCGTTTCGGGACAAAAGTGGTCTAAAAGTTCATATTTATGCTAAGGAATCAACCATTGGGACAAAGGAATGAACCTAATGAAGTTTTGAAGTGAAAATGAAGTTCCATGGTCAAAAGCGGCGCTCCTATGTGCTAAAACGTGTGTTAAAAAGATCAGCAACCAAAAGCGCCGCTCCAGCACAAAAGCGCCGCTCCTGAGGTCCAAAAGCGCCGCTCCTATTCTAAAAGCGCCCCTCCACGTGCTGATTCAACAAAAAATTCAGCCGACCTATAAAAGCATATTTGGGGTTTTTAAGTTAGGGAGCTGATTCCTTAGCCGTTTTGAAGCCCTAAAAGGGTTCCCATCATGATTTCATCAAGATGAAGTCCAATTTCATGCTCCCAACTCCAATTCCATGAAGATTAGTGATAGATTCACATCATCCATTCTCCATTTTAGTGTTTCTTCTCCATTTTGGGTTGTAATCTCCACTTTAGTTTATCTATTTTGCATTAATTAGTTGTAATCATTACTTTTCTTCATCTAGCATTGAACTAATTACTTGTAATCACTCAAGATGATGTTTATTGATGTTTCTATGCTTATCGCTAGTATAATCTCTACTATGTTTGGCTAAATCACTTGTGTTTGTTTATCTATGAATCTCTAATGCATAAGATTAGCCCTTAATCTATTGAATAAAGTTGTTTTGAATAAATATTTTGTGTTAGTTATGAGGTCCATTGCTATGATTTAATATTGGTTTTACTTTGATTACATAGATTGAGTAGCCCTCTTAGTAATTTGAGAAGTGAATCAATTTGTGCTTCAACACCCTAGGTGATCTAGACAACTAGAATAGGGATTTCAAGTGATTGTGTTTCTAGTCTAAGTTGGTTTTCAATTGACCTTTGTTCATCACAGTGGTGTTTGGCTATTTTAAGTGATTTTGATGGTTAAAGGGTTTTAAGTGATTTCAACCCGAGCATAATTTCAATAATCAACTCATACTTAACTTGATCTTAGGATACCATGTAATGACCCGGACTTTTTCGATCGATCTATACTTATAAGATTAATATTTACATAAATTAAACCTTACCAACATGATAAGCAATCCAAATTGTTGAGACTTATGTTTTTAAAAAGAGTTTTACACAACGTTTGACCGTCTAGTTGACCGATGATATCACGAACTATATAACATATGATAATTATACGTTTGTGTATATATATGTATAAATACATATTTAACATGATCTAAGAATGTTGTAATACTTCATTTTGTATTAATAACAATAAGTTATAAGTATATTTTGAAACTACTAACTTAAGTTTTCAAAACAATAACCATACGTAACGTTCTTTGATATAAATACTTATAACCTATAATGTTTATACATATATCGTATATGTAATGTATTTAATCACTTTTTAAGGACTTAAATACATAAAACAATATAAGTATATTCACAAAAGATAATTATATTTGAATCCTCGTTCCGTTTTCACAAGATTTCTATACGTATATTTAGAGTATATGTACTCGTATCATACCTAGCTTCTATACGTATTTACTATTGGTATATACACATCAAATCACCACCAACCAGCCCTTGTTCATGCCTTATGTATAAGGTAACTCTCTTGTTCATGCCTTAAGTATAAGGTAATTACTTTTGTATGATAGTATGACTAATTACACAAAATTACAACATAAATTTTGTCCATGATCTTCATCATTCACGCCACCATCACCACCATATATACTCCATCCATTTTCAATTTTGCTACATCATTTTGCTAGTTAGGAATACACTTTCAAGAGCCTTAAAACCCTTAACCATCTCAGCCCACAACCATGAAGATCTAGCTTCAAAAACATCACTTAATCACCATAAGAAAACCCTTACAAAAACACTTCAAGAATCCTTCCAAGAACACAAGTTTACTTCCAATCTTTCATCCAACTCCACCACTCTTTTGGTTCTAGGTTTTTACTCCTCTTTTACAGCAATCTTGTCCAAGTAACTTGAGGTAGTAACTTTGTTCATAACCTTATTCGATTCATATATATATAGTTATCTTATTTTATGGTATACAATTTTAACAACAAGAACATAGTTTGAATGATTTCAAACTTGTTTGCAAACTAAATAGATCCTTCTAACATAACTTTTAAAATACTTCAAGACCTGTAATATATCATAAGGATATGCTAACTTAACAAGGTATAACTTGGTTTTTCAAAGAACACCTTAAAAACTGAATTTACGACGTCGGAGTGCAATCGGGGGCTGTTTTGGGTTGGATAATTAAAAACTTTTTTGAACCTTGAATTGGAGGTTTATTTTCTGGAAAAATGATATTTACTATGAATATGATAACACATAAAAATTTCATGATTTAACTCAAAGTATAAGTATTTTTAGAAAAATAATAATTTAATGTTGTTTGCATAAGGGAAAATGATTAACTTCATAAGTTTCACCAAAATTTGACCTATGACCTGTGATTTCGAATACAAACTAAGGTATTTGCAGTTCATATTCTTAAAGAAGGACTCGATCCAAGGAAGTGGCAAGTTGAACCAACGAAAACGGAGTTGTAACGAAGAAACTATGACCAAAACAAAATCGGATATCCAAAACTAGTTTAGCCATGAAAATAATTGGAGAAAAATTAAATAAATCACATCTTTTTTAAAATAACATGATATTTTATATATATGTACTCATAATTTAATTTTATATATTTCAGGATCACCCGTAAACAATACGAGAAGATTAATCATAAGATCCCATGATTGTACGCAATACGTCTTCTAGACAATATAGGTACCATGGGTCAAGATTAATCCCGACCAATACGAATACGATGGGGGTTTTATTTATTTTGATGGGGGTTTTATTTATTTATTAAACACCTAAATATGAACCATTAAAATTGAATTGCTAACTACGGACTAAGAAGACATTAAAAGTATTATAAGTATATATACGTGACGATTGTTTAAAATGAACATATATTGATATATTATATATGGATAGGTTCGTGATATCAACCGGAGACCAAGTCAAAATATATATATCTTCAAGGCAAAAGTGAGTATATAGTCCCACTTTTAAACTCTAAGTATTTCAGGATGAGAATACATGTATTTTATGTTTTACGTTATGGACACAAGTAACTGAAAAATATATTCTACGTTGAGTTGTACCACTGGCATACTTCCCTGTAGCTTGGTAACTACTATTTACAGCGGTATTGTAAACGCGAATCCTGTTGATAGATCTATCGAGCCTGACAACCCCAACCGGACTGGACGACCAGTATTCAACGGTTGCACAGTACTTCGTTTCGTGACTACACTTGGTACGGTGTAGTAAGATTTCATAATAAAGGGAATATGCGACGTGATTAAATGTTAAGTATGGTTACCAAGTGCTCAACCACTTAGAATATTTTTATTAAAATGTTTACATATGAAATCTTGTGGTCTATATTTATATCGCTGCCGGCATTAAACCTATATCTCACCAACTTTATGTTGACGTTTTAAACATGTCTATTCTCAGGTGATAACTAAAAGCTTCCGCTGCAACATGTTGAATTTAAGCAAGATCTTGTGTACGCATATTTGTGTCAAAAACAAAACTGCATATCCGAGGAGTTGTAATGTAAAATATGCTAGAAATCGTATTGTTATCATCACATGTAAAGTTTGTAAGTCTAAGATTATCGCTAAACGATAATCATCTTTATATTGTCTAAAGCTTGTATTATCATAAGAGTTATGGTTTGTAATGTAAAATAAATGCAGTTGTTCTTTTAAAAATGTTGCATATAGAGGTCAATACCTCGCAATGAAATCATACGTTATCTAACTCGTTCTTATGGTTAAGGACGGGTTATGACATGTGGTATCAGAGCGGTGGTCTTAGCGAACCAGGTTTACATTAGTGTGTCTAACTGATAAGTCGTTAGGATACATTAGTAAGTCTGGACTTTGACCGGGTCTGATTTAAAAACCATTGCTTATCATTGTTGGTTAAAATTTATATGTAAATATTATGTAGTACTAATGGGTTAGTTGTTGTGTGATAGATGTCGGGCTCAAAACTTATTATCACATTCAGCGACTCCGAACCAGAATCTTCAGATGGTGTTCCAGTCATTAACCTATCCGATGACGAAAATAATATCTTTGGGGAAGACTCACAAATTCCAGATGAACCAACTATAGAGAACCCGGAAAGTGAACCCGAGGAGGAAAGTGAACCTGAGGAGGAAGATATACAGGAAATTACGGAAGACAAGTTTGAACGAGGAGAGAAACGAAAGGCTAATGAATTAAAAAATCCAAATCCCGAGTTTAGCGAGGATGATGTAGCACCAACTCCACTAGACACTACCACCCCTATTCCCGCTATCCCTATTCGTTCTATCCCGGCATCTAGTTCTTCGGCCCCTCAGCCAAAATATAGGGAGACACCGCCAAAATATAGGCAGACAGCCAGGATAAGCGTTAAGCGATTCTTTGAACCTAAACGTCCTAGAAAATAGACCAAACGATGCGCTGCCGTATTAAACCATGGGATCATATAATGTTTTGTATAATATTATTAGTGTCGTTTGCTTAATGTTCGATGTAAGATAATCATATGTAAAAAAGTGAAGTATGAAATGCAATAATTTTCCATGGTTAAGTATTATTTAGATGGTAGTAATTGGTTCTGTACTAAGCTATTAAGTATGGACATTAACGGGTAGGTACTACCCTAGATATAATTATAAAACGCTAATAAGAAGAAAAGGCTTTTATAATAATACCTGGTTCATATTATTAATAAGCTATAATGTACTGTAAATATACACTACATCTATAATATTCCATGTGAATAATTATTTTCTTTTCATTCTTATAGAAGAATATGGCGCGATTGAATCGAATGATGGAACAAGAAGTCGAGGAATTCATCAACCAGCGAGTGAACGACAGAATGTTATGGGTCGAGGCTGCAAGAGCTGCTGTAGTTAACCCAAATCCTCGTGTAGGATGCACCTACAAAACTTTTCAAGCTTGCAAGCCCTCATCATTCAGTGGAACAGAAGGACCGATCGGTTTAACCCGATGGATAGAAAAGATGGAGACTGTGTTTAAAATCAGTGGTTGTGTTGAAAAGGACATGACCAAGTATGCATCGTGCACTTTACAAGATAGTGCACTCACGTGGTGGAAAAATTATGTGAAGGCTGTAGGAGGAGATGTAGCTTATGATACTCCATGGGAAGAATTCAAAATAATGTTAATCAACGAGTATTGTCCAAGGAACGAGGTTAGGAAGCTGGAAGATGAATTACGAAGCCTGAAGGTTGTTGGTACTGAAATCACCAACTACAATCAACGATTCATGGAATTAGTTTTGCTATGTCCTGAATTGGTTCCAACCGAAGAACGGAAGATTGAAATGTACAAAGATGGTTTGCCCAAAAAGGTCAAGGCAAATGTTACAGCATCGAAACCTAAGACAATTCATGAAGCTGTAACCATGGCAAACGAGCTAATGGATCAGGTCATCATGGATAAGAAAGTATCCAATACTGATGTGAAGGTATCGGGTAACAAAAGAAAGTGGAATGGAAATTATGATCGAGGTAACCAACAACAATCTTTTAAGAAACAAGAAATCACGCAAGGTGCGGGTAGTGGTTTAAGCTTTGGTTACAAAGGACAAAATCCTTTATGTAACCGATGCCACAAATATCACTCTGGCTACTGTAATGTGGTATGCAACAAATGTAATCGAAAGGGTCATCTTGCTGAAGATTGTAGGGCTCTCGTTACAAATACAAATGGTACCAAGACTCCTGCCACCAATGCAAATAGAACTGCTTTGGCTACCATTACTTGTTATGGGTGTGGAAAACAAGGTCACTATAAGAGCCAGTGCCCGAATCCAGAGAAGAATATCGGACCTGCACGTGGGAGAGCATTTATTATTAATGCTAGAGAGGCATGTGAAGACCCGGAGCTTGTTACGGGTACGTTTACCATTAATAACTTATCAACATCTATTATATTTGATACTGGTGCCGATAGAAGTTACGTGTGTAGAAATTTTTACACTAAATTGAATTGTTCATCATTACCTCTAGATGCTAAGTACATGATTGAGTTAGCTAATGGTAAACTAATTAAAGCCGATAAAATTTGTCGTGATTGTAAAATAAATTTAGCCGGTGAAACGTTTAAAATTGACTTGATACCCGTATAATTAGGAAGATTTGATGTAATAGTCGGCATGGACTGGATGTCCAAAGTAGGAGCTGAAGTTGTGTGTGCCAAGAAGGCAATTCGCATTCCTTGTAAGGATAAAATGCCGGTGATGATTTATGGAGAGAAGGGTAACTCAAAGCTAAAACTCATTAGCTGTTTGAAAGCCAAGAAGTGTTTAGAAAAGGGATGTTATGCTATTCTAGCACATGTTAATAAAGTTGAAAAGAAAGAAAAAGAGAAGTGCATCAACGACGTGCCTGTGGCAAGAGATTTTCCTGAAGTTTTTCCGGAAGAGTTGCCGGGATTACCTCCATTTAGATCTGTAGAATTTCAAATAGATTTAGTACCAGGAGCTGCACCAGTTGCCCGTGCTCCATATAGACTTGCACCGTCCGAGTTAAAAGAACTTCAGAGTCAGTTAAAAGAATTACTGGATCGTGGATTCATACGACCAAGTACTTCACCGTGGGGAGCTCCGATTCTATTTGTTAAAAAGAAAGATGGATATTTTAGGATGTGTATAGATTATCGTGAATTAAATAAGTTAACTATCAAGAATCGGTATCCACTACCGAGAATTGACGACTTATTTGATCAACTGCAAGGATCATGTGTGTACTCGAAAATTGACCTAAGGTCGGGCTATCATCAATTACGTGTCAAAGAAGAGGACATTCCGAAAACTGCTTTTCGGACACGTTATGGTCATTACGAATTTTTGGTCATGCCGTTTGGGTTGACAAATGCGCCAGCTGTATTCATGGACCTCATGAATCGAGTTTGTAGTCCGTATTTAGATAGGTTTGTTATCATTTTCATTGATGATATTCTTATCTATTCCAAGAGTGAGCAAGAGCATGAGCAGCATTTAAGGTTGATATTAGAGTTGTTGAGAAAAGAACAGCTATATGCTAAATTTTCTAAATGTGCTTTCTGGTTGAAAGAAGTGCAATTTCTTGGCCACGTTGTTAGTAGCAAAGGAATTCAGGTTGATCCAGCAAAAATTGAAACCATTGAAAAATGGGAGACTCCTAAGACACCAATGCAGATACGCCAATTTTTGGGTTTAGCCGGTTATTATAGAAGGTTTATTCAAGATTTTTCCCAAATAGCTAAGCCGTTGACAGCGTTAACGCAAAAAGGGAAGAAATATGAATGGACCTCTGAGCAGGAGAGTGCATTTCAATTATTGAAAAAGAAGTTGACTACGGCGCCTATTTTATCGTTACCAGAAGGGAACGATGATTTTGAAATATATTGTGACGCTTCGCGACAAGGTTTTGGTTGCGTTCTTATGCAACGGAAGAAAGTTATTGCATACGCATCCCGACAATTGAAGATTCACGAGCGGAATTATACGACACATGATCTAGAACTGGGAGCAGTTGTGTTTGCATTAAAGATATGGAGACACTACTTGTATGGAGTTAAATGCACTGTGTTTACTGATCATAAAAGCCTTCAACATATTTTTGATCAGAAACAGCTGAACATGAGGCAACGTAGGTGGGTCGAGTTAATAAACGACTATGATTGTGAAATTCGTTATCATCCCGGGAAAGCGAATGTGGTGGCTGACGCACTAAGCAGAAAGGAACGAGAACCAATTCGAGTACGAGCAATGAACATAAAAATTCGCATGAATCTCAACTCACAAATCAAAGAGGCTCAACGAGAAGCACTTACTAAAGAAAATATAGGAAATGAAATAATGAAGAAGTATGAGAAGCAACTCGTTATACGGGAAGATGGAACTCGATATTTTGCAAATCGTATTTGGGTACCGAAGTTGGGTGGATTAAGGAAGTTGATATTGAACGAGGCACATAAGACAAGATACTCGATACATCCTGGAGTTGGAAAGATGTATCAAGATCTTAAGACGCATTATTGGTGGCCTAATTTAAAGACAGACGTTGCAACATATGTTGGGGAATGTTTAACTTGTTCCAAAGTCAAAGCAGAACACCAGAAGCCGTCAGGGTTACTTCAACAACCAGAAATCCCAGAATGGAAATGGGACGGTATTACCATGGATTTCATCACGAAGTTACTAAAGACTGCCTGGAGATACGACACCATTTGGGTGATTGTTGATCGTCTCACCAAGTCTGCACATTTCTTGCCTATAAAGGAAACGGATAGAATGGAGAAACTATTACGATTGTATATAAAGGAAGTTGTTTCAAGGCATGGAATACCTATTTCCATTATATCCGATCATGATAGTAGATTTACATCAAAGTTCTGGCAATCACTACAAGAGGCCCTAGGAACTCGTTTGGATATGAGCACCGCATATCATCCGCAAACTGACGGGCAGAGTGAAAGAACAATTCAGACTCTTGAAGACATGCTAAGGGCATGTGTGATCGATTTTGGAAACGGATGGGATAAGTATTTACCGTTAGCAGAATTCTCGTATAATAATAGTTATCATGCGAGCATTAAAGCTGCACCATTCGAAGCACTGTATGGAAGGAAGTGTAGATCTCCTATCTGTTGGAATGAAGTAGGAGATCGACAATTAACTGGTCCCGAGATCATACATGAAACTACTGAAAAGATAGTACAAATCAAGGAGAGATTGAGAACGGCCCGTAGTCGCCAAAAGAGCTACGCCGATGTTCGAAGGAAACCATTAGAGTTTTAGATCGGTGACATGGTTATGCTAAAGGTGTCACCTTGGAAAGGTGTAATACATTTTGGAAAAAGGGGTAAACTAAACCCAAGGTATGTAGGCCCGTTCAAGATTATTGAACGCATCGGACCGGTAGCTTATCGACTCGAGTTACCGCAACAACTCGCCGGAGTACATAATACATTTCACGTCTCGAACCTTAAAAAGTTTCTAGCAAAGGAAGACCTCACCATTCCTCTTGAAGAAATTCAAGTTTACGAGAAACTACAATTCATAGAAGAACCAGTCGAGATCATGGACCGTGAAGTTAAACGGCTCAAGCAGAGCAACATACCGATCGTTAATGTTCGTTGGAATGCATGAAGAGGTCCCGAGTTTACTAGGGAGCGAGAGGATCAAATGAAACAAAAGTACCCGCATTTGTTTCCCGATGACGCAAAATAGGTACGATTTTAAAATTTCGGGACGAAATTTATTTAACGGGTAGGTACTGTAATGACCCGGACTTTTTCGATCGATCTATACTTATAAGATTAATATTTACATAAATTAAACCTTACCAACATGATAAGTAATCCAAATTGTTGAGACTTATGTTTTTAAAAAGAGTTTTACACAACGTTTGACCGTCTAGTTGACCGATGATATCACGAACTATATAACATATGATAATTATACGTTTGTGTATATATATGTATAAATACATATTTAACATGATCTAAGAATGTTGTAATACCTCATTTTGTATTAATAACAATAAGTTATAAGTATATTTTGAAACTACTAACTTAAGTTTTCAAAACAATAACCATACGTAACGTTCTTTGATATAAATACTTATAACCTATAATGTTTATACATATATCGTATATTAATGTATTTAATCACTTTTTAAGGACTTAAATACATAAAACAATATAAGTATATTCACAAAAGATAATTATATTTGAATCCTCATTCCGTTTTCACAAGATTTCTATACGTATATTTAGAGTATTTGTACTCGTATCATACCTAGCTTCTATACGTATTTACTATTGGTATATACACATCAAATCACCACCAACCAGCCCTTGTTCATGCCTTATGTATAAGGTAACTCTCTTGTTCATGCCTTAAGTATAAGGTAATTACTTTTGTATGATAGTATGACTAATTACACAAAATTACAACATAAATTTTGTCCATGATCTTCATCATTCACGCCACCATCACCACTATATATACTCCATCCATTTTCAATTTTGCTACATCATTTTGCTAGTTAGGAATACACTTTCAAGAGCCTGAAAACCCTTAACCATCTCAGCCCACAACCATGAAGATCTAGCTTCAAAAACATCACTTAATCACTATAAGAAAACCCTTACAAAAACACTTCAAGAATCCTTCCAAGAACACAAGTTTACTTCCAATCTTCCATCCAACTCCACCACTCTTTTGGTTCTAGGTTTTTACTCCTCTTTTACAGCAATCTTGTCCAAGTAACTTGAGGTAGTAACTTTGTTCATAACCTTATTCGATTCATATATATATAGTTATCTTATTTTATGGTATACAATTTTAACAACAAGAACATAGTTTGAATGATTTCAAACTTGTTTGCAAACTAAATAGATCCTTCTAACATAACTTTTAAAATACTTCAAGACCTGTAATATATCATAAGGATATGCTAACTTAACAAGGTATAACTTGGTTTTTCAAAGAACACCTTAAAAACTGAATTTTCGACGTCGGAGTGCAACCGGGGGCTGTTTTGGGTTGGATAATTAAAAACTATTTTGAACCTTGAATTGGAGGTTTATTTTCTGGAAAAATGATATTTACTATGAATATGATAACACATAAAAATTTCATGATTTAACTCAAAGTATAAGTATTTTTAGAAAAATAATCATTTAATGTTGTTTGCATAAGGGAAAATGATTAACTTCATAAGTTTCACCAAAATTTGACCTATGACCTGTGATTTTGAATACAAACTAAGGTATTTGCAGTTCATATTCTTAAAGAAGGACTCGATCCAAGGAAGTGGCAAGTTGAACCAACAAAAACGGAGTTGTAACGAAGAAACTATGACCAAAACAAAATCGGATATCCAAAACTAGTTTAGCCACGAAAATAATTGGAGAAAAATTAAATAAATCACATCTTTTTTAAAATAACATGATATTTTATATATATGTACTCATAATTTAATTTTATATATTTCAGGATCACCCGTAAACAATACGAGAAGATTAATCGTAAGATCCCATGATTGTACGCAATACGTCTTCTAGACAATATAGGTACCATGGGTCAAGATTAATCCCGACCAATACGAATACGATGGGGGTTTTATTTATTTCGATGGGGGTTTTATTTATTTATTAAACACCTAAATATGAACCATTAAAATTGAATTGCTAACTACGGACTAAGAAGACATTAGAAGTATTATAAGTATATATACGTGACGATTGTTTAAAATGAACATATATTGATATATTATATATGGATAGGTTCGTGATATCAACCGGAGACCAAGTCAAAATATATATATCTTCAAGGCAAAAGTGAGTATATAGTCCCACTTTTAAACTCTAAGTATTTCGGGATGAGAATACATGTATTTTATGTTTTACGTTATGGACACAAGTAACTGAAAAATATATTCTACGTTGAGTTGTACCACTGGCATACTTCCCTGTAGCTTGGTAACTACTATTTATAGCGGTTGAGTACTTACATTAAGTGCTATAATAACGGGTTCTAAGTGCTCGATAGTTGTGCGTGCTTATTTGTAATAATTGAATCTTGTATAAATTTTGAGGGTAAAAGATGTATTATTCCCCACGCATCACTAAGACACTTGATATCGGCTCATTTATACATATATTCATTCGCGATTTCAGGTTCTTTTGGTTATAAATTGTTAAAGATTGAAGACTTTATTTGGAGATTATAAAGAAAATTACAAATTGAGTTCATAAAGTCATGATGTTGGTTTATTTGTGATTCCTACAAAGTTTCGGCATCAAATGAGCAAGACGAAAGCAAAAAAGATAAAAGAAAATTGAAAAATTCCAGCTCAGACTCTCATCGCGGTAGCGATGGGGGTGTTGCCCTAGCGATAGACTAACAGAACAAGAAGCAGATTTGGGCAGCAGCAAGTCGCGGTCGTGATGCTTTCAGTCGCGATCGCGAGTTTTAGTTTTATCATAGTTCGCGGTCGCGATGTAAGGGTCGCGGTCACGATACGGGGACGATCAGGACTCCGAATTTTGGCCCTACACCCCATTTAACCCCAACTTTAGGGGATCGATTAGTTGACGAATTCTGAGGCCAGGAGGGTCATTTTTGAAGGTTTTCAAGCCATTCTTCACAAATTTTGAACATCATAACATCAAGGTTGAAGATTGGATCATTCTATAATCATTAGTGAAACAACCCAATCCGTAATCAATCGGAGTAAAAAAAATTTTTAAATTAAACAACCATTTACGCCCAAAATAATTGGTTACATAACGTAAACCATTTCATACAAACCACTTGAACGTACAACATGTTTAAAGTTTACATCACAGGCACGAAGACCCTTAATCAAAAGTAATACAAGTTCGACCCATAATCGATAGTTTTAAATCAAACGACACTCGAGCATGGTTTGGGGGTAAACTACCCAAAACGCTAGGTCGACTTCCAAAAAGCTTCCACAAGCATCAATAATGGAATATCTAATTCCCGGAAACCCCCTTCCCCTTATCCGCGTTCGTACCTAAAAAGTAAACAACGAGAGGGGTAAGCAAAGCTTAATGAATGCAATAATTATACATATACATATATAACTTACTCACTTGCAAACACTTACACAATTCCGCATACATACTAGCATTACAATTAGCATACCATCTTAAAGTATAACACTAAACCTCCGATAGCACACGCTAGTATAGCAATATCATATAATCACGCGCAATATAATATACTATAACACAATACACAAACATTGATGTTCATAACATCCGTTAATACTCAAATCCCAAGGCTAGCCCTATGAATGGTATCGTCAACATCGAACTTAATCCCCATTCGTCCCAATAAATGTGGTATCGTCAACATCGAACTTAAACCCACATATGAGGTATCGTCAACATCGAACTTAAACCCTCATCAATTAACGTCACTACAATAGTGGTATGGCTTCATCAACATCGAACATTAAATCCATACATGAGGTATCGTCAACATCGAACTTTAACCCTCATCCAAATAAACAATATACTCTAGGATATGGTATCGTCAACATCGAACTTAAACCCATATCCCATAAGCAAATAAATCATATACCTACATATATAATTATTCCACTCACCTTAACACGTCAGTGGTGATTTAACACTTTCGTATGCTTCGAGCCAGGTACCTAATACATTAAGTACACATTCAATACACAACTAGTGGAATTAACCACAATACTCACACTTGAGCATTTAATGACCTAATTTGCATTAAATGGCTCAACTACACCAAAACCGCCCATTAATGGCTAAGACTTGTCATAATTCACTACTAACAAGTGATGTAAGTCTACTAACACCAACTAACCCGAACAATGGGTATTCCATGCCCATTTCACCAAATTAGGTCAACTATTACACATTTGACTCATTTTGACACTTACACGAGCAATTTTAGTCAACATAACCCATTAACAATTCTTTCATCATTTACAAGTGTATTAGTGACTAACAACACCATCTAACACTTACAAACCTCGATTTACATAACTAAACCCTAGATTACAGTTATTAGGGTTTCCTTACATCAATATAACCCAAATTCGCCCATTTAACCCCCAAATGGGTCTTATAAGTCTTAAATGGCTCAAACCCTAGCCATAAATTTACTAAAACTTAAAACATGGAGTTAAGACTTACCAATACTACCAAGTCGTAGCTAAGAATGAGGAGAACAAATTTCCTATTTGCTCCAAAGATCGAATCACAAGTCTTCACCTTCGAATCTCACTTTTAATCCAAATGGGTTTTATGTTTTGGAAGAGAAAATGGAAAGAAAAGGAAAAAGAAAATGAATTAAATGAGATAAGTGGTTGAGGTTTAATGCTCCAATTACATCCATATGCAAAAAGACGAAAATACCCTTGGACCACCCATTTTTAAATGGGAAAAACGGATCAAATCTGCAGCTTTCTCGTGTCTCGACCTCAATTGTCGCGGAACGGCAATACACTGGATTTTCGAGATGTGTTAATTCACTCCTGACTTTGATTTGCTTTGTTTATCGAGGCGCGCCCAAGATCTCTGCGGCGCGGCAATGGTCTGTGACTGGCCATTTTGACAACTTAATACAACCATGATTTATTCGACTTGTACAACTCGTTCACGCTTCCTACACACGTTTAAACTTCATCTTTAAGTCTCACAAGACTTAATACCATCAAAACCCATGCATATAATTATACATGCATACATTCTTAATCATATACATATGAATATACCTCGTATACATCGAGTTAACACTTTATATCATTTAATCACATAAACAAGCGAAATATAAATGCTCGAACGATTAACTAAGTACCTTATGACACGTATGAAGAAAACGGGATGTTACAACTCTCCCCCACTTGAATCGGAGCGCGTCCTCATGATCCAAGCCGCATGACAAGCCGGAAGAAACACCAATACAAACTCTTCGGCTTCCCATGTAAACTCGGAACCTTTACTACGACTCCATTGAACTTTAAAAGTTCTCACCTCTTTATGTCTCAACCTCTTTACTTTTTCATCGAGTATAGCAATCGGCTTCTCAAGATACTCTAACTTGTTGTTTAGCTCAATCTCGTCTAATGGTACCCATGAAGAATCATCCGCAAGACACTTACGGAGATGGGAAACATGAAATGTATTATGGATCCCCGCAAGCTCTTCGAGTAATTCCAAACGATACGCAACTTCACCAACACGAGCTAAAATCTTAAACGGACCAATAAACCGAGGAGCTAACTTTCCTCATTTTCGAAACCGAATGACCCCTTTCCATGGCGAAACTTTAAGCATCACCATGTCGTCTTCTTGAAATTCGATCAGTCGCCTTCGTTTGTCGGCATACGACTTTTGCCTATCTTGAGCCTCTTTCAAATGAGCCCGAATCATATCGATCTTGCTATTCACCTCTAAAACCAAATCGGTACTCCCGATTTCTCTTTGACCCACTTCACCCCAACAAATGGGAGTTCGACACCTTCGCCCATAAAGCATCTCATACGGTGGCATTCCAATACTAGCATGATAGCTATTATTGTACGAGAATTCCACCAAAGGCAAGTGCTCATCCCAACTACCACCGAAATCGATAATACACGCCCGTAACATATCCTCCAATGTTTGATTCGTACGTTCGGTTTGACCGTCCATTTGAGGATGATACGCCGTGCTCAATTTCAATTGTGTACCCATATCTTCATGAAACTTTTCCCAAAACCGAGATGTAAAACGGGTATCTCGATCAGAAATAATAGATATAGGAACCCCATGCCTTGATATCACTTCCTTGATGAACAACTTAGCCAAAGTCTCTGATGATATCGCTTCCCGAATGGGAAGAAACAAGGCACTCTTCGTCAACCGATCAACTATCACCCAAATCGAATCAAATTGGGTTCTCGCCATCCTTGGTAACTTTGTAATGAAATCCATGGTAATGTGCTCCCATTTCCATTTTAGGATTTCTAACGGTTGTAACATACCATACGGCTTTTAGTGTTCGGCCTTAACTTGAAAACACATGACACATTGTTCAACATACTTAACAACATCACGTTTCATGCCCGGCCACCAATACTCCTTTCGTAAATCAAGATACATTTTCGTTGCTCCCGGGTGAATGGAATACTTTGACTTATGCGCTTCATCAAGTAGAACTCGTCGATTATCACCCATGTTAGGCACCCACACTCATCCTTCAAAGGATAACAAACCATGTGGGCCTAAGATAATGAACTCCGTTTGGCCCACGATTCGCTCCTCATGTTTGTTGTTAACAAAAGCTTCGATTTGAACCTCACCAAGCTTTACAAGAAAATCGTTAGTAATAATCATGCGTAACGATCCTACTCTGTAAGATCCTGTTTTCTTTTGGGTTTGGACGCCGTCCAACACTTTGGGACGCCGTCCTAGTTTGAATACCTGGACGCCGTCCAACACTTTGGGACGCCATCCCAGTTTGAAGACCTGGACGCCGTCTAACATTTTGGACGCCGTCCAGGATGGCTGGCAGGCATGTCTTTTTGTTTTTAAATATTTTAGATGGGTAAATTGGTAATTTCACTTGGTAGACGAATTAAAGGCCTTAGGATCAGTTTGGTGAGCTCATTACTTCATTTCTCAACCACCAAACATCATCCATTCATTCTAGAGAGAGAGGGGGTGGTTAAGTGTAAGAAAGCTTAAATCGGGGAAGAAGAAGCTCATTTCGGGTTAGAACTCGGGAGTTAAAGTTGTTTATCTCCTCCTTAGCTATGTTTTGATTGTTGTGGTAAGCCCTAAACTTGATTACCTTAGTTTAATGTGTTTAAGGGTTAGGGTTTGGGTTAGTATTGCACATAAAACCCATTTGTGAGTAATTTGGGGTTTTTGGGTAAGTTTGGGTCATGAAGACCCAATTGGTGACTAACTTAGGGTTTTGAAAGGGTAAATGGTGTAGATGGGTCTTAAAGACCTAAGTAAATACTAATACACTTATAGTTAATGTTAGTGGGTGTGATTTGGGTTGTGGGTGACCCAAATGGGTGTGTTGACCTAGAAATGGGTCAAATGGGTCTTTGATGACCTAGGTTGTCTTGCAAGTATGAAAACGAGTTAACCTTGTGGTTAAAAGTGTGTTAATACCTTAATTGGCTAAAGTTAGGGTTTTTGGTGAAGTTAACCCATTATTAGGGTTAAAGGTGCAAAATGGGTCGGGATTGCACTTAGGGTCAAAAGACTCTAGATTGTTAAGTGAGTTGCTTGACCAACTTGAGTTGTGAATTGATTTTGTGCTAAAATGTAATAGGTACGTTACATTGACGTTGCAAGTTCGGTTATCTTACACGAAGACTTTGAGGTGAGTGGAATAATTATATGCGTATGTATATAATGTATCTATTTGTTGTAGCATGAAAGGTGTAGTGTCGAGGTGTTAAGACACCACGTTTCACGTGAAGAGTGTAGCATCGAGGTGTTAAGATGCCACTCGGGTGTAGCATCGAGGTGTTAAGATGCCACCTAGGAGTGTAGTGTCGAGGTGTTAAGACACCACTCCGTAAAATAATGAGTGTTGCATCGAGGTGTTAAGATGCCACTCAGGGTGATGTGCCGAGGTGTTAAGGTGCCACCCTAGGGGTTAGTGGTGCGAGGTGTTAAGTGCCCTAACGGATGTTACGAACACCGATGGCGTTTTCGCGAGCGCCGTTCCCTTGTACTATTGGTTAACCATGGTTATTTTATGTTGTAAGCATATTATATTATTCGAGTTACATTTATATGCGGATGTTATGCTAGCTTGGGGGTATTGGTGAATTATAGCTTGTTATTGCGACGATAAGCTAATGTTGTTTGCTAGCATGTTTGCGGTTGTGTAAGTGTATGCAAGTAGGTATAATTATATATGTATTCGTATAATTATTGCATTCACTAAGCTTTGCTTACCCTCTCGTTGTTTACTTTTTTTATAGGCTCGGGCATTGACAAGGGTAAGAGCGTTCAATTGGATTAGTGATCTCCCGCTTGTTTTGTTAGGGGATGCTTTTGGGTATTAGCTTTTGGAGTTCAACCGAGATTGGGTAGTTTAATCCCAAACACCATGCTCTAGTGTCGTTTGGAACTTAAACTTATATTTGGTCGAAACTTTTATTTTAGAACGAAACTCGTAAAATGTGCGATGTGGACCCGTTGATGTAAAACTTGATTTGATGATGAAAATCTCTTAGTTTCATTTATATTGACTTGTGGTAAAAAGGTTTTCGTTTGAAAGTGTCGGGAAGCGGGTTTTCCGCTCATGTGAGTTGGACCCGTGATCAGTGGCTGGAAGGCCATTGGGACGCCGTCCCAATTCCTTGGACGTCGTCCCAGTTGGTTAAGCTGGACGCCGTCCTAAAAATCTGGACGCCGTCCCACCCTTCTGAGCTGGACGCCGTCCAGATGCACTGCCTTAAATTTTTTTTTTGGTACGCGTTTTTGGGTTATGAAGTCGGGTTGTTACAAGTGGTATCAGAGCATGGTCTAAGGGATTTAGGCGACTTGAGATAGGTGCCTAGACTTAGACTTTATTGCGTGAGCGCCTTATGCGAAACTTGTAGGACTTTGGGTCTAATCGGGAATTGTTAGTGCTTTGGTTTATGAGAATTAACCTTGTGCTAATTGTTTTGTGTTGTGTTTAGCAATCATCAAGCAAGACGGACGTTGTACTAGCAAGTGAATGCGACGTGCTCGCGTAACAACGAGTAGCTACCGTTGTTACGGTGCAAATCGTGTTAAACAAGCAATGTACGACGATTGTTGAGCGAGATGGAGTAGTGTGGCATATATGTATATACATATGTAATTTGTCCTTTCGTTTTTGTGGTTTAACCTATTTCGTTTTATAGAATGAAGACGAGAAACGGTCTCGATCATGATAACGGAAGAAAAAGTGAGGACGCCGAGTTTTCGGCCAAGGTTGAGGCCGTCTTTAAAAAGTTAAAAGCGGATTTTCTTACGGACGTCTGAAAGGTCTTTCAAGATTCGGTCGATGGGCAGGTGACCGATTTGATAAATGAACGAATGAAGGCCACTATCGAAGAGGCCCTTGACGCTAGGACTATCTATCCTCGCAGTGAAGGAGGTGAAGGAAGGCGGGACTTCCACTACAAGAACTTTAAGGATGCTCAACCCCCGATGTTTAATGGGGTGCGAGATCCCTTGAAAAGTACATGTTGGATCTCCGATATTGAGGGAGCTTTCCGCACTTCGGAATGTCCTCCCGAGAAGAAGGCGAGGTATGGCTCTAGCATGCTACGAGAAGAGGCTAAGTTATGGTGGGATGATAAAATAAACTTGTATGGTGAGGAACAATGTATGGGCTTGACGTGGGAAGAGTTTAAGAAGGACTTTTTCAAGGAATACCGAACTTCTTCCGATCTCGATAGAATCCGGGATGAGTTGCACCATTTGCAACAAGGCTCAATGGACTTAGTTACTCTTAAGTCTACATTCTTGGCGAAGACTCGTTTTTGCCCGGAATATGTTGGTGATGATCATAAGCTCATGAAGGATTTCTACCGTACTTTGAATGATGAGTACAAGGGGAAGATTAGTCGGGGTATGGCTAAGTCTTTTGATGAATTGTTCGAGTTGGCTCGGGGTTTTGAGCCGGAGGTTCCAAGAAAGAGTGATTTCATGTTTTCCAAAAGAAAATTTGAAGGTTTTAGTTACTCTAACGCCTCAAGCAAGAAGAGCAAGAGCAAGAGGGGGGCCGAAAGTGTCAATAGTGCAAAGAAGGGCACTACCGGCGGGTTTTCTTATACGTGCTACAATTGTGGGCAACCGGGTCATATGGCTCGTGAGTGTTCGAAACCACGTTCCGGAAACAAAGTCACTTGTTTTAATTGCGGCAAAGAGGGGCATAAGAAGCCGGAGTGTCCCGATTTGCAAAATGATAATGTGAAGCGGTTAGAGAAGGCGGTGGGTACGGCTAGGGGTCGCAACTATTTGATGACCAATGATGAAGCCAAACAATCGCACGAAGTTGTCTCAGGTACTTACATGGTTAATTCTAATCCGGCAAGGATTCTTTTCGATAGCGGTGCAAACTTGTCGTTTGTGTCTCCTAAATTTGTGCCTAAACTTAATAGACCGTTAGCTAAGTTAAGTCGTTCGATAGAAGTCGAAATAGCGGATGGCAAGACGGTGCTAGTGGTTGATGTGTGTGAAAATTGTGATGTTGTTTTTGGTGCCGAAACCTTTAAAATTGATCTCATTCCAATGACCTTGGGCGACTTTGATATTGTCGTTGGTATGGATTGGCTCGATCGTCATAGAGACGATATTGCATGCCATGATAAGTTTATTCGTGTGAAGACCCTAAGTGGGGGAGAGTTAATTATTCATGGTGATAAGCGAAGGAGACCGGTGCCGATATGCACTTTTGCACGGGCACGTCATTTTGTTGTTACCGGTGGCATGGCTTTCCTTGCTCATGTTGTTGATATACGCAATGAGCCACCACCTATTCGTGAAATTCCGGTTGTTAGTGAATTCGAAGACGTTTTTCCGGACGAATTACCGGGTGTTCCGGTGGAAAGACAAGTTGAGTTTCGTATTGAGTTGGTTCGGGGAGCTACTCCCATTGCTAAAACTCCTTATCGTTTAGCACCAACGGAAATGCAAGAGTTGTTAAATCAAACCCAAGAGTTGCTCGAGAAGGGTTTTATTCGACCGAGTGCTTCGCCATGGGGCGCTCCGGTGTTATTTGTGAAGAAGAAAGATGGTAGTATGCGTATGTGCATTGATTACCGTGTGTTGAATAAAGTGACGATCAAGAATCGTTATCCATTACCTAGGATTGAAGATTTATTTGATCAACTTCAAGGTGGAACGTATTTCTCTAAGATCGACCTACGGTCCGGCTATCACCAAATACGGGTCCGTGAGGAAGACATAGAGAAAACGGCTTTTCGAACGTGTTACGGGCATTATGAGTTTGTAGTTATGCCCTTTGGTCTTACGAATGCACTGGCGGCATTCATGGATCTTATGAACCGAGTGTACCAACCTATGTTAGACAAGTTGGTAATAGTGTTCATTGATGACATACTAGTCTACTCGAAAAGTATGAACGAACATGAGCATCAATTGCGTGAAGTATTGAAGACGCTACGAAAGGAGAAGTTGTATGCAAAGTTCTCCAAATGTGAATTTTGGCTAAGGGAAGTTCAATTCCTTGGTCATATTGTGAATGAAAACGGTATTCAAGTAGATCCGGGGAAGATCGAAACGGTGAAGAGTTGGGGACGACCGACTACGCCTACGGAAATCTGAAGTTTTCTCGGATTGGCCGATTATTATCGTCGGTTTATCCAAGATTTTTCTAAGATTGCTTCTCCATTGACGAAATTGACAAGAAAGAATGCTAGGTTTAATTGGGAGAACGAGCAAGAAATTGCTTTTCAATTTGTTAAAAGAGAAGTTTTGTCAAGCTCCGGTGTTAGTGTTACCGGAAGGTGTTGAAGACATGGTGGTTTATTGTGATGCTTCCTTAAATGGTCTCGGGTGTGTTCTAATGCAAAGAGGTAAAGTCATCGCTTATACCTCTCGACAATTAAAGGAACATGAAACGAGATATCCGACTCATGATCTTGAGTTGGCGGCGGTTGTGCATGCGTTGAAAATTTGGCGCCATTACTTGTATGGTGTCAAGTGTACGATTTATTCGGATCATAAGAGTTTGAAACATCTCTTTAATCAACGAGATTTGAATTATCGCCAACGTAGGTGGATGGATGTGGTGAAAGACTACGATTGTGAAATACTTTATCATCCGGGTAAAGCGAATGTGGTCGCGGATGCGTTGAGTCGAAAGAGTCAACATCCGGCGATAAAAGTGGGGTCGTTACGTTTGATTATTACCAACGATTTTCTTGAAAAGCTTGGTGAGATTCAAATAGAGGCTTATGTTCACAACAAGCATACGGAGCGAATTGTGGGCCAATCGGAGTTTATTACTATGGGTCCGCGTGGTTTGTTGTCTTTTCAAGGAAGGGTGTGGGTGCCTAAGATGGGTGATTACCGACGAGTGCTACTTGATGAAGCACATAAGTCAAAATACTCCATTCATCCGGGCGCGACGAAAATGTATCTTGACTTGAAGAAAGATTATTGGTGGCCGGGCATGAAACGTGATGTTGTGAAGTATGTTGAGCAATGTGTCACGTGTTTACAAGTAAAAGCCGAACACCAAAAGCCGTATGGTAAGTTGCAACCATTAGAAATCCCGAAATGGAAATGGGAGCACATTACCATGGATTTCATTACAAAGTTACCTAAAACGGCGAGAACCCAATTCGATTCGATTTGGGTTATAGTTGACCGATTGACAAAAAGCGCTTTGTTTCTTCCCATTAAAGAAGCGATATCGTCGGAGACCTTGGCTAAGTTGTTTATCAAGGAAGTGGTCTCGCGACATGGGGTTCTTATATCTATTATTTCGGATCGAGATACCCGTTTTACATTTCGGTTTTGGGAAAAGTTTCATGAAGATATTGGTACGCAATTGAAGTTGAGCACGGCGTATCATCCTCAAACGGACGGTCAAACCGAACGTACGAATCAAACTTTGGAAGATATGTTACGGGCGTGCATCATGGACTTCGGTGGTAGTTGGGATGAGCATTTGCCTTTGGTGGAATTATCGTACAATAATAGTTATCATACTAGTATCGGGATGCCACCTTACGAAATGCTTTATGGGCGTAGGTGTCGAACTCCCGTCTGTTGGGGAGAAGTGGGTCAAAGAGAGATCGGGAGTACCAATTTGGTTTTAGAGACAAATAGCAAGATCGATTTGATTCGGGAACATTTGAAGAAGGCTCAAGATAGGCAAAAGTCATATGCCGATAGACGTAGGCGATTGATTGAGTTCCAAGAAGGCGATATGGTGATGCTTAAGGTTTCGCCATGGAAGGGTATTATTCGATTTCGAAAACGGGGAAAGTTAGCTCCTCGATTTATTGGGCCGTTCAAGGTTTCAGCTCGTGTTGGTGAAGTTGCATATCGATTGGAATTACCCGAAGAGCTTGCGGGGATCCATAATACATTTCATGTTTCCCACCTCCGTAAGTGTCTTGCGGACGATTCCTCATGGATGCCTTTAGACGAGATCGAGCTAAACAACAAGTTAGAATATGTCGAGGAACCGATTGCTATCCTTGACGAGAAGGTGAAAATGTTGAGGAATAAAGAAGTGAGAACTTTCAAGGTTCAATGGTGGCGAAGTAAAGGTTCCGAGTTTACTTGGGAGCCCGAAGAGTTTGTCTTGGTTTATCTTCATGCTTGTCATGCGGCGTGGATTGCGAGGTCGCAATCCGGTTCAAGTGGGGGAGAGTTGTAAGATCCTGTTTTCTTTTGGGTTTGGACACCGTCCAACACTTTGGGACGCCGTCCTAGTTTGAATACCTGGACGCCGTCCAACACTTTGGGACGCCGTCCCAGTTTGAAGACCTGGACGCCGTCCAACATTTTGGACGCCGTCCAGGATGGCTGGCAGGCATGTCTTTTTGTTTTTAAATATTTTAGATGGGTAAATTGGTAATTTCACTTGGTGGACGAATTAAAAGCCTTAGGATCAGTTTGGTGAGCTCATTACTTCATTTCTCAACCACCAAACATCATCCATTCATTCTAGAGAGAGAGGGGGTGGTTAAGTGTAAGAAAGCTTAAATCGGGGAAGAAGAAGCTCATTTCGGGTTAGAACTCGGGAGTTAAAGTTGTTCATCTCCTCCTTAGCTACGTTTTGATTGTTGTGGTAAGCCCTAAACTTGATTACCTTAGTTTAATGTGTTTAAGGGTTAGGGTTTGGGTTAGTATTGCACATAAAACCCATTTGTGAGTAATTTGGGGTTTTTGGGTAAGTTTGGGTCATGAAGACCCAATTGGTGACTAACTTAGGGTTTTGAAAGGGTAAATGGTGTAGATGGGTCTTAAAGACCTAAGTAAATACTAATACACTTATAGTTAATGTTAGTGGGTGTGATTTGGTTTGTGGGTGACCCAATTGGGTGTGTTGACCTAGAAATGGGTCAAATGGGTCTTTGATGACCTAGGTTGTCTTGCAAGTATGAAAACGAGTTAACCTTGTGGTTAAAAGTGTGTTAATACCTTAATTGGCTAAAGTTAGGGTTTTTGGTGAAGTTAACCCATTATTAGGGTTAAAGATGCAAAATGGGTCGGGATTGCACTTAGGGTCAAAAGACTCTAGATTGTTAAGTGAGTTGCTTGACCGAATTGAGTTGTGAATTGATTATGTGCTAAAATGTAATAGGTACGTTACATTGACGTTGCAAGTTCGGTTATATTACACGAAGACTTTGAGGTGAGTGGAATAATTATATGCGTATGTATATAATGTATCTATTTGTTGTAGCGTGAAAGGTGTAGTATCGAGGTGTTAAGACACCACGTTTCACGTGAAGAGTGTAGCATCGAGGTGTTAAGATGCCACTCGGGTGTAGCATCGAGGTGTTAAGATGCCACCTAGGAGTGTAGTGTCGAGGTGTTAAGACACCACTCCGTAAAATAATGAGTGTTGCATCGAGGTGTTAAGATGCCACTCGGGGTGATGTGCCGAGGTGTTAAGGTGCCACCCTAGGGGTTAGTGGTGCGAGGTGTTAAGTGCCCTAACGGATGTTACGAACACCGATGGCGTTTTCACGAGCGCCGTTCCCTTGTACTATTGGTTAACCATGGTTATTTTATGTTGTAAGCATATTATATTATTCGAGTTACATTTATATGCGGATGTTATGCTAGCTTGGGGGTATTGGTGAATTATAGCTTGTTATTGCGACGATAAGCTAATGTTGTTTGCTAGCATGTTTGTGGTTGTGTAAGTGTATGCAAGTAGGTATAATTATATATGTATTCGTATAATTATTGCATTCACTAAGCTTTGCTTACCCTCTCGTTGTTTACTTTTTTTATAGGCTCGGGCATTGACAAGGGTAAGAGCGTTCAATTGGATTAGTGATCTCCCGCTTGTTTTGTTAGGGGATGCTTTTGGGTGTTAGTTTTTGGAGTTCGACCGAGATTGGGTAGTTTAATCCCAAACACCATGCTCTAGTGTCGTTTGGAACTTAAACTTATATTTGGTCAAAACTTTTATTTTAGAACGAAACTCGTAAAATGGGCGATGTGGACCCGTTGATGTAAAACTTGATTTGATGATGAAAATCTCTTAGTTTCATTTATATTGACTTGTGGTAAAAAGGTTTTCGTTTGAAAGTGTCGGGAAGCGGGTTTTCCGCTCATGTGAGTTGGACCCGTGATCAGTGGCTGGAAGGCCATTGGGACGCCGTCCCAGTTGGTTAAGCTGGACGCCGTCCCAAAAATCTGGACGCCGTCCCACCCTTCTGAGCTGGACGCCGTCCAGGATTCTGGACGCCGTCCAGATGCACTGCCTTAAAAAAAAATTTTTGGTACGCGTTTTTGGGTTATGAAGTCGGGTTGTTACATACTCGTATCGCCGGATGTTGACTCTTTCGACTCAACGCATCCGCGACCACATTCGCCTTACCCGGATGATAAAGTATCTCACAATCGTAATCTTTCACCACGTCCATCCATCTACGTTGATGATAATTCAAATCTCATTGATCAAAAAGATGTTTCAAACTTTTATGATCCGAATAAATCGTACACTTAACACCATACAAGTAATGGCGCCAAATTTTCAACTCATGCACAACCGCCGCCAACTCAAGATCATGAGTAGGATATCTCGTTTCGTGTTCCTTTAATTGTCGAGAGGCATAAGGGATGACTTTACCTCTTTGCATTAGGACACACCCGAGCCCATTTAAAGAAGCATCACAATAAACCGTCATGTCTTCTACACCTTCTGGCAACACTAACACCGGAGCTTGACATAACTTCTCTTTTAACAAATGAAAAGCAATTTCTTGCTCGTTTTCCCAATTAAATCTAGCTTTCTTTCACATCAATTTCGTCAATGGAGAAGCAATCTTAGAAAAGTCTTGGATAAACCAACGATAATAACCAGCCAATCCGAGAAAACTCCGGATTTTCGTAGGTGTGGTCGGTTGTCCCCAACTCTTCACCGTCTCTATCTTCCCCGGATCTACTTGAATACCATCCTTGTTTACAATGTGGCCAAGGAATTGAACTTCCCTTAATCAAAATTCACATTTGGAGAATTTAGCATACAAATTCTCCTTTCGTAACTGATGGAATTCAACAAGTTCATAAAACATGTTCTTAAAGTTAACATGATTACAAAAACCAATTTGTAGTAGTGTTAAAGCAAGCGGAAGCAAAATGATAAGTTCATGTTTATATGTTTAGCCTTTTAGTTAAATTCCATGTAATATCAAGTCTTGAATATATGCTTACATATAACATTAAAGGAAGTAAGATTATACCTCCTCAAGCTAGTTGAGGGTTGTTTTCAAGGTTGCAAGATGATGATGAAGATGAAGGGAAGTAGAGCTTCTAACTTGAAGCCTCAAGTGTGTAATACCCACAAGCAATGATCCCAACACCTTTGTAATTAGTTAGGATTTGAATGACACTAAATATGAGCTTGTAAGAAAAATTAAAACTCCCTTGAGCACCCAAAAAAAAGGCCACGGCCTGCTGCTCTTTTGAGCAGAATTTTTCTGTTTTTGCAAGCTTGAAATGACTAGTTTTTACTTGAGAGAAAGTGAGTCAAAACTTTGGTTCAAGTGTAAGACATGCACATATGAAGTTGTGTATATAGGAAGTAGTAAAACAAGCATGGGAGCTCTTTCTTGGAGTCCAAAATTCTGCACATATCATGGGTATTACAATATTCAAGTTGTTTTATAAAACAATACATTTATATAAACCCATGTATATATATATTTTTGTTACTTCTACATTTTATAACCTTTTATAAAATATAACACAACTTAATCATTTAAACCTTTAAACAATTATATTTATAAATTATCCAAATAATTTATCTCAAGTAATCATATTTTAGAAAACCGATTTTCTAAATTTCAAGTGTCGCGTATTTATTTAATGAACCAATCGTTAAGATCAAATACATATAAGGTGTCGGTAAGCTTGTTATTGGGTATGACCCGACTTGGATCATAACATGTTAGCCACATTAATTTAATATGTCTCTCGAGCATACGAAATACCTTCAATCTCCCACTAACACGAGAAACATAAGAAATTAATGCAAGTGACGGATACCACCTAACGACCGTCCATCACCCCCAATATGTTATGACTATGTGCCATTCAATAACATCATCCCTTTCGAGTTCCCATCTCGAATATGAATAGGTGAATCTTTTCATTATATCCTTTCGTCCTAGATGTCATGTTAAATCCAAGAGATACAGAGTGATCACTCTCTTATAGATTTAACTTTACCAGGCCTTAGACATCTGACTCTCAACGAATAAGAGGGACAAATTCCATCTTGACTACATACGTTCAAGATATACACTTTACATTATACCTGAGTTCTCCCTTATGTACTACCATATTTCAGAATAGCAAAGGAAAGAATCAAGGCACAATATTTGGTGAATATCCGAACCCAATATGTATCTCAGGTCAGAGGATACAATGATATTCTCCTTTACTCAAAATTACATGTGATCAACCACAAAGGCTCTATACAGTAATTCTTGAGAGCGGGTCTTCCAATATTTGTATCCCACAAATATCTATGAACCTTGGTTGCAACCTTGCCCCACATTCAACCTGAATGTATACCAATCCGAGTTCATAATAGTCTAAACCTCACACTTGTTCCCACAAATGTGATCGACTACGGAATTTAGAATAATAGTTTATTCATGGATAAAATATGCAAAATTGGAACATGACTCATAATTAAATTAATACCATAATTATATTAATGAGTTTGAACTAATTCGTTCCGTTACAATACATAAAATAGATCATTTCCAATCACTAGAATATCGAAGCCCCAATGCACAAACATGTCTTTCATGTTTTGGCCCATGTAAAAGCTTCGTTAGTGGATCCGCAACATTTTGATCTGTGTGAACTTTGTGAATACATATCTTTCCCTTTTCAACCTCATCCCTGATGTAGTTGAATCTCCGCTCAATGTGACGAGTCTTTTGATGAGCACGAGGTTCCTTGATTTGAGCAATCGCACCCTCGTTGTCACAAAAGATCTCAAGAGGGTCCTGAATGGAAGGGACCACTCCTAAGTCGTCTATGAATTTCTTCATCCATGCAGCTTCCTGAGCTGCCAGTGAGGCGGCAATGTACTCTGACTCTGTAGTGGATAACGCAACAACCTCCTGTTTCGAACTCTTCCAAGAGACCGCACCACCATTTAACATGAAGACATAACCGGATTGTGATCGAGAGTCATCTCGATCAGTTTGGAAACTCGCGTCCACGTAACCTTTTACAGCGAGTTCCTCCTCACCAGACCCATATATTAGAAACATATCCTTAGTCCTCCTAAGGTATTTTAATATACTTTTAACAGCAATCCAATGACTGTTTCCTGGGTTATTCTGGTATCTACTTGTCAAGCTTAGAGCGCATGACACATCCGGTCTAGTACATATCATTGCATACATGATAGACCCAATAGCAGATGCGTATGGGACTTTCTTCATTCTCTCTTGTTCATCTTTCGTGGTAGGACACTGAGATGAACTGAGAATGGTTCCTCTTTGAATAGGTACCAAACCTTTCTTAGAGTTTTCCATCTTGAACCTTTTCAAGATTTTGTCAATGTATGTACTTTGACTTAAACCTATCAATCTCTTAGATCTATTCCTATAGATCCCAATTCCCAATATGTATTGTGCTTCTCCAAGATCCTTAATGGAGAAGCAACCTTTTAGCCAAGTTTTGACCTCTTGCATTGTGGTTATATCATTCCCAAACAATAATATATCATCCACATATAGCACAAGGAACATTATAGAGCTCCCACTAGCCTTCTTGTATACACAAGCTTCATCACCATTTTTAATGAAGCCAAATTTCTTTGCCTCTTCATTAAAACGATGATTCCACATTCTCGATGCTTGCTTCAATCCGTAGATTGACTTCTTTAACTTGCATACCTTCTTAGGATTTTTCGGATCAACAAAACCTTCGGGCTGTACCATATAGACATCTTCCTCAAGATATCCATTTAGGAAAGCGGTTTTGACATCCATTTGCCAAATTTCGTAATCATAATGAGCAGCGATGGCAAATAATATCCTAATAGACTTTAGCATTGCCACAGGCGAGAAAGTTTCATCATAGTCAACCCCTTGAGTTTGAGTGAAACCCTTTGCTACAAGTCTAGCTTTGTATGTATCCAAGTTTCCATGTATGTCGGTTTTCTTCTTGAAAAGCCACTTGCAATCAACTAGCTTAAAGCTAGGAGGTTGCTCAACAAGTTCCCAAACTTGGTTTTCATACATGGATTGCATCTCGACGTTCATGGCTTCCTGCCATTTATCTTTATCAATCCTTGATAAAGCATCTTTGTAGTTTGTCGGTTCATCCAAATCAACCGTATAGCAACCATCCACGAGAAACCCATATCTCTCGGGAGGATTACTAATCCTACTAGATCTTCGAACGTCTTGTGTACCTTGATCATCCACTTGATCATTTTCAACATTTTCATGTTGAGTGCTAGTATCAACCAATTGTGTATCATCTATTTGATCTTGAACCTCTTCAAAATCTATCTTCCTTTCACTATTTCCTTCCATTAGGAATTTAGTTTCAAGGAATTCCGCCTTTCGAGCAACAAATACATTTTGCTCGGTCGGATCATAGAAATAGTATCCCATATCATCCTTGGGATATCCTATGAAGATACACTTCGTGGATCGAGCATGCAACTTATTAGCATTATAGCGCTTTGGATAAGCTTCACATCCCCATACTTTTAAGTATGATAGAGATGGAGGTTTTCCAAACCACATCTCATGAGGTGTTCGTTCTACTTTCTTGGTTGGGGCCATATTTAAAATACGAGCCGCTGAGCATAGACAATAACCCCAGAATGATAGAGGTAACGAGCTTCTAGCCATCATGGATCGAACCATATCCATTAGGGTTCGGTTCCTCCTTTCGGACACACCATTAAGCTGTGGTGTCCCGGGTGGAGTAAGTTGCGAGATAATCCCACAACTTCTAAGATGATCTTGGAAGGCATCGCTTAGGTATTCACCTCCTCTATCGGTTCGAAGTACCTTAATTGTCTTATTGAGTTGATTTTGTACTTCGTTTTGATATTCTTTGAATGCTTCAAACGTTTCGTCCTTGTGTCTTAATAAGTAGACATATCCGAAACGACTAAAGTCATCAATGAAAGTAACGAAGTATCTTTCACCATTCCTAGCTATGGGCTTAAAGGGTCCACATACATCCGAATGTATTAATCCCAATAAGTCCTTAGCCCTTTCATAGGTCCCTTTGAAAGGTGCTTTAGTCATTTTGCCTTGTAAACAAGATTCACACACATCAAACGAGTCCATCTCATTTGATTTCAAGAGTCCATTCTTTTGAAGTGTATGCATTCGGTTCTTGTTTATGTGACCAAGGCGACAATGCCATAAGTAGGAATCACTCAAATCCCTTTTGAGTTTCTTGGTGCTAGTGTGGTATATAGAGCTCGATGATGTGTCATCATGAACCAATTCATAAATTCCATTTGAAGGCGAAGCCTTGAAATAGAATACATTATCTTTAGAGACATGAATATCATCATCAATAAAATTAACAACGTAACCACATTGTTTTAAGCGAGAAATAGAAATAATTTTTCTACACAAATCCGGAGCATACAAAACATTTTCTAAAATAAGTTCCAATCCGCTTGGAAGCTTCAAAATAAAATCTCCTTGAGCTTTAACATGCACCTTTGCACCATTGCCCATATAGAGACTTGATGTTCCCGCCTTATGATCACTTCTTTTGAACCCCTGCAAAGAATTGCAAATATGAGTTCCACATCCCGTGTCTAATACCCATGTATTAGAAGAAGTAATACTAAGCTCTATATATACCATATACATATTACCTGAGGTTTGCCCTGCATCCCTCTTGTCCTTCAACTCCTTAAGGTAAACCGGACAGTTTCGTTTCCAATGACCCATCTCACCGCAACCGAAACATGGGTCCTCCTTGGGGTTTGCCTTTTCCGCAACCTTTTGCTTCTTGTTCTTGTTCTTGGTTGGGGTAACAATCTTCCCCTTTCCCTTGCCTTGATGGGCGGGTCCTTTTCTCTTGGCCACCTTTGGCTTAGAGGTGTTACCTTTTGACCCACGTTGATCGATTGCTAACACGGGTAAAGCCCTTTTACCCATGCTAGTTTCCGCCGTTCTAAGCATACCGTGAAGCTCACCTATGCTCTTATCCATCCCATTCATATTGTAATTAATTACAAATTGATCAAACCTTTTTGATAGGGAGTTAAGGATAAGATCGGTGGCTAACTCATTTGATATGTTTAGGTTAAGACGGTTAGCACGATCGATAAGGCTTTTCATCTTAAGTACATAAGATGAAACCGATTGGGTATCGTCCATACGACAAGCATGTAGCGCCCGAACGGTCTCGAAACGCTCGACACGTGCTTGTTGAAGGAACATCTCCTTCAATTGCGTTATCATGTCGTATGCACTATGATGCTCGAAATCCTTTTGGAGTTCGGGAATCATAGTCCCAAGCATTAGGCATGAGACTTGAAGGGAGTCGCGGCAATACTTATCGTAAAAGGCCATTGCCTCCTCATCATCCTCATCCGGTTGATCGGGAATGGGGTCCTCAAGTACATACGCTTTATCCTCTTGTTTGAGGACAATCCGAAGATTGCGGAACCAATCCATAAAGTTTGTATGGTTGAGTTTGTCTTTCTCTAAGAGAGACCTTAATGATAGGTTGTTTAGGTTAAGTGGTGCGTTTGGTATGTTGTTGTTATTATTGGCGGCCATCTACAAAATTAACAAAGTTCGTTTAAGTATCGATTTTATTTTAACATTCAATACCCTTTAAATCAAATTGAACTATTAAATTCTAGAATCCAACGGTAAACCAAATTTCGGTTAGGTGACCTTTATCCCGCAATTTGATTTAGCTAGGTAGTCAATAAATGACAATTGCAATCCATTTGCAACTTCTAGAGTATGGGATCATGCAATCCTTTTGCATGGCATATTTATCCCATCAACGCCTATTTGTTCCTCATGCTTCGGTGACCCTAAGTTCATGATTCCCAAATCAAGTCGTCCTACTTGTATAGACTTGTAAAATTAACTTACATGTGGTTAGGTGACCTTTATCCCACAAGCATGCGAAATTTACCTTAATTATATTAGTTTGCTCATAACGGTTAGGTGACCTTTATCCCATCATGAGTTCCCTAATACTTTTAAGTGTCACACAATAGGATGGCGTTTAACTTGTTTGCCTTGTTAATAAGGGATTTTAAGTTTTCATTAATTCTAGTTTGAGAAAACTTTTGCACCATACACCAACATGCATTTAGTGTATGGTTTATTTGAAAATCCATTTTCATGTTTTGTAATTAAGCCAATTACTTGATATAAACCATTTTATATGTATGATCCTTATCATGTTATTAATAACCGTTTATTAATGTCCTTTTACCATTTCAATTTAACCATTTAAATTGTCGTTTTGCATGTTGTAAATAGCGTCTAATTTAACCAATTAAATTTTAGTTTTGTTTGTTGTTTACATGTGTGATTTAACTTGTAGCATACAAACATACAATCCACAATTATACAATAACAACCAAGCATGCAAAACAATATGTTCACAATCAAGCCATTTTTGGTAAGCATTTTGTTTAGCCGAAAACAAAATGCCACCGGGTAAGGGTAATAACACAAAGTAGGAGATTTTAAAACTCCCACTTAATCTTGCACCCAAATGCTTCTTCATGTGTTCTTCAAGTCTTCATCATCTTCATCATTTTACAAAATATATCCTAATACATTTTGTCTAGAAAATGAAATGCAACCTAATCTATTTTACATACCAAATATAAAATAAATTACATAACCAAAATTAATATTACATACCAAATGAATGATTAATTTTACAAAACAAATTGAATGAATATTACAACCATATCAAAATAATAAATCAACCAAGCAAATATCCATTCAAACACACATGCATACATCATAAGGTCAAGGCATTGATTGTGAACTTAAACATACAACAAAATTGACCAATTTGCAAGTTCCAAACCCATTTGGAACTCTTCCTAAAATCGGCCAACTATACCAACCCTCCCAAACCCGAATTTTTTTTTTTGCATTCCATATTCATGCATGTACTTAGAATGCAAATTTAGTGGGTTTAAAGACAACATACGAAGCATAATCCATAGACCTCGGCTCTAGGAAGCAAGCGGAAGCAAAATGATAAGTTCATGTTTATATGTTTAGCCTTTTAGTTAAATTCCATGTAATATCAAGTCTTGAATATATGCTTACATATAACATTAAAGGAAGTAAGATTATACCTCCTCAAGCTAGTTGAGGGTTGTTTTCAAGGTTGCAAGATGATGATGAAGATGAAGGGAAGTAGAGCTTCTAACTTGAAGCCTCAAGTGTGTAATACCCACAAGCAATGATCCCAACACCTTTGTAATTAGTTAGGATTTGAATGACACTAAATATGAGCTTGTAAGAAAAATTAAAACTCCCTTGAGCACCCAAAAAAAAGGCCACGGCCTGCTGCTCTTTTGAGCAGAATTTTTCTGTTTTTGCAAGCTTGAAATGACTAGTTTTTACTTGAGAGAAAGTGAGTCAAAACTTTGGTTCAAGTGTAAGACATGCACATATGAAGTTGTGTATATAGGAAGTAGTAAAACAAGCATGGGAGCTCTTTCTTGGAGTCCAAAATTCTGCACATATCATGGGTATTACAATATTCAAGTTGTTTTATAAAACAATACATTTATATAAACCCATGTATATATATATTTTTGTTACTTCTACATTTTATAACCTTTTATAAAATATAACACAACTTAATCATTTAAACCTTTAAACAATTATATTTATAAATTATCCAAATAATTTATCTCAAGTAATCATATTTTAGAAAACCGATTTTCTAAATTTCAAGTGTCGCGTATTTATTTAACGAACCAATCGTTAAGATCAAATACATATAAGGTGTCGGTAAGCTTGTTATTGGGTATGACCCGACTTGGATCATAACATGTTAGCCACATTAATTTAATATGTCTCTCGAGCATACGAAATACCTTCAGTAACATCTTCAACACACCCGGCAAATGATGTTCATGTTCCTTCATACTCTTTGAATAGACAAGTATGTCGTCAATGAACACAATTACCGACTTGTCCAACATAGGTTGGCACACTCGGTTCATAAGATCTATGAATGTTGCCGGTGCATTCGTAAGACCAAAAGGCATTACCACAAACTCAAAATGCCCATAACGCGTTCGAAAAGCCGTTTTCTCAATGTCTTCCTCACGGACCCGTATTTGGTGATAGCCGGAACGTAGTTTGATTTTAGAGAAATACGTTGCACCTTGGAGTTGGTCAAACAAATCGTCAATCCGAGGCAATGGATAATGATTCTTGATCATCACTTTATTCAACTCCCGATAATCGATGCACATCCGCATACTACCATCCTTCTTCTTCACGAATAAAACTGGAGCGCCCCATGGCGAAGCACGCGATCGAATGAAACCCTTCTCAAGCAACTCTTGGGTTTGATTTAATAACTCTTGCATTTCCGTTGGTGCTAAACGATAAGGAGTTTTAGCAATGGCGGTAGCCCCCGGAACCAACTCAATGCGAAATTCAACTTGTCTTTCCGCCGGAACACCCGGTAACTCATCCGGAAAAACGTCTTCAAATTCATTCACTACCAGAATTTCACAAATGGATGGTGGCTCATCACGAGTATCAACAACATGGCCAAGAAAAGCCATGCCACCACTAACAAGAAAACGACGTGCCCGTGCAAAAGTGCATATCGGCACAGGTCTTCTTCGTTTATCACCGTGAATAATTAACTCTCCCTCACTCGGGGTCTTTACCCAAATAAACTTATCATGGCATGCAATATCAGCTCTATAACGATCGAGCCAATCCATACCAACGACGATATCAAAATCACCCAAAGTCATCAGAATGAGATCGATTTTAAAACTTTCGGCACCAAACACAACATTACAATTTTTACACACATCAACCACTAGCGCCGTCTTGCCATCTGCTATTTCAACTTCTACCAGACGACTTAACTTAACTAGCTGTTTATTTAACTTAGGCACAAATCTTGGAGAAATAAACGATAAATTAGCACCACTATCAAATAGGATCCGTGCCGGATTAGAGTTAACCATGAAAGTACATGAAACGATTTCATTAGATTGCTTGGCCTCCTCATTCTTCATCAAATAGTTGCAACCCCTAGCCGTGCCCGCCGCTTTCTCCAACCGTTTAACATGATCGGTGTTCAAGTCGGGACACTCCGACTTTCGGTGCCCTTCTTTGTTGCAATTAAAACAAGTGAGCTTGTTTGTTGAAGGAGGCTTTGTACAATCTCGAGCCAAATGACCTCGTACCCTACAATTGTAGCAAGTAGGGATAAAGCTCCCGATACCTCCTTTCTTCACACTATTTACACTTTCGGAACCTTTCTTTGACTTCTTGTTTGAAAAGTTCGAATGACTTGATCCTTCAAATTTTCTTTTAGAAAAAGTGAAATCGCTTTTTCTTGGAACCTCCGGCTCAAAACCCCGAGCCGATTCAAATAAATCTTCAAAAGACTTAGCCGCTCCTCAACTAATCTTACCCTTAAACTCATCATTCATGGTACGGTAGAAATCCTTCATCAACTTGTGATCGTCGCCAACATATTCCGGACAAAAACGAGTCTTTGCCAAGAAGGTAGACTTGAGAGTAACCTTGTCCATTGAACCTTGTCGCAAATTGTGCAACTCATCCCGGATTCTATCAAGGTCGGAAGAAGTTCGGTATTCTTTGAAGAATTCTTTCTTAAATTCCTCCCACGTCAATCTCATGCATTGCTGTTCACTATATAATTGGATTTTATCATCCCACCACAACTTCGCCTCTTCTCGTAACATGCTAGAGCCATACCTCGCCTTCTTCTCGGGAGGACATTCCACGGTACGGAAAGCTCCCTTGATATCGAAAATCCAACATGTGCTTTTCAACGGATCTCGCACCCTATTAAACATCGGGGGTTGAGCATCCTTGAAATTTTTGTAATGGAAGTCCCACCTCTCATTCTCACCGTTACCATCACCCCCTTCGCCCCGAGGATGAATGTTTCTAGCTTCTAATGCCTCCTCGATCGCGGCATTCATTTTCTCATTTATCATTTCGGTTACTTCCCCAGCAACCGATTCTTGGAAAACCTTTCGGACATCGTCAAGAAATTTCATTTTTAGCCTTTTAAAGATGGCCTCAACCTTGGCCGTGAGTTCAACGTCCTCGCTCGTGCCTCCTTCATTGGTATCATGTCCATTTCTCATCTTCATTTTATAAAAGGGAAAAGATTAAATAACGAAACGAAAGGACTTAACACATATGTATATACGTATACACCACACTACCCCATCTTGCTCAACAATCGTCGTACATCGCTTATTTGACACGATTTGAACCCGTAACAATGGTAGCTAATCATTGTTACGCGATCACGTTGCATTAACTTGCTAGTACAACGTCTATCTCGCTTGATGATTGCTACACAACACAAAACAATTAGCGCAAGGTTAGTTCACATAAACCTAAGCACTAATCAACTCCCGATCCGACTCGTCTCCTACAAGTCTCGCATAAAGCGCATACACAATAAAGTCTAAGTCTAGGCACCTATCTCAAGTCGCCTAAATCCCTTAGACCATGCTCTGATACCACTTGAAACAACCCAACCCGTAATCAATCGGAGTAAAAAAATTTTTTTTAAATTAAACAACCATTTACGCCCAAAATAATTGGTTACATAACGTAAACCATTTCATACAAACCACTTGAACGTATAACATGTTTAAAGTTTACATCACGGGCATGAAGACCCTTAATCAAAAGTAATACAAGTTCGACCCATAATCGATAGTTTTAAACCAAACGACACTCGAGCATGGTTTGGGGCTAAACTACCCAAAACGCTAGGTCGACTTCCAAAAAGCTTCCACAAGCATCAATAATGGAATATCTAATTCCCGGCAACCCCCTTCCCCTTATTCGCGTTCGTACCTAAAAAGTAAACAACGAGAGGGGTAAGCAAAGCTTAGTGAATGCAATAATTATACATATACATATATAACTTACTCACTTGCAAACACTTACACAATTCCGGATATATACTAGCATTACAATTAGCATACCATCTTAAAGTATAACGCTAAACCTCCGATAGCACACGCTAGTATAGCAATATCATGTAATCACGCGCAATATAATATACTATCCGCGTTCGTACCTAAAAAGTAAACAACGAGAGGGGTAAGCAAAGCTTAGTGAATGCAATAATTATACATATACATATATAACTTACTCACTTGCAAACACTTACACAATTCCGCATACATACTAGCATTACAATTAGCATACCATCTTAAAGTATAACGCTAAACCTCCGATAGCACATGCTAGTATAGCAATATCATATAATCACGCGCAATATAATATACTATAACACAATACACAAACGTTGATGTTCATAACATCCGTTAATACTCAAATCCCAAGGGTAGCCCTACGAATGGTATCGTCAACATCGAACTAAATCCCCATTCGTCCCAATAAATGTGGTATCGTCAACATCGAACTTAAACCCACATATGAGGTATCGTCAACATTGAACTTAAACCCTCATCAATTAACGTCACTACAATAGTGGTATTTCTTCGTCAACATCGAACTTTAAATCCATACATGAGGTATCGTCAACATCGAACTTTAACCCTCATCCAAATAAACAATATAATCTAGGATATGGTATCGTCAACATCAAACTTAAACCCATATCCCACAAGCAAATAAATCATATACCTACATATATAATTATTCCACTCACCTTAACATGTCGGTGGTGATTTAACACTTCCGTATGCTTCGAGCAAGGTACCTAATACATTAAGTACACATTCAATACACAACTAGTGGAATTAACCACAATACTCACACTTGAGCATTTAATGACCTAATTTGCATTAAATGGCTTAACCACACCAAAACCGCCCATTAATGGCTAAGACTTGTCATAATTCACTAAGAACAAGTGATGTAAGTCTACTAACACCAACTAACCCGAACAATGGGTATTCCATACCCATTTCACCCAATTAGGTCAACTATTACACATTTGACTCATTTTGACACTTACACTAGCAATTTTAGTCAACATAACCCATTAACAATTATTTCATCATTTACAAGTGTATTAGTGACTAACAACACCATCTAACACTTACAAACCTCAATTTACATAACCAAACCCTAGATTATAGTTATTAGGGTTTCCTTACATCAATATAACCCAAATTCGCCCATTTAACCCCCAAATGGGTCTTACAAGTCTTAAATGGCTCAAACCCTAGCCATAAATTTACTAAAACTTAAAACATGGAGTTAAGACTTACAAATACTATCAAGTCGTAGCTAAGAACGAGGAGAACAAATTTCCTATTTGCTCCAAAGATTGAATCACAAGTCTTCACCTTCGAATCTCACTTTTAATTCAAATGGGTTTTATGTTTTGGAAGAGAAAATGGAAAGAAAAGAAAAAAGGAAATGAATTAAATGAGATAAGTGGTTGAGGTTTAATGCTCCAATCAGATCCATACGCAAAAAGATTAAAATACCCTTGGGCCACCCCTTTTTAAATGGGAAAAACGGATCAGATCTGCAACTTTGTCGCGTAGTGACCTCAATTGTCGCGGCGCGGCAATACACTGGATTTTCAAGATGTGTTCATTCACTCCTGACTTTGATTTGCTTTGTTTGTCACGGCGCGCCCAAGATCTCCTCGGCGCGGCAATGGCCTGTGACTGGCCATTTGACAACTTAATACAACAATGATTTATTCGACTTGTACAACTCGTTCATGCTTCCTACACACGTTTAAACTTCATCTTTAAGTCTCACAAGACTTAATACCATCAAAACCCATGCATATACTTATACATGCATACATTCTCAATCATATACATATGAATATACCTCGTATACATCAAGTTAACACTTTATATCGTTTAATCACATAAACAAGCGAAATATAAACGCTCGAATGATTAACTAAGTACCTTAAACAATTAGTATCCTAGTTCTTCATTATATTAGTGATTTTATGATGAATACTATTTGTTCCAATTATTTAATTGTTCTTTCTTTTGCCATGTTAGGTAAACTTTAATTGTGTTCACTTTGATGTAATACTTAGTTCTAACTTGTGATTTATTATGGTTTTATGTTAAATTATTCGTGCTTTCTCGCAAGATCCATTGTTGTGTTTATCTATATATCGTTTATTTAATTATACAGGTTATTAAATTTGGTTTATGTGAGTTTATCAATATTCATAGCTTGTACTTCAACTTTTAGATCTAGACAATTGTATGTGAGTGCAATTGGTGATTAAATTGATATTGTGATAACACAATCGTGTAGGCTTTTTCGAGTAATCCCATTAGCCTAGTTTTTATGTGAGCATAACCAAGAGAAAGTCTAGATTGATTTTACATGGTAATTTGGACATCTAAATGATAATTTTTATGAGTAAATTGAATTCATTATGCCTTTGGTACATTGATTTCGTGAGACCGATATGAACTAATTACCTAGACCTTAAATAAGTAGTTTTAATTAAAGAATAATCCTAGTTATTTGTTGAGTATTAAAGTGGACATTGTTTCTCTTTATCTTGTTTATTTTGTTAATTATCTTTGGTACTGTTTTTACTTTACTTAAATTCAAATCAACCCCCCCCCTAATTCTTAGCATAATTATTAGTTGTTTAAATCTTGAACACTGCTCTCTGTGGAACGAACTAGTCATTTTGTTTACTGGTTACTGCACGATCGGGTTTTAGTTACCTGCTAATGTGTGATAATTGTTAAGTTTTTATCTAGTTATTTTAGAGTACGATTTCACATATCAACTTTTTGGCGCTGTTGCCGGAGAGCGGTGCATTTTAGGATTTTACAAGCTTTTAGTTATTTGATCCTTTTGTGAGAATTTAATTCTTGCAAAAGTTATTTTTTTCTTATTTTTGTTTGGTTTACGCGTTGGTTTTGTTGTGTTGTGATCGCAGGTTAGGTAGTCATAACTCTAGAACCATTAGAGTTTACCATACAAAACTAAAGAAGAGCAAGAAATCGTTGAAGGTTTCGCAGCATTACCTTTTTATATTCCAGATTTTGAATATATAAAGGATGAAGAAAAGATGGGTGAAAGAGCTCCAGGTCAAACTATGGAGGCAATGATGAAAGCCACGAGGGCTGGTAATGGTCATGTTATTACACAACCACCAGTTACGATTGATTTCGAGGTTAAGGGGCAGATTTTCCACATGATTACTCATCAGTTCCAGTTCAGGGGTACACCAATGGAAGATGCTAATGAGCATCTCCGTACTTTCAAGGGAATTTGCAACTTGTTTAAAGTCAAAGAGGTTGTGGATAATTTTATCTACTTGAGGGTATTTCCATGGTCTTTGAAGGATGATGCCAAAGTTTGGTTAGCGCCATTGCCAGAGGGTGCTATGGATAGTTGGAATGTTATGGAAGATAGGTTCTTATGTAGTGACCCGAACTTTTCCATGTTTATATATATTAATTGAGATTGATATTTACATGATTAAATGTTTCCAACATGTTAAGCAATCAAACTTGTTAAGACTTGATTAATTGAAATATGTTTCATATAGACAATTGACCACCCAAGTTGATCGGTGATTCACGAACGTTAAAACTTGTAAAAACTATATGATAACATATATATGGATATATATATATAGTTAACATGATACTATGATAATAAAACATATCATAAAGTATATTAACAATGAACTACATATGTAAAAACAAGACTACTAACTTAATGATTTTTAAACGAGACATATATGTAACGATTATCGTTGTAAAGACATTTAATGTATATATATCATATTAAGAGATATTCATACATGATAATATCATGATAATATAATAATTTAAAATCTCATTTGATATTATAAACATTGGGTTAACAACATTTAACAAGATCGTTAACCTAAAGGTTTCAAAACAACACTTACATGTAACGACTAACGATGACTTAACGACTCAGTTAAAATGTATATACATGTAGTGTTTTAATATGTATTTATACACTTTTGAAAGACTTTAATACACTTATCAAAATACTTCTACTTAACAAAAATGCTTACAATTACATCCTCGTTCAGTTTCATCAACAATTCTACTCGTATGCACCCGTATTCGTACTCGTACAATACACAGCTTTTAGATGTATGTACTATTGGTATATACACTCCAATGATCAGCTCTTAGCAGCCCATGTGAGTCACCTAACACATGTGGGAACCATCATTTGGCAACTAGCATGAAATATCTCATAAAATTACAAAAATATGAGTAATCATTCATGACTTATTTACATGAAAACAAAATTACATATCCTTTATATCTAATCCATACACCAACGACCAAAAACACATACAAACACTTTCATTCTTCAATTTTATTCATCTAATTGATCCCTCTCAAGTTCTATCTTCAAGTTCTAAGTGTTCTTCATAAATTCCAAAAGTTCTAGTTTCATAAAATCAAGAATACTTTCATGTTTGCTAGCTCACTTCCAATCTTGTAAGGTGATCATCCAACCTCAAGAAATCTTTGTTTCTTACAGTAGGTTATCATTCTAATACAAGGTAATAATCATATTCAAACTTTGGTTCAATTTCTATAACTATAACAATCTTATTTCAAGTGATGATCTTACTTGAACTTGTTTTCGTGTCATGATTCTGCTTCAAGAACTTCGAGCCATCCAAGGATCCATTGAAGCTAGATCCATTTTTCTCTTTTCCAGTAGGTTTATCCAAGGAAATTAAGGTAGTAATGATGTTCATAACATCATTCGATTCATACATATAAAGCTATCTTATTCGAAGGTTTAAACTTGTAATCACTAGAACATAGTTTAGTTAATTCTAAACTTGTTCGCAAACAAAAGTTAATCCTTCTAACTTGACTTTTAAAATCAACTAAACACATGTTCTATATCTATATGATATGCTAACTTAATGATTTAAAACCTGGAAACACGAAAAACACCGTAAAACCGGATTTACGCCGTCGTAGTAACACCGCGGGCTGTTTTGGGTTAGTTAATTAAAAACTATGATAAACTTTGATTTAAAAGTTGTTATTCTGAGAAAATGATTTTTATTATGAACATGAAACTATATCCAAAAATTATGGTTAAACTCAAAGTGGAAGTATGTTTTCTAAAATGGTCATCTAGACGTCGTTCTTTCGACTGAAATGACTACCTTTACAAAAACGACTTGTAACTTATTTTTCCGACTATAAACCTATACTTTTTCTGTTTAGATTCATAAAATAGAGTTCAATATGAAACCATAGCAATTTGATTCACTCAAAACGGATTTAAAATGAAGAAGTTATGGGTAAAACAAGATTGGATAATTTTTCTCATTTTAGCTACGTGAAAATTGGTAACAAATCTATTCCAACCATAACTTAATCAACTTGTATTGTATATTATGTAATCTTGAGATACCATAGACACGTATACAATGTTTCGACCTATCATGTCGACACATCTATATATATTTCGGAACAACCATAGACACTCTATATGTGAATGTTGGAGTTAGCTATACAGGGTTGAGGTTGATTCCAAAATATATATAGTTTGAGTTGTGATCAATACTGAGATACGTATACACTGGGTCGTGGATTGATTCAAGATAATATTTATCGATTTATTTCTGTACATCTAACTGTGGACAACTAGTTATAGGTTACTAACGAGGACAGCTGACTTAATAAACTTAAAACATCAAAATATATTAAAAGTGTTGTAAATATATTTTGAACATACTTTAATATATATGTATATATTGTTATAGGTTCGTGAATCAACAGTGGCCAAGTCTTACTTCCCGACGAAGTAAAAATCTGTGAAAGTGAGTTATAGTCCCACTTTTAAAATCTAATATTTTTGGGATGAGAATACATGCAGGTTTTATAAATGATATACAAAATAGACACAAGTACATGAAACTACATTCTATGGTTGAATTATCAAAATCGAATATGCCCCTTTTTATTAAGTCTGGTAATCTAAGAATTAGGGAACAGACACCCTAATTGACGCGAATCCTAAAGATAGATCTATTGGGCCTAACAAACCCCATCCAAAGTACCGGATGCTTTAGTACTTCGAAATTTATATCATATCCGAAGGGTGTCCCGGAATGATGGGGATATTCTTATATATGCATCTTGTTATTGTCGGTTACCAGGTGTTCACCATATGAATGATTTTTATCTCTATGTATGGGATGTGTATTGAAATATGAAATCTTGTGGTCTATTGTTACGATTTGATATATATATAGGTTAAACCTATAACTCACCAACATTTTTGTTGACGTTTAAAGCATGTTTATTCTCAGATGAATATTAAGAGCTTCCGCTGTTGCATACTAAAATAAGGACAAGATTTGGAGTCCATGTTTGTATGATATTGTGTAAAAACTGCATTCAAGAAACTGATTTCGATGTAACATATTTGTATTGTAAACCATTATGTAATGGTCGTGTGTAAACAGGATATTTTAGATTATCATTATTTGATAATCTACGTAAAGCTTTTTAAACCTTTATTTATGAAATAAAGGTTATGGTTTGTTTTAAAAATGAATGCAGTCTTTGAAAAACGTCTCATATAGAGGTCAAAACCTCGCAACGAAATCAATTAATATGGAACGTTTTTAATCAATAAGAACGGGACATTTCAGTTGGTATCCGAGCGTTGGTCTTAGAGAACCAGAATTTTGCATTAGTGTGTCTTATCGAGTTTGTTAGGATGCATTAGTGAGTCTGGACTTCGACCGTGTTTACTTGAAAAATGATTGCTTAACAAATTTTGTTGGAAACTATATATTTTTAACATGTGAATATTATGTGATATATTAATCTCTTAACGCGTTTGATATTATGTGATAGATGTCTACCTCTAGAACAAGTCCCATTGACTCACCTAATAATAATGAAGAGTCAAATGTAAATTGGAATGATTCGTGGACTGATTCACAAGTTCCCGAAGAGGAACCTGAAGAAGAGTCGGAACCGGAAGAAGAATCGGAACCGGAAGAAGAATCAGAACCGGATGAAGAAATAGAACCGGTGGGGGAAATAATAAAACGGTTAAGTAAAAGAAAATCCTCAACCAACCGACCAAGGTTAATTATGGTCAATGGTGTTTCCGCCAAGGAAGCAAAATATTGGGAGGATTACCAATTCTCCGATAAATCGGATTCCGACGAGAATTCCGATGATGTTATAGAAATTACCCCAACTGAATTTAAAAAGTCAAAAGAAAATAATAAGGGAAAGGGCATAAAAATAGAGAAATCTAATTCCAACCCCGATGAACTTTATATGTATCGTCAACCCCCGAAGTCCTTAAGTTGTAACAATGACCCGGGAACCTCTAAACCACCAGGTTTTTCTAAACCAATGTGGATCACGACGGCTCGTATTAGGGGAACATCATATATCCCTAGAAACTTGGCAAAACGAACCAAAACCGAAGAAAAAGAAACGAGCGAGTCGGAATAAGATAGTTGTATTCGTGTGGTGTAATATATGTAATATAGTGTGCTTATGCTTTATGATATATGTAAAAATTGCTTGTATTAATAAGTATTTTTTTATGAATCTAACTCTTGTCTATTTTACAGTTTAAAAACACAAAATGGATAGACAACCCAATATTTTAAGAGACCTACCCGGAGACATGATTGATGAAATCTTGTCTAGAGTCGGACAGAATTCTTCGGCACAACTATTTAAGGCGAGATCAGTTTGTAAGACATTCGAAGAACGTTCCAAGAATGTCTTGGTTTATAAGAGACTTTCGTTTGAAAGATGGGGGATATCACATTGGGAAACCCATAAGTTACGATGTGTTTACTTTGACGCATATATTGCGGGGAACCCAAATGCTATTTTACGCAACGGGTTAAGAAATTATTTTGACTCAATATATCCGAATATTGGACTTCGTGATTTAGAAAAAGCGGCTAACATGCAACATAAAGAAGCATGTTATGCTTACGGATTAGTAATGTTCGCTTCTCACCAAAGTGAGAACAAGAACATCGGGCTACAACTATTAAACAAAACGTTTCCACAAGTGACGGAGTCGGTAATTGGGGTAAGAAATGAGGTTTTTCGATTATTACGGGACTGTTGGACATTACGTAACCCTCGTCCCTTTGATGACGTTACAACACGCTGTCTTATCAATGGCCATAACGGTTATGTTGCACAAGACCAAGGATGGGAAGTAGTCCTAGTAAAACCAGAATGCATGACTTGTTTCTGGACGTATGAATTACGTGTCTTTATTGCCTTTGCTGAACGACTTGTGTACTAGCTAGAATTATCTTCACAACTATCTTGTATCAAAGTTATTGTGTGCTATATTTCATGCTTTATGTAAAATAAGCGGTATTGTAAGTTTGTAAAATATTGTGTAAAAGTTTGAACGCGAAATATTATTATAATCAATTTTTTCATATAGAATTGTAGTAGTTGAATTGTATATTAGCTACTAAGTATGAACTTAACGGGTAGGTACTACCCGAATTTAAACTTATAAAACGCTAATATGAAGAAAAAGCTTTTATAAATGAGTTCATATTATGCTACGAAATACTATTAACTACTCTTAATATTCTGTATGATTAACTTGTTCCATTTAACTATTTTGAAGGAAATGGCACCGACTACTCGACACACCGTGAATATGAATGAAGAGGAATTCCGTACTTTTCTAGCTTCAAACATAGCCACAGTACAGGCTGCGCTACATACCAACAATAACATTGGATCTAGCAGTACAGGAAATCGTGTAGGATGCACCTACAAAGAATTCACTGCCTGCAAACCTTTGGAATTTGATGGAACCGAAGGACCGATCGGATTGAAACGGTGGACCGAGAAGGTTGAATCGGTGTTTGCCATAAGTAAGTGTACTGAAGAGGACAAAGTGAAGTACGCTACGCATACCTTCACAGGTTCTGCGTTAACATGGTGGAATACCTATCTAGAGCAAGTGGGACAAGACGATGCGTACGCACTACCGTGGTCAGCATTCAAGCACTTGATGAACGAGAAGTACCGTCCCAGAACCGAGGTCAATAAGCTCAAGACAGAACTTAGAGGGTTACGAACACAAGGATTTGATATTACCACGTACGAAAGACGATTCACAGAATTGTGCCTATTGTGTCCGGGAGCATTCGAAGATGAGGAAGAGAAGATCGACGCATTTGTGAAAGGATTACCGGAAAGAATCCAAGAAGATATAAGTTCACACGAGCCCGCCTCCATACAACAGGCATGTAGAATGGCTCACAAACTCGTGAACCAGATTGAAGAAAGAATTAAAGAACAGACTGCTGAAGAGGCCAATGTGAAGCAAGTCAAAAGAAAGTGGGAGGAAAACGGTGATAAGAATCACCAATACAACAACAACAGCAATTACAACAATAATCGCAACAATTATCCCAACAATCGCAACATCAATCGCAACTACAACAAACGGCCCAACAACAATAACAACAACAACAACAACAGCAACTACAACAATCATCCCAATAACAATAATAACCGCAACAACAACAACAATCAGAAGCAGCTATGCCAAAGGTGTGAAAAGAATCACTCGGGGTTCTGCACCAAATTTTGCAACAAGTGTAAAAGAAATGGTCATAGCGCGGCGAAGTGTGAGGTCTACGGACCAGGGGTTAATAGAACAAAAGGAACAAATGGTGTCGGAACGAGTAATGGTGGAGCAAGTAGTGTCGGAGCAAGTTATGCCAATGTAGTTTGTTATAAATGTGGAAAACCAGGCCACATTATTAGAAATTGCCCGAACCAGGAGAACACGAATGGACAAGGCCGTGGAAGAGTTTTCAATATTAATGCGGTAGAGGCACAGGAAGACCCGGAGCTTGTTACGGGTACGTTTCTTATTGACAATAAATCTGCTTACGTTTTATTTGATTCGGGTGCGGATAGAAGCTATATGAGTAGAGATTTTTGTGCTAAATTAAGTTGTCCATTGACGCCTTTGGATAGTAAATTTTTACTCGAATTAGCAAATGGTAAATTAATTTCAGCAGATAATATATGTCGGAATCGAGAAATTAAACTGGTTAGCGAAACATTTAAGATTGATTTGATACCAGTAGAGTTAGGGAGTTTTGATGTGATAATCGGTATGGACTGGTTGAAAGAAGTGAAAGCGGAGATCGTTTGTTACAAAAATGCAATTCGCATTATACGAGAAAAAGGAAAACCCTTAATGGTGTACGGAGAAAAGGGCAACACGAAGCTACATCTTATTAGTAATTTGAAGGCACAAAAACTAATAAGAAAAGGTTGCTATGCTGTTCTAGCACACGTCGAGAAAGTACAAACTGAAGAAAAGAGCATCAATGATGTTCCCATTGCAAAAGAATTTCCCGATGTATTTCCGAAAGAATTACCGGGATTACCCCCACATCGATCCGTTGAATTTCAAATAGATCTTGTACCAGGAGCTGCACCAATAGCTCGTGCTCCTTACAGACTCGCACCCAGCGAGATGAAAGAACTGCAAAGCCAATTACAAGAACTTTTAGAGCGTGGTTTCATTCGACCAAGCACATCACCGTGGGGAGCTCCTGTTTTGTTTGTCAAGAAGAAAGATGGTACATTCAGGTTGTGTATCGACTACCGAGAGTTGAACAAACTTACCATCAAGAACCGCTACCCACTACCGAGAATCGACGACTTATTTGATCAACTACAAGGCTCGTCTGTTTATTCAAAGATTGACTTACGTTCCGGGTATCATCAAATGCGGGTGAAAGAAGATGATATTCCAAAGACTGCTTTCAGAACACGTTACGGTCATTACGAGTTTATGGTCATGCCGTTTGGTTTAACTAATGCACCAGCTGTGTTCATGGACCTTATGAACCGAGTGTGTGGACCATACCTTGACAAGTTTGTCATTGTTTTCATTGATGACATACTTATTTACTCAAAGAATGACCAAGAACACGGTGAACATTTGAGAAAGGTGTTAGAAGTATTGAGGAAGGAAGAATTGTACGCTAAGTTTTCAAAGTGTGCATTTTGGTTGGAAGAAGTTCAATTCCTCGGTCACATAGTGAACAAAGAAGGTATTAAGGTGGATCCGACAAAGATAGAAACTGTTGAAAAGTGGGAAACCCCGAAAACTCCGAAACACATACGCCAGTTTTTAGGACTAGCTGGTTACTACAGAAGGTTCATCCAAGACTTTTCCAGAATAGCAAAACCCTTGACTGCATTAACGCATAAAGGGAAGAAATTTGAATGGAATGATGAACAAGAGAAAGCGTTTCAGTTATTGAAGAAAAAGCTAACTACGGCACCTATATTGTCATTGCCTGAAGGGAATGATGATTTTGTGATTTATTGTGATGCATCAAAGCAAGGTCTCGGTTGTGTATTAATGCAACGAACGAAGGTGATTGCTTATGCGTCTAGACAATTGAAGATTCACGAACAAAATTATACGACGCATGATTTGGAATTAGGCGCGGTTGTTTTTGCATTAAAATCTTGGAGGCACTACTTATATGGGGTCAAAAGTATTATATATACCGACCACAAAAGTCTTCAACACATATTTAATCAGAAACAACTGAATATGAGGCAGCGTAGGTGGATTGAATTGTTGAATGATTACGACTTTAAAATTCGTTACCACCCGGGGAAGGCAAATGTGGTAGCCGATGCCTTGAGCAGGAAGGACAGAGAACCCATTCGAGTAAAATCTATGAATATAATGATTCATAATAACCTTACTACTCAAATAAAGGAGGCGCAACAAGGAGTTTTAAAAGAGGGAAATTTAAAGGATGAAATATCCAAAGGATCGGAGAAGCATCTTAATATTCGGGAAGACGGAACCCGGTATAGGGCTGAAAGGATTTGGGTACCAAAATTTGGAGATATGAGAGAAATGGTACTTAGAGAAGCTCATAAAACCAGATACTCAATACATCCTGGAACGGGGAAGATGTACAAGGATCTCAAGAAACATTTTTGGTGGCCGGGTATGAAAGCCGATGTTGCTAAATACGTAGGAGAATGTTTGACGTGTTCTAAGGTCAAAGCTGAGCATCAAAAACCATCAGGTCTACTTCAACAACCCGAAATCCCGGAATGGAAATGGGAAAACATTACCATGGATTTCATCACTAAATTGCCAAGGACTGCAAGTGGTTTTGATACTATTTGGGTAATAGTTGATCGTCTCACCAAATCAGCACACCTCTTACCAATAAGAGAAGATGACAAGATGGAGAAGTTAGCACGACTGTATTTGAAGGAAGTCGTCTCCAGACATGGAATACCAATCTCTATTATCTCTGATAGGGATGGCATATTTATTTCAAGATTCTGGCAGACATTACAGCAAGCATTAGGAACTCGTCTAGACATGAGTACTGCCTATCATCCACAAACTGATGGGCAGAGCGAAAGGACGATACAAACGCTTGAAGACATGCTACGAGCATGTGTTATTGATTTCGGAAACAGTTGGGATCGACATCTACCATTAGCAGAATTTTCCTACAACAACAGCTACCATTCAAGCATTGAGATGGCGCCGTTTGAAGCACTTTATGGTAGAAAGTGCAGGTCTCCGATTTGTTGGAGTGAAGTGGGGGATAGACAGATTACGAGTCCGGAGATTATACAAGAAACTACCGAGAAGATCATCCAAATTCAACAACGGTTGAAAACCGCCCAAAGTCGACAAAAGAGCTACGCTGACATTAAAAGAAAAGATATAGAATTTGAAATTGGAGAGATGGTCATGCTTAAAGTTGCACCTTGGAAAGGCGTTGTTCGATTTGGTAAACGAGGGAAATTAAATCCAAGGTATATTGGACCATTCAAGATTATTGATCGTGTCGGACCAGTAGCTTACCGACTAGAGTTACCTCAACAACTCGCGGCTGTACATAACACTTTCCACGTCTCGAATTTGAAGAAATGTTTTGCTAAAGAAGATCTCACTATTCCGTTAGATGAAATCCAAATCAACGAAAAACTTCAATTCATCGAAGAACCCGTCGAAATAATGGATCGTGAGGTTAAAAGACTTAAGCAAAACAAGATACCAATTGTTAAGGTTCGATGGAATGCTCGTAGAGGACCCGAGTTCACCTGGGAGCGTGAAGATCAGATGAAGAAGAAATACTCGCATCTATTTCCAGAAGATTCGTCAACACCTTCAACAGCTTAAAATTTCGGGACGAAATTTATTTAACGAGTAGGTACTGTAGTGACCCGAACTTTTCCATGTTTATATATATTAATTGAGATTGATATTTACATGATTAAATGTTTCCAACATGTTAAGAAATCAAACTTGTTAAGACTTGATTAATTGAAATATGTTTCATATAGACAATTGACCACCCAAGTTGATCGGTGATTCACGAACGTTAAAACTTGTAAAAACTATATGATGACATATATATGGATATATATATATATAGTTAACATGATACTATGATAAGAAAACATATCATAAAGTATATTAACAATGAACTACATATGTAAAAACAAGACTACTAACTTAATGATTTTTAAACGAGACATATATGTAACGATTATCGTTGTAAAGACATTTAATGTATATATATCATATTAAGAGATATTCATACATGATAATATCATGATAATATAATAATTTAAAATCTCATTTGATATTATAAACATTGGGTTAACAACATTTAACAAGATCGTTAACCTAAAGGTTTCAAAACAACACTTACATGTAACGACTAACGATGACTTAACGACTCAGTTAAAATGTATATACATGTAGTGTTTTAATATGTATTTATACACTTTTGAAAGACTTTAATACACTTATCAAAATACTTCTACTTAATAAAAATGCTTACAATTACATCCTCGTTCAGTTTCATCAACAATTCTACTCGTATGCACCCGTATTCGTACTCGTACAATACACAGCTTTTAGATGTATGTACTATTGGTATATACACTCCAATGATCAGCTCTTAGCAGCCCATGTGAGTCACCTAACACATGTGGGAACCATCATTTGGCAACTAGCATGAAATATCTCATAAAATTACAAAAATATGAGTAATCATTCATGACTTATTTACATGAAAACAAAATTACATATCCTTTATATCTAATCCATACACCAACGACCAAAAACACATACAAACACTTTCATTCTTCAATTTTCTTCATCTAATTGATCTCTCTCAAGTTCTATCTTCAAGTTCTAAGTGTTCTTCATAAATTCCAAAAGTTCTAGTTTCATAAAATCAAGAATACTTTCAAGTTTGCTAGCTCACTTCCAATCTTGTAAGGTGATCATCCAACCTCAAGAAATCTTTGTTTCTTACAGTAGGTTATCATTCTAATACAAGGTAATAATCATATTCAAACTTTGGTTCAATTTCTATAACTATAACAATCTTATTTCAAGTGATGATCTTACTTGAACTTGTTTTCGTGTCATGATTCTGCTTCAAGAACTTCGAGCCATCCAAGGATCCATTGAAGCTAGATCCATTTTTCTCTTTTCCAGTAGGTTTATCCAAGGAAATTAAGGTAGTAATGATGTTCATAACATCATTCGATTCATACATATAAAGCTATCTTATTCGAAGGTTTAAACTTGTAATCACTAGAACATAGTTTAGTTAATTCTAAACTTGTTCGCAAACAAAAGTTAATCCTTCTAACTTGACTTTTAAAATCAACTAAACACATGTTCTATATCTATATGATATGCTAACTTAATGATTTAAAACCTGGAAACACGAAAAACACCGTAAAACCGGATTTACGCCGTCGTAGTAACACCGCGGGCTGTTTTGGGTTAGTTAATTAAAAACTATGATAAACTTTGATTTAAAAGTTGTTATTCTGAGAAAATGATTTTTATTATGAACATGAAACTATATCCAAAAATTATGGTTAAACTCAAAGTGGAAGTATGTTTTCTAAAATGGTCATCTAGACGTCGTTCTTTCGACTGAAATGACTACCTTTACAAAAACGACTTGTAACTTATTTTTCTGACTATAAACCTATACTTTTTCTGTTTAGATTCATAAAATAGAGTTCAATATGAAACCATAGCAATTTGATTCACTCAAAACGGATTTAAAATGAAGAAGTTATGGGTAAAACAAGATTGGATAATTTTTCTCATTTTAGCTACGTGAAAATTGGTAACAAATCTATTCCAACCATAACTTAATCAACTTGTATTGTATATTATGTAATCTTGAGATACCATAGACACGTATACAATGTTTCGACCTATCATGTCGACACATCTATATATATTTCGGAACAACCATAGACACTCTATATGTGAATGTTGGAGTTAGCTATACAGGGTTGAGGTTGATTCCAAAATATATATAGTTTGAGTTGTGATCAATACTGAGATACGTATACACTGGGTCGTGGATTGATTCAAGATAATATTTATCGATTTATTTCTGTACATCTAACTGTGGACAACTAGTTATAGGTTACTAACGAGGACAGCTGACTTAATAAACTTAAAACATCAAAATATATTAAAAGTGTTGTAAATATATTTTGAACATACTTTAATATATATGTATATATTGTTATAGGTTCGTGAATCAACAGTGGCCAAGTCTTACTTCCCGACGAAGTAAAAATCTGTGAAAGTGAGTTATAGTCCCACTTTTAAAATCTAATATTTTTGGGATGAGAATACATGCAGGTTTTATAAATGATATACAAAATAGACACAAGTACATGAAACTACATTCTATGGTTGAATTATCAAAATCGAATATGCCCCTTTTTATTAAGTCTGGTAATCTAAGAATTAGGGAACAGACACCCTAATTGACGCGAATCCTAAAGATAGATCTATTGGGCCTAACAAACCCCATCCAAAGTACCGGATGCTTTAGTACTTCGAAATTTATATCATATCCGAAGGGTGTCCCGGAATGATGGGGATATTCTTATATATGCATCTTGTTATTGTCGGTTACCAGGTGTTCACCATATGAATGATTTTTATCTCTATGTATGGGATGTGTATTGAAATATGAAATCTTGTGGTCTATTGTTACGATTTGATATATATATAGGTTAAACCTATAACTCACCAACATTTTTGTTGACGTTTAAAGCATGTTTATTCTCAGGTGAATATTAAGAGCTTCCGCTGTTGCATACTAAAATAAGGACAAGATTTGGAGTCCATGTTTGTATGATATTGTGTAAAAACTGCATTCAAGAAACTGATTTCGATGTAACATATTTGTATTGTAAACCATTATGTAATGGTCGTGTGTAAACAGGATATTTTAGATTATCATTATTTGATAATCTACGTAAAGCTTTTTAAACCTTTATTTATGAAATAAAGGTTATGGTTTGTTTTAAAAATGAATGCAGTCTTTGAAAAACGTCTCATATAGAGGTCAAAACCTCGCAACGAAATCAATTAATATGGAACGTTTTTAATCAATAAGAACGGGACATTTCATCTTACAACGATTCTTTCCTACTTAAAAGGTTGCAAAGTTACAGAGTGACAACAATCATTTTGTTTAAATGTCAAACGAGACACTTTATGAAGCTCGGACATGATTCAATAAAATGTTAAGATATTGTCCTCAACACGGGTTGAACAATTTCCAAAAAGTCCAAATTTTCTACAAGGGTGTTAATTTTCCTACGAGGAAGGATATTGATATTATTGCAGGTAGTTCTCTCATGAAGAAGACACCGGATGAATCCTATAACATCATATCTGAAACCGCTACACATTTGTATGATTGGCACCAAGAGATGGATGTTTCTAGATCATCTTAGTTTGTTAGTACCGAAACTAGTGACGAACTCGCATCGATTAAGGGACAATTAGCAACTGTTAAGAGGAAGATGGATATAATGACTAAGGAGATACATGCTGTGTGTAACAATCTCGCTTTGGGCCTACTAGTAATGACCCATTTACCCTTGTAGGTTGGTATAGTGATTTTAATAATTATGTGTTTTATAATTATTGTGTATGGGATAATATGCGTTTTGTGACAAGGGTCCAGAACATATTTCCTTTTGTTAATTGGACTTAGAATAAATAAGTTATTAAAGATTTTGGGTTTTAGATAACTGGTAAATACCCGTGTGTTATACGGAGTAGGGTTTCCTCACACTAAAGAAACTCAATTTAGATATATACATGTACGTTTCTTTAACTTACCATTTTTGGTAAGTCTAAAACCCTAATCGCTCTTAACTCTTCAAATCCTTAAAGTTAAAAAGTGCAAATCCAAGCTAGTGATTATGTGCATTCAATTCTTTTTGATTTCAGAATCAAAACAAGGTAAGCTTCTTTGATTTTGAAGGATTAAAATGGGTTCTAAGTGGGTTTATCAAAGTGAACTTTTTGATGTTTGATTCTTGCTTTAAATGTGTTTGTTATATATGTATTATGTATTATTCTTGAGCCTTTGGATTGATCAAAACAAGCAGAAATCGAGTTTTAGGTGTCAAAAACTTAAAAACAGCGAGCTGATGGTGTTTTTCAGCACCCACACGAGTGACAGCTCAACCACACGGTTGAGCACACTTTTGAGAGCACAACCACGTGGTTAAGGGCTCAAACGTATGGTTAAGGGCTCAACCACACGGTTGAGCAGTGGTTAGCTTTTGGTAATATTAAAAAATGTGTAACTTTCAAACCGTAACTCCATTTTTGACAAATAAACTATCACTGGAATTGTCTTGAGGTCTACTTTGCAATGATAAGGTTTTAAAACACTAAATAAAACTTTGGGTTAGATGTAAAATGCTCGTATTTCAGGTCTGCTGCTGTTCTTGCTCAACTGTGCGTTTGAGGCACTCACCCGTATGAGTGAAGTGTCCATCCGTGCGAGTGAGACACTAAACCGTGTAAGTGAGTTTGAAAATCACTCTTACAAGTAATAATTCAGTCATGCGAGTGAGGATACTCACCCATACGAGTGAGCATGGTCATCCGCACGAGTGAGACTTCATCCGTACGAGTGAGAGTGTTTGTATGTTTGGGTCAAGTGCAATTCTGACCCATTTACTGTATTGCTAAGTTTATTTATTCTAATATGTGACTTGATCGAAAAGTGTACTAACTATATAAATTCTATTCTCAGGTGATAAATGGAAAGGTGAAGGCTCAGTGATATAAGACAACTGAGTACTTGTGCTTCCAAGTGAGTGGTACTATCTTTATGGATGTGATTATACAGTGACAAGTATAGTGATAGGTTCCATGCTTATGACTAGACTGTTTAGGAGTCTATGACTAGTGCAATGACTATATGTGATCATGTGCGCACCCAGTGCTAACGTCGAGGGTGTATTCCGACGTAACATCGATGGTGTTCCCGACGTAAGAGGTCAATATTATTTACCTTGGTGTCGGGTAGTAGTATTGGGTCCAAGCATTACTGATTGGTAGTATAGTGTGAATGACGAGTGCATCACGTCTGGAAGACTATACCAGTTATTCAGTAATGGAGGCTATCGGTGGATTCAAGCTTGATCAGCTATGGGTTGCTGGTTCTCTTGTTTATGGTTTAAGTGACTTAGTGACCAGTGCCTTTAAGCTGTGCTTGATGCTTGTAGTGATGTCCACCTAGATATTTCCATTCACTTAGCGTTATGCTAATTCCCCCACAGTGTTTTGCCCTGCAGGTGTGTATTAGCAGCTTTTGGTGGGTTTTGCAGGACAACTAAAGATGTTTGACACAGTGCATAACTCTGATGTTTTATAATAAACAATATATTTAAATGGTTCGCAGTAAGAACGTAACACCTGTGATTTATGTAATCATAGATTTCAGTAATTAATATATGATGTGTAATTAATAAGTTTTTCGCTGTTAGTGTCTTTAAAAAAAATGTGTACGTAAAAAGTACGGTGTTACACTATGAGGGTTGGTTGTGAACTATTCCAAGGACCACACCTCACGAAGGATTGTGATTAGTCAACAATGGAAGAGCAGGTGAATAATAATGAAACTGTGTGTAAGTCCATGAATAATAATGATAATATTTGTGTGAATGTACCTTTGGTTGATGTTCATGCAAGTATGCCCAATTATGGGAAATTTTTGAAGGATTTAATGCAAAGAAGGGTGAGCATGAGTAGGCATCCTCCGCGTTTCTGAAGCGAAATGCACTGCTATTGTGAAGAAGAATGGAATGCCCTCGAAGTTGGGTAATCCTGGACCATTCATAGTGCCCTGTAGGATTGATGGTTCTGAGGTTTTTAAATGTTTGACTGATTCTGGTGCGAGTATAAATCTTATGCCTTATTCTATTTATTCGTAGGTAAATTTAGGTGACTTTAAACCAACTACTACCGGTGTTAGATTGATAGACCATTCAGTTAGCAGACCCGTAGGTATTATTGAAAATTTGGTGATTAAAGTTGGTGAACTAGAACTTCTAGTAGATTTTGTAGTTGTTGATATGATTGCAGATAAGGTTGTACCCATTATTTAAGGTAGAACATTTTTAGCAACTGTATGTGCATTAACTGACTGGAGGACTGGGAAATTGGTTTTAAGAGATAGAGGTAAAACCTTGAGGTTTTAGACTAAGTTTAGTGTTAATTCACCACCCACACCCGTAGATTTTGTGAATGTGCTTACTAGTGTTGAAACTGATAATCATAAAATTGAGACTAGTAAAAAGCCTAAGTGTGTGGGTGAGGTTGTTAAAGAAAAACCCGTAGGTAATCCCGATGATAATATTGTTGATAGGTCTATGAGAAGGTTATTTGGGCGGGTTAATAAGGTTATGAATGAAAAAGATGAACTTGTAAGAATTTGATTAGTGTCTAATTTATCGACAAAATAAAAAGAAAAGTTGTGGGAGTTAACTAAAGAGTCAAGAGTTGCTGATGATTGGTTGTTAAGTATGATCGGTAATGGTAGTTTAAGTGGTGGTTCCTATGGTTTGAAGGATGATGGAACCCACCATCCAGGCATCAGTTGAGAAGGAGGTGGAGTCTAGTGCAAGACTCGATAATAAACATGCATGATGTATATCCTTGTATAATTTGTATTTGTATATTGAGTGTGTTTTAAAACTAAAAACCCTAAAAATTTGAAAAAAAAAACCAAAAATCCGAAAATATTTTTATTTTTGTGTTTTGTTCTTGTTTAATCATTGCAGGTACTACATAATGTGATGACAATCAAGGAATAGCCGTCATTGCAGATCCGTCTGTCACTCCGTTTCACGATTATGTTGCTCTACATCTGGTTATGTTTTTTTCCCATTCACTCTATTGTCCTCTCAAATTTATATTTATTTTATCTGATTTCATGTAAATGAGGGCATTACATGATCTTAAGTGTGGGGAGTGAGATATAATTTCTCGAGGATGTATTACACTTGGCTTTATGTCTTATTTTTGAGTCATTGTTTTTGAGAATTTTTTTAAAAAAAATTGTAGATTTCAAAAGCCAAGTGTAGTTGTTTTATTGAGCAGTTATTATCACCATTTCTAGTGAATTTTGCAGGTACCAGGATGATTTGTGTAGTGTTTTTTGATTATTTTGCGTGAGTATGTGTGTGTTTAAAGGATTAATCAATTCCATCCTCATAAGGAAGTAAAGTCTTCCGATTACATTTTACTTGATATACGAGACTTCCTAATCTACATCATTTCATACTTGCATCATTTTAAGATGTAAGGTACTGTGGGAAGAGGAGCATTGAGCTTCACAATGTGCTGTATTCTTTAGTAAGAGTAATGGCTTCGTGCTAGTGTTGCTTAGACAACATACGTCATGACTAAAAGCCATGATACCTAAACCAAACCAGGTGTTTAAAGCTTTAAAGTTTAACACTTGCGGGTGATCGAGTCCACCTATTTAAGGAAGTCAAGTCTTTCGAGTTGTGTTCTACATGGCATTGGGATCTCCCTAATCTATGCCATTTCAAACTAAGCATCCTTTCATGATGCATGGTACCGAGGGGAGAGAAAGTCTTGAACTTTCAACCAGAAAATAGATTTGGTAGGGCAAATCCAAACCGCTTTCCTGTAGCCTTTTCCATCTTACTCCTTCTACACCAAGTGATTTTGTTAGGGTTGGTTACTTAATTTGTGCCATTGATTACTACCAAATTGATTGTGGATGGCACTTAAACACTCACCTAAGGTAATTGTCTTCCCATCGCTATCGAACCGGATAGTTTGCTACAGGGTTGGAAATTACCCGTGCAGTTATCCCAAAACCGGGATGACTTTGAAAGCACATAGCCTTAAAAACCTAAAATTTTTGGAAAACTAGTTTTGCGTAAAAACTTAACTTGTTTCCTGTTCTTAAAGTACAAAAATGGTTTTCAAAGGACTTGTTTTCCCTAAGGCCAAACTTTTTGGTGATTCCGCTATATTAAGATTGTTGAAGGCTTGAACCTTATGATTTCTTATTGAAGATAATACGTGTTTGATTTATTTGCTTATGAGGATAATAACAGTGTATCTTGATCTTATGATTGTTGAAGACGCTTCGGGTATGTTTATTCTTGAATTGAGTTTCACTATTTCGAAGATAAGTTAACTTAAGGACAAGCAAGGTTCAAGTGTGAGGGAATTTGATATCGGCTCATTTATACATATATTTGATCACAATATTGAATTCTTTTGGTTATAAATTATTGAAGATTGAAGACTTTATTTGGTGATTATAAAGAAAATTACAAATTGAGTTCATAAAGTCTTAATGTTGGTTTATTGGTGATTTCTAAAAAGTTTCGGCATCAAACGAGCAAGACAAAGGTAAAAGATAAAAGAAAATCGAAGAATTCTAGCTCAGACCCGCACTGAGATCGCGATGGGGGTGTTGCCCTCGCGATAGACTAACAGAAAAAGAAGCAGATTCGGGCATCAGCGAGTCGCGTTACAATGCCTTTAGTCGCAGGCGCGATGTTTTAGTTTCATCATAGATCGCGGTCTCAATTTAAGGGTCGCGGTCGCGATGCGGGGTAAGTCAAGACTCTGAATTTTGGCCCTATAAATGCCCCATTTAACCTCAACTTTAAGGGGTCGATTAGTTGACGAATTCTGAGGCCATGAGGGTCATTTTTGAGGGTTTTCAAGCCACTCTTCACCAATTTGGAAGATCATAACATTAAGGTAGAAGATTGGATCATCCTTTAATCATTTGTACCCTAGTTCTTCATTATATTAGTGATTTTATGATGAATACTATTTGTTCCAATTGTTTAATTGTTCTTTCTTTTGCCATGTTAGGCTAAACTTTGATTGTGTTCACTTTGATGTAAACCTTATGATTTGGAATTGTTCTATCTTGTGATTTATTATGGAATTAGGTTGAATTATTCGTTCTTTTTTGCAAGATCTATTGTTGTGTTTATCTATATATCGTTTATTTAATTATACAGGTTATTGAATTTAGTTTATGTGAGTTTATCAATATTCATAGCTTGTACTTCATCTTTTAGATCTATACAATTGTATATAAGTGCAATTGGTGATTAAATTGATATTGTGATAACACAATCGTGTAAATTGATATGTGAGTTTAACCAAGAGAAAGTCTAGATTAATTTTACATGGTAATTTGGACCTCGGAATGATAATTTATGTGAGTAAATTGAATTCATTATGCGTTTAGTTCATTGATTTCGTGAGACCGGTTTGAACTAATTACCTAGACCTTAAATAAACAGTTTTAATTAAAGAACAATTCTAGTCATTTGTTGAGCATTAAAGTGAACGTTGTTTCTCTTTATCTGGTTAATTCGTTAATTATCTTTATTACTGTTTTTACTTTACTTCAATTTAAATCAACCCCCTAGAATAATTATTAGTTGTTTAAATCTTGAACACTGCTCTTTGTTGAATGAACCGGTCTCTGTGGAACGATCAGGTATTAGTTGCCTGCTATTGTGTGATAATTGTTACGTTTTTAGCTAGTTATTCTAGAGTATGATTTCACATATCAACACTTCTATCTGACTATGGTCAGAAGTCAATGTCTAGACCAGCTGTAGAGATACCGAAAATCTAGTTGAAGGTATCTTGCATAACAGCTGTAAATTCTATGGTGCCTCAATGCCAAACAAGGTCTGTAGGTCAAGGTGAACATCATTGCATGGACGCTATTCCTAATGATCTGATCCCCGGATAGATGATCTCCAGAAAGATCAAGCTACCATTAAGGATTGTAATCAACATGGCAATGCAATAACGTGTCGAAGAGTTCAAACTTTTAAAACTCTTATGATACTTGAAAGGACATGGTCTTTCCAAGAATGCGGTAAACCCATATCCGTTGTTAAAGTCTTTGTTGGGGGAGAATGCGGGTTAAGGCGGGATTATGCTTAATGACTATACTAATATTAACCCATAAAAATAAGTTCACTAATCTACACTTACTCTAGCAAATGACCAAAAGAAAAACAAAGCTTAGATTGAAATTTACACTACACGGTTTACTTCATGATCGACCGTAGGTCAGACCGTGGAACCCTGCACCCTGGTTTGTGAAAACCAGGAGTGCACGGTCAACCCCACGGTCAACAATGGGTCAACCGTAAAAGTTTATGTTCGAACTTTTGATCAAATGTAGTCCGACCACTTCGGGGCATCTATAATTTATGAAACTTGTTTAAACATGCTTAGAATAGTTGCCTCCTTCATATCCAAAGGAGTTTTGGTCACTAGAACACTATTCTTGGTTAATCACACCTAATGACACCTTAATGATGAAATGTCCCGTTCATATTTATTTTAAACGTTCCATATTAATTGATTTCGTTGCGAGGTTTTGACCTCTATATGAGACATTTTTCAAAGACTGTATTCATTTTTAAAACAAACCATAACCTTTATTTTATCGACAAAGTTAAAAAGTCACCACCTAGATTATCCAGAAATGATAATCTAAAATATCACACTTACACACTAACAATACATATTGGTTTACAATATTAATATGTTACAACAAAGTAAATCTCGAATCAGTTTTAAACAATATTATACAAGCATGCTGACACCAAATCTTGTCCACATTTTAGCATGCAACAGCGGAAGCTCTTAATAATCACCTGATAATAAACATGCTTTAAACGTCAACAAAAATGTTGGTGAGTTATAGGTTTAACCTATATATTTATCAATTTGTAATAATATACCACAAGATTTCATATTTCAATATACATCCCATACATAGAGATAAAAATCATTCATATGATGAACACCTGGTAACCGACCTTAACAAGATGCATATAGAATATCCCCTATCATTCAGGGACTCCCTTCGTACATAATGAATTCGAAGTACTAAAGCATCCGGTACTTTGGATGGGGATCGTTGGGCCCAATAGATCTATCTTTAGGATTACCAGACTAAAAAGGGTGTCTGTTCCCTAATTCTTAGATTACCAGACTAAAAAGGGGCATATTCGGTTTAATAATCTAGCCATAGAATGTAGTTTCATTTACTTGTGTCTATTTTGTAAAACATTTATAAAACTGCATGTATTCTCATCCCAAAATATTAGATTTTAAAAGTGGGACTATAACTCACTTTCACAGATTTTTTCTTCGTCGGGAAGTAAGACTTGGCCACTGGTCGATTCACGAACCTATAACAAATATGTACATATATATCAAAGTATGTTCAAAAATATATTTACAACATTTTTAATACGTTTTGCTGTTTTAAGTTTATTAAGCCAGCTGTCCTCATTAGTATCCTACAACTAGTTGTCCGCAGTTAGATGTACAGAAAATAAAGCAATATATATTATCTTGAATCAATCCACGACCTCGTGTATACAAGCCTCAGGCTAGATCACAACTCAAAGTATATATAATATTTTGGAATCAACCCCAACCCTGTATAGCTAACACCAACATTACTGCATATAGAGTGTCTATGGTTGTTCCGAAATATATATATAGAGGGGTCGATATGATATGTCAAAACATTGTATTAGTGTCTATGATATCCCAAGATTACATAATATATTAAAATACATGTATAATACAATATGAGTAAGCTATGATATGATTAATATAGATTTGTTACCAATTTTCACGTAGCTACAACAAGAAGTTAATAAAACAAAATTGGTTGTAACGACATCTTGTTTTTACATATGTAGTTCATTGTTAATATACTTAATGATATGTTTACTTATCATTTATCATGTTTATATAGTGTAACAATATCTTAAAATGATTCATATGTAATTAGTAAAACGTTGTTATAACGATAATCGTTATATATATCGTTTTCAAGTTTCTTAATTCAATAGTCTCATTTTTATGTATATAACCCATGGTTAAAATACCTAATGAGATACTTACTTATCATAATATCATGTTAACTATATATATATATATATATATATATATATATATATATATATATATATATATATATATATATATATCCATATATATGTCATCATATAGTTTTTACAAGTTTTAACGTTCGTGAATCACCAGTCAACTTGGGTGGTCAATTGTCTGTATGAAACATATTTTAATTAATCAAGTCTTAACAAGTTTGCTTGCTTAACATGTTGGAAACACTTAATCATGTAAATATCAATTTCATTTAATATATATAAATATGGAAAAGTTCGGGTCACTACAGTACCTACCCGTTAAATAAATTTCGTCCCGAAATTTTAAGCAGTTGGAGGTGTTGACGTATCTTCTGGAAATAAGTGCGGGTATTTCTTCTTCATCTAATCTTCTCATTCCCAGGTGACCTCGGGTCCTCTACGAGCATTCCATTAGACCTTAACAATTGGTATCTTGTTTTGCTTAAGTCTTTTTACCTCACAATCCATTATTTCGACGGGTTATTCGATGAATTGAAGTTTTTCGTTGATTTGGATTTCGTCTGACGGAATAGTGAGATCTTCTTTAGTAAAACATTACTTCAAATTCAAGATGTGGAAAGTGTTATGTACAGCCGCGAGTTGTTGAGGTAACTTAAGTCGGTAAGCTACTGGTCCAACACGATCAATAAACTTGAATGGTCCAATATACCTTGGATTCAATTTCCCTCGTTTACCAAATCGAACAACGCCTTTCCAAGGTACAACTTTAAGCATGACGATTTCAAATTCTATATCTTTTATTTTAATGTCAGCGTAGCTCTTTTGTCGACTTTGGGCGGTTTTCAACCGTTGTTGAATTTGGATGATCTTCTCGGTAGTTTCTTGTATAATCTCCGGACCCGTAATCTGTCTATCCCCCACTTCACTCCAAAAAATCAGAGACCTGCACTTTCTACCATAAAGTGCTTCAAACAGTGCCATCTCAATGCTTGAATGGTAGATGTTGTTGTAGGAAAATTCTGCTAACGGTAGATGTCGATCTCAACTGTTTCCAAAATCAATAACACATGCTCGTAGCATGTCTTCAAGTGTTTGTATCGTCCTTTCTGTAGTGACCCGAACTTTTCCATGTTTATATATATTAATTGAGATTGATATTTACATGATTAAATGTTTCCAACATGTTAAGCAATCAAACTTGTTAAGACTTGATTAATTGAAATATGTTTCATATAGACAATTGACCACCAAAGTTGACCGGTGATTCACGAAAGTTAAAACTTGTAAAAACTATATGATGACATATATATGGATATATATATAGTTAACATGATACTATGATAAGTAAACATATCATTAAGTATATTAACAATGAACTACATATGTAAAAACAAGACTACTAACTTAATGATTTTTAAACGGGACATTTTTCAGTTGGTATCCGAGCGTTGGTCTTAGAGAACCAGAATTTTGCATTAGTGTGTCTTATCGAGTTTGTTAGGATGCATTAGTGAGTCTGGACTTCGACCGTGTTTACTTGAAAAATGATTGCTTAACAAATTTTGTTGGAAACTATATATTTTTAACATGTGAATATTATGTGATATATTAATCTCTTAACGCGTTTGATATTATGTGATAGATGTCTACCTCTAGAACAAGTCCCATTGACTCACCTAATAATAATGAAGAGTCAAATGTAAATTGGAATGATTCGTGGACTGATTCACAAGTTCCCGAAGAGGAACCGGAAAAAGAGTCAGAACCGGAAGAAGAATCGGAACCGGAAGAAGAATCGGAACCGGATGAAGATGTAGAACCGGTGGGGGAAATAATAAAACGATTAAGTAAAAGAAAATCCTCAACCAACCGACCAAGGTTAATTATGGTCAATGGTGTTTCCGCCAAGGAAGCAAAATATTGGGAGGATTACCAATTCTCCGATGAATCGGATTCCGACGAGAATTCCGATGATGTTATAGAAATTACCCCAACTGAATTTAAAAAGGTAAAAGAAAATAATAAGGGAAAGGGCATAAAAATAGAGAAATCTAATTCCAACCCCGATGAACTTTATATGTATCGTCAACCCCCGAAGTCCTTAAGTTGTAACAATGACCCGGGAACCTCTAAACCACCAGGTTTTTCTAAACCAATGTGGATAACGACGGCTCGTATTAGGGGAACATCATATATCCCTAGAAATTTGGCAAAACAAACCAAAACTGAAGAAGAAGAAACAAGCGAGTCGGAATAAGATAGTTGTATTCGTGTGGTGTAATATATGTAATATAGTGTGCTTATGCTTTATGATATATGTAAAAATTGCTTGTATTAATAAGTATTTTTTTTTATGAATCTAACTCTTGTCTATTTTACAGTATAAAAACACAAAATGGATAGACAACCCAATATTTTAAGAGACCTACCCGGAGACATGATTGATGAAATCTTGTCTAGAGTCGGTCAGAATTCTTCGGCACAACTATTTAAGGCGAGATCAGTTTGTAAGACATTCGAAGAACGTTCCAGGAATGCCTTGGTTTATAAAAGGCTTTCGTTCGAAAGATGGGGGATATCACATTGGGAAATCCATAAGTTACGATGTGTTTACTTTGACGCATATATTGCGGGGAACCCAAATGCTATTTTACGCAATGGGTTAAGAAATTATTTTGACTCAATATATCCGAATATTGGGCTTCGTGATTTAGAAAAAGCGGCTTACATGCAACATAAAGAAGCATGTTATGCTTACGGATTAGTAATGTTCGCTTCTCACCAAAGTGAGAACAAGAACATCGGGCTACAACTATTAAACAAAACGTTCCCACAAGTGACGGAGTCGGTAATTGGGGTAAGAAATGAGGTTTTTAGATTGTTACGGGACTGTTGGACAATACGTAACCCTCGTCCCTTTGACGATGTTACAACACGCTGTCTTATCAACGGCCATAACGGTTATGTTCCACAAGACCAAGGATGGGAAGTAATCCTAGTAAAACCAGAATGCATGACTTGTTTCTGGATGTATGAATTACGTGTCTTTATTGCCTTTGCTGAACGACTTGTGTACTAGCTAGAATTATCTTCACAACTATCTTGTATCAAATTTATTGTGTGCTATATTTCATGCTATATGTAAAATAAGCGGTATTGTAAGTTTGTAAAATATTGTGAAAAAGTTTGAACGTGAAATATTATTATAATCAGTTTTTCATATAGAATTTTAGTAGTTGAATTGTATATTAGCTACTAAGTATGAACTTAACGGGTAGGTACTACCCGAATTTAAACTTATAAAACGCTAATATGAAGAAAAAGCTTTTATAAATGAGTTCATATTATGCTACGAAATACTATTAACTACTCTTAATATTCTGTATGATTAACTTGTTCCATTTGACTATTTTGAAGGAAATGGCACCGACTACTCGACACACCGTGAATATGAATGAAGAGGAATTCCGTACTTTTCTAGCTTCAAACATAGCCGCAGTACAGGCTGCGCTACATACAAACAATAACCTTGGATCTAGCAGTACAGGAAATCGTGTAGGATGCACCTACAAAGAATTCACTGCCTGCAAACCTTTGGAATTTGATGGAACCGAAGGACCGATCGGATTGAAACGGTGGACCGAGAAGGTCGAATCGGTGTTTGCCATAAGTAAGTGTACTGAAGAGGACAAAGTGAAGTACGCTACGCATACCTTCACAGAATCTGTGTTAACATGGTGGAATACCTATCTAGAGCAAGTGGGATAAGACGATGCGTACGCACTACCGTGGTCATCATTCAAGCACTTGATGAACGAGAAGTACCGTCCCAGAACCGAGGTCAATAAGCTCAAGACAGAACTTAGAGGGTTACGAACCCAAGGATTTGATATTACCACGTACGAAAGACGATTCACAGAATTGTGCCTATTGTGTCCGGGAGCATTCGAAGATGAGGAAGAGAAGATCGACGCGTTTGTGAAAGGATTACCGGAAAGAATCCAAGAAGATATAAGTTCACACGGGCCCGCCTCCATACAACAGGCATGTAGAATGGCTCACAAACTAGTGAACCAGATTGAAGAAAGAATTAAAGAACAGACTGCTGAAGAGGCCAATGTGAAGCAAGTCAAAAGAAAGTGGGAGGAAAACGGTGATAAGAATCACCAATACAACAACAACAGCAATTACAACAATAATCGCAACAATTATCCCAACAATCGCAACATCAATCGCAACTACAACAAACGGCCCAACAACAACAACAACAACAACAACAACAGCAACTACAACAATCATCCCAACAACAATAACAACCGCAACAACAACAACAATCAGAAGCAGCTATGCCAAAGGTGTGAAAAGTATCACTCGGGGTTCTGCACCAAATTTTGCAACAAGTGTAGAAGAAATCGTCATAGCGCGGCGAAGTGTGAGGTCTATGGACCAGGGGTTAACAGAACGAAAGGAACAAATGGTGTCAGAACGAGTAATGGCGGAGCAAGTAGTGTCGGAGCAAGTTATGCCAATGTAGTTTGTTATAAATGTGGAAAACCGGGCCACATTATTAGAAATTGCCCGAACCAGGAGAACACGAATGGACAAGGCCGCGTAAGAGTTTTCAATATTAATGCGGCAGAGGCACAGGAAGACCCGGAGCTTGTTACGGGTACGTTTCTAATTGACAATAAATCTGCTTACGTTTTATTTGATTCGGGTGCGGATAGAAGCTATATGAGTAGAGATTTTTGTGCTAAATTAAGTTGTCCATTGACGCCTTTGGATAGTAAATTTTTACTTGAATTAGCAAATGGTAAATTAATTTCAGCAGATAATATATGTCGGAATCGAGAAATTAAACTGGTTAGCGAAACATTTAAGATTGATTTGATACCAGTAGAGTTAGGGAGTTTTGATGTGATAATCGGTATGGACTGGTTGAAAGAAGTGAAAGCAGAGATCGTTTGTTACAAAAATGCAATTCGCATTATACGAGAAAAAGGAAAACCCTTAATGGTGTACGGAGAAAAGGGCAACACGAAGCTACATCTTATTAGTAATTTGAAGGCACAAAAACTAATAAGAAAAGGTTGCTATGCTGTTCTAGCACACGTCGAGAAAGTACAAACTGAAGAAAAGAGCATCAATGATGTTCCCATTGCAAAAGAATTTCCCGATGTATTTCCGAAAGAATTACCGGGATTACCCCCACATCGATCCGTTGAATTTCAAATAGATCTTGTACCAGGAGCTGCACCAATAGCTCATGCTCCTTACAGACTCGCACCCAGCGAGATGAAAGAACTGCAAAGCCAATTACAAGAACTTTTGGAGCGTGGTTTCATTCGACCAAGCACATCACCGTGGGGAGCTCCTGTTTTGTTTGTCAAGAAGAAAGATGGTACATTCAGGTTGTGTATCGACTACCGAGAGTTGAACAAACTTACCATCAAGAACCGCTACCCACTACCGAGAATTGACGACTTATTTGATCAACTACAAGGCTCGTCTGTTTATTCAAAGATTGACTTACGTTCCGGGTATCATCAAATGCGGGTGAAAGAAGATGATATTCCAAAGACTGCTTTCAGAACACGTTACGGTCATTACGAGTTTATGGTCATGCCGTTTGGTTTAACTAATGCACCAGCTGTGTTCATGGACCTTATGAACCGAGTGTGTGGACCATACCTTGACAAGTTTGTCATTGTTTTCATTGATGACATACTTATTTACTCAAAGAATGATCAAGAACACGGTGAACATTTGAGAAAGGTGTTAGAAGTATTGAGGAAGGAAGAATTGTACGCTAAGTTTTCAAAGTGTGCATTTTGGTTGGAAGAAGTTCAATTCCTCGGTCACATAGTGAACAAAGAAGGTATTAAGGTGGATCCGGCAAAGATAGAAACTGTTGAAAAGTGGGAAACCCCAAAAACTCCGAAACACATACGCCAGTTTTTAGGACTAGCTGGTTAATACAGAAGGTTCATCCAAGACTATTCCAGAATAGCAAAACCCTTGACTGCATTAACGCATAAAGGGAAGAAATTTGAATGGAATGATGAACAAGAGAAAGCGTTTCAGTTATTGAAGAAAAAGCTAACTACGGCACCTATATTGTCATTGCCTGAAGGGAATGATGATTTTGTGATTTATTGTGACGCATCAAAGCAAGGTCTCGGTTGTGTATTAATGCAACGAACGAAGGTGATTGCTTATGCGTCTAGACAATTGAAGATTCACGAGCAAAATTATACGACGCATGATTTGGAATTAGGCGCGGTTGTTTTTGCATTAAAGACTTGGAGGCACTACTTATATGGGGTCAAAAGTATTATATATACCGACCACAAAAGTCTTCAACACATATTTAATCAGAAACAACTGAATATGAGGCAGCGTAGGTGGATTGAATTATTGAATGATTACGACTTTGAGATTCGTTACCACCCGGGGAAGGCAAATGTGGTAGCCGATGCCTTGAGTAGGAAGGACAGAGAACCCATTCGAGTAAAATCTATGAATATAATGATTCATAATAACCTTACTACTCAAATAAAGGAGGCGCAACAAGGAGTTTTAAAAGAGGGAAATTTAAAGGATGAAATACCCAAAGGATCGGAGAAGCATCTTAATATTTGGGAAGACGGAACCCGGTATAGGGCTGAAAGGATTTGGGTACCAAAATTTGGAGATATGAGAGAAATGGTACTTAGAGAAGCTCATAAAACCAGATACTCAATACATCCTGGAACGGGGAAGATGTACAAGGATCTCAAGAAACATTTTTGGTGGCCGGGTATGAAAGCCGATGTTGCTAAATACGTAGGAGAATGTTTGACGTGTTCTAAGGTCAAAGCTGAGCATCAAAAACCATCAGGTCTACTTCAACAACCCGAAATCCGGGAATGGAAATGGGAAAACATTACTATGGATTTCATCACTAAATTGCCAAGGACTGCAAGTGGTTTTGATACTATTTGGGTAATAGTTGATCGTCTCACCAAATCAGCACACTTCCTACCAATAAGAGAAGATGACAAGATGGAGAAGTTAGCACGACTGTATTTGAAGGAAGTCGTCTCCAGACATGGAATACCAATCTCTATTATCTCTGATAGGGATGGCAGATTTATTTCAAGATTCTGGCAGACATTGCAGCAAGCATTAGGAACTCGTCTTGACATGAGTACTGCCTATCATCCACAAACTGATGGGCAGAGTGAAAGGACGATACAAACGCTTGAAGACATGCTACGAGCATGTGTTATTGATTTCGGAAACAGTTGGGATCGACATCTACCGTTAGCAGAATTTTCCTACAACAACAGCTACAATTCAAGCATTGAGATGGCGCCTTTTGAAGCATTTTATGGTAGAAAGTGCAGGTCTCCGATTTGTTGGAGTGAAGTAGGGGATAGACAGATTACGGGTCCGGAGATTATACAAGAAACTACCGAGAAGATCATCCAAATTCAACAACGGTTGAAAACCGCCCAAAGTCGACAAAAGAGCTACGCTGACATTAAAAGAAAAGATATAGAATTTGAAATTGGAGAGATGGTCATGCTTAAAGTTTCACCTTGGAAAGGCGTTGTTCGATTTGGTAAACGAGGGAAATTAAATCCAAGGTATATTGGACCATTCAAGATTATTGATCGTGTCGGACCAGTAGCTTACCGACTTGAGTTACCTCAACAACTCGCAGCTGTACATAACACTTTCCACGTCTCGAATTTGAAGAAATGTTTTGCTAAAGAAGATCTCACTATTCCGTAAGATGAAATCCAAATCAACGAAAAACTTCAATTCATCGAAGAACCCGTCGAAATAATGGATCGTGAGGTTAAAAGACTTAAGCAAAACTAGATACCAATTGTTAAGGTTCGATGGAATGCTCGTAGAGGACCCGAGTTCACCTGGGAGCGTGAAGATCAGATGAAGAAGAAATACCCGCATCTATTTCCAGAAGATTCGTCAACACCTTCAACAGCTTAAAATTTCGGGACGAAATTTATTTAACGGGTAGGTACTGTAGTGACCCGAACTTTTCCATGTTTATATATATTAATTGAGATTGATATTTACATGATTAAATGTTTCCAACATGTTAAGCAATCAAACTTGTTAAGACTTGATAATTGAAATATGTTTCATATAGACAATTGACCACCAAAGTTGACCGGTGATTCACGAACGTTAAAACTTGTAAAAACTATATGATGACATATATATGGATATATATATAGTTAACATGATACTATGATAAGTAAACATATCATTAAGTATATTAACAATGAACTACATATGTAAAAACAAGACTTCTAACTTAATGATTTTTAAACGGGACATTTCACTTTCGCTCTACCCATCAGTTTGTGGATGATAGGCAGTACTCATGTCTAGACGAGTTCCTAATGCTTGCTGTAATGTCTCCCAGAATCTTGAAATAAATCTGCCATCCCTATCAGAGATAATAGAGATTGGTATTCCATGTCTGGAGACGACTTCCTTCAAATACAGTCATGCTAACTTCTCCATCTTGTCATCTTCTCTTATTGGCAGGAAGTGTGCTGATTTGGTGAGACGATCAACTATTACCCAAATAGTATCAAAACCACTAGCAGTCCTTGGAAATTTAGTGATGAAATCCATGGTAATGTTTTCCCATTTCCATTCCGGGATTTCGGGTTGTTGAAGTAGACCTGATGGTTTCTGTTGCTCCGCTTTCACCTTAGAACACGTCAAACATTCTCCTACGTATTTAGCAACATCGGCTTTCATACCTGGCCACCAAAAATGTTTCTTGAGATCCTTGTACATCTTCCCCGTTCCAGGATGTATTGAGTATCTGGTTTTATGAGCTTCTCTAAGTACCATTTCTCTCATATCTCCAAATTTTAGTACCCAAATTCTTTCAGCCCTATACCGGATTCTGGCTTCCCGAATATTAAGATACTTCTCCGATCCTTTGGGTATTTCATCCTTTAAATTTCCCTCTTTTAAAACTCCTTGTTGCGCCTCCTTTATTTTACTAGTAAAGTTAGTGTGAATCATTATATTCATAGCTTTTAATCGAATGAGTTCTCGGTCCTTTCTGCTCAAGGCATCGGCTACCACATTTGCCTTCCCCGGGTTGTAACGAATCTCAAAGTCGTAATCATTCAAAAATTCAATCCACCTGCGCTGCCTCATGTTCAGGTGTTTCTGATTAAATATGTGTTGAAGACTTTTGTGATCAGTATATAATACTTTTAACCCCATATAAGTAGTGCCTCCAAGTCTTTAATGCAAAAACAATCGCGCCTAATTCCAAATCATGCATCGTATAATTCTGCTCGTGAATCTTCAATTGTCTAGATGCATAAGCAATTACCTTCGTTCATTGCATTAATACACAACCAAGACCTTGCTTTGAGGCATCACAATATATCATTAAATCATCATTCCCTTCAGGTAATGACAATATAGGTGCCATATGTGACGACCCGGGAATTTCCGACCAAATTTAAACTTGATCTTTATATGTTTTCGATACGATAAGCAAAATCTGTAATGTTGAGTCTCAAAACTTGTGAACTATTTTCATGAAGTCATTTAACCTCAGACTGTGGTCGACGATTCACGAACAATTGTTGTAAATAAATATGTATATATAAATGTAAATATATATAATAATTGGAAATAATAAAATATAACTGTAACCTTAGAATTAAGTATGTAAAATAATATGCAAGATAATAATGTTGATAATATGTAAATCCATATATATATATATATATATATATATATATATATATATATATATATATATATATATATATATATATATATATATATATGATTTCTATACATGATTAATATTATATGTATATTGTAATGTATATAAAATATATAAAAACTAAATAAGCAATATGTGTTATTATATATTAAATAGTTAATAAATATTACATAGTTAATAATATCAACATATTAAACTTACTTACAAGATAAATAATAATTACTACATTAATATTATCATAACTTTTATTAAAATCAACATAAATATAAATATCAATATTAATACTATTACTATATATAATATAAATATATGAAATTAGATACATTTAACTTGTTATAATATTATTATTGCTAATATTATTGTCATCATTATTAATAACATTATTAATATAATTAGTAGTGAAATTGTGATTAATATTATGATGTTATAATCAATAATGACATTATTATTATTATACGTATTATCATAAAAAATAATACAAAATCATTATTTATTATCGATATTATTATTAGTTATTGTTATTAGAATTTTTACTACTATTAAAAATTAATATTAGTATAGTTAGCATTATTTTTGATTAGTATTAAACTTATTATTCTTATTAAAATTATTAAATTTTTTTATTATTTATTATTATTAGTATCTTTTCTAATAAAAATTATTATTATTATTATTAAGATTATTATTAGTTAGTATTATTATGATTAAAATAATAAATATTCATTAAAGTAAATTACATCAATATAAAAATCACATACAGATAAAAATCTGTTTGCACGTTCCTATCTGATTTTTTTTCTTCTTTTGATTGTTACTTGTGTACTTCTTGTCTGTGATATTATTAAACGTCGATACCTTGGCTCGCTACAATCCATCCCAAATCGATTCATAATACAGCAGCAAATCTATTTCCTTTACACTTTATAAATTATGTTGACAGAAAAACCCCAATATCTCCTCGATACCCTGTACGCCATAGCTTTTTTTTCATAAATTAAATTCGAGCTAAATATCAAAATCTATGAAAACAATTTTGTTAGGAACCAGTTATGTAAACTAACTGCGAAATTTCTTAATCCAATTCCACATATCGAGCTACAATTTTGGAGTCAAAGGTTCAAACAAAAAAAGTCAAACGACTTTAAATTCCTCAAATTCGTAAGCTACAGTTGGATGCAGGTCAAAAGAAAAATTGTCGAGTGTTTTTATGATGACAAGAAACATTTTTCATGAAGGTATCAAAGTCCCAAAACATCCCAATTTTAAAATCCATTTTTATGTGTTCTTCGTATAATTTTTTTTCGAAGATATGTTGCTGTTTATAAATTTTTTCTCCTTTTCTGTCAATCATAGTCTCAAAGTCGAATAACTCTGTTAAAAAAAATTAAGTTTTAAATAAAACAATGAATTCACTTCTGTGATTTTAAAGTGTCTCCTCGTCGAATTATGTTTGAAGAAGAAGGAGAATAAATTAAGAAACAGAAAGATGAGATATATGTAGTGACCCGAACTTTTCCATGTTTATATATATTAATTGAGATTGATATTTACATGATTAAATGTTTCCAACATGTTAAGCAATTAAACTTGTTAAGACCTGATTAATTGAAATATGTTTCATATAGACAATTGACCACCCAAGTTGACCGGTGATTCACGAACGTTAAAACTTGTAAAAACTATATGATGACATATATATGGATATATATATAGTTAAAATGATACTATGATAAGTAAACATATCATTAAGTATATTAACAATGAACTACATATGTAAAAACAAGACTACTAACTTAATGATTTTTAAACGAGACATATATGTAACGATTATCGTTGTAAAGACATTTAAGGTATATATATCATATTAAGAGATATTCATACATGATAATATCATGATAATATAATAATTTAAAATCTCATTTGATATTATAAACATTGGGTTAACAACATTTAACAAGATCGTTAACCTAAAGGTTTCAAAACAACACTTACATGTAACCACTAACGATGACTTAACGACTCAGTTAAAATGTATATACATGTAGTGTTTTAATATGTATTTATACACTTTTGAAAGACTTCAATACACTTATCAAAATACTTCTAATTAACAAAAATGCTTACAATTACATCCTCGTTCACTTTCATCAACAATTCTACTCGTATGCACCCGTATTCGTACTCGTACAATACACAGCTTTTAGATGTATGTACTATTGGTATATACACTCCAATGATCAGCTCTTAGCAGCCCATGTGAGTCACATAACACATGTGGGAACCATCATTTGGCAACTAGCATGAAATATCTCATAAAATTACAAAAATATGAGTAATCATTCATGACTTATTTACATGAAAACAAAATTACATGTCCTTTATATCTAATCCATACACCAACGACCAAAAACACCTACAAACACTTTCATTCTTCAATTTTCTTCATCTAATTGATCTCTCTCAAGTTCTATCTTCAAGTTCTAAGTGTTCTTCATAAATTCTACAAGTTCTAGTTACCTAAAATCAAGAATACTTTCAAGTTTGCTAGCTCACTTCTAATCTTGTAAGGTGATCATCCAACCTCAAGAAATCTTTGTTTCTTACAGTAGGTTATCATTCTAATACAAGGTAATAATCATATTCAAACTTTGGTTCAATTTCTATAACTATAACAATCTTATTTCAAGTGATGATCTTTCTTGAACTTGTTTTCGTGTCATGATTCTGCTTCAAGAACTTCGAGCCATCCAAGGATCCGTTGAAGCTAGATCCATTTTTCTCTTTTCCAGTAGGTTTATCCAAGGAACTTAAGGTAGTAATGATGTTCATAACATCATTCGATTCATACATATAAAGCTATCTTATTCGAAGGTTTAAACTTATAATCACTAGAACATAGTTTAGTTAATTCTAAACTTGTTCGCAAACAAAAGTTAATCCTTCTAACTTGACTTTTAAAATCAACTAAACACATGTTCTATATCTATATGATATACTAACTTAATGATTTAAAACCTGGAAACACGAAAAACACCGTAAAACCGGATTTACACCGTCGTAGTAACACCGCGGGCTGTTTTGGGTTAGTTAATTAAAAACTATGATAAACTTTGATTTAAAAGTTGTTATTCTGAGAAAATGATTTTTATTATGAACATGAAACTATATCCAAAAATTATGGTTAAACTCAAAGTGGAAGTATGTTTTCTAAAATGGTCATCTAGACGTCGTTCTTTCGACTGAAATGACTACCTTTACAAAAACTACTTGTAACTTATTTTTCCGACTATAAACCTATACTTTTTCTGTTTAGATTCATAAAATAGAGTTCAATATGAAACCATAGCAATTTGATTAACTCAAAACGGATTTAAAATGAAGAAGTTATGGGTAAAACAAGATTGGATAATTTTTCTCATTTTAGCTACGTGAAAATTGGTAACAAATCTATTCCAACCATAACTTAATCAACTTGTATTGTATATTATGTAATCTTGAGATACCATAGACACGTATACAATGTTTCGACCTATCATGTCGACACATCTATATATATTTCGGAACAACCATAGACACTCTATATGTGAATGTTGGAGTTAGCTATACAGGGTTGAGGTTGATTCCAAAATATATATAGTTTGAGTTGTGATCAATACTGAGATACGTATACACTGGGTCGTGGATTGATTCAAGATAATATTTATCGATTTATTTCTGTACATCTAACTGTGGACAACTAGTTGTAGGTTACTAACGAGGACAGCTGACTTAATAAACTTAAAACATCAAAATATATTAAAAGTGTTGTAATTATATTTTGAACATACTTTGATATATATGTATATATTGTTATAGGTTCGTGAATCAACTAGTGGCCAAGTCTTACTTCCTGACGAAGTAAAAATCTGTGAAAGTGAGTTATAGTCCCACTTTTAAAATCTAATATTTTTGGGATGAGAATACATGCAGGTTTTATAAATGATTTACAAAATAGACACAAGTACGTGAAACTACATTCTATGGTTGAATTATCGAAATCGAATATGCCCCTTTTTATTAAGTCTGGTAATCTAAGAATTAGGGAACAGACACCCTAATTGACGCGAATCCTAAAGATAGATCTATTGGGCTTAACAAACCCCATCCAAAGTACCGGATGCTTTAGTACTTCGAAATTTATATCATATCCGAAGGGTGTCCCGGAATGATGGGGATATTCTTATATATGCATCTTGTTAATGTCGGTTACCAGGTGTTCACCATATGAATGATTTTTATCTCTATGTATGGGATGTGTATTGAAATATGAAATCTTGTGGTCTATTATTATGATTTGATATATATAGGTTAAACCTATAACTCACCAACATTTTTGTTGACGTTTTAAGCATGTTTATTCTCAGGTGATTATTAAGAGCTTTTGCTGTCGCATACTTAAATAAGGACGAGATTTGGAGTCCATGCTTGTATGATATTGTGTAAAAACTGCATTCAAGAAACTTATTTTGTTGTAAAATATTTGTATTGTAAACCATTATGTAATGGTTGTGTGTAAACAGGATATTTTTGATTATCATTATTTGATAATCTACGTAAAGCTTTTTAAACCTTTATTGATGAAATAAAGGTTATGGTTTGTTTTAAAATGATGCAGTCTTTGAAAAACGTCTCATATAGAGGTCAAAACCTCGCAACGAAATCAATTAATATGGAACGTTTTTAATCAATAAGAACGGGACATTTCAGTTGCTATCCGAGCGTTGGTCTTAGAGAACCAGAATCTTGCATTAGTGTGTCTTATCGAGTTTGTTAGGATGCATTAGTGAGTCTGGACTTCGACCGTGTTTACTTGAAAAATGATTGCTTAACAAATTTTGTTGGAAACTATATATTTTTAACATGTGAATATTATGTGATATATTAATCTCTTAACGCGTTTGATATTATGTGATAGATGTCTACCTCTAGAACAAGTCCCATTGACTCACCTAATAATAATGAAGAGTCAAATGTAAATTGGAATGATTCGTGGACTGATTCACAAGTTCCCGAAGAGGAACCGGAAGAAGAGTCGGAACCTGAAGAAGAATCGGAACCGGAAGAAGAATCGGAACCGGATGAAGAAATAGAACCGGTGGGGGAAATAATAAAACGGTTAAGTAAAAGAAAATCCTCAACCAACCGACCAAGGTTAATTATGGTCAATGGTGTTTCCGCCAAGGAAGAAAAATATTGGGAGGATTACCAATTCTCCGATGAATCGGATTCCGATGAGAATTCCGATGATGTTATAGAAATTACCCCAACTGAATTTAAAAAGGCAAAAGAAAATAATAAGGGAAAGGGCATAAAAATAGAGAAATCTAATTCCAACCCCGATGAACTTTATATGTATCGTCAACCCCCGAAGTCCTTAAGTTGTAACAATGACCCGGGAACCTCTAAACCACCAGGTTTTTCTAAACCAATGTGGATAACGACGGCTCGTATTAGGGGAACATCATATATCCCTAGAAATTTGGAAAAACGAACCAAAACTGAAGAAGAAGAAACAAGCGAGTTGGAATAAGATAGTTGTATTCGTGTGGTGTAATATATGTAATATAGTGTGCTTATGCTTTATGATATATGTAAAAATTGCTTGTATTAATAAGTATTTTTTTTTTATGAATCTAACTCTTGTCTATTTTACAGTATAAAAACACAAAATGGATAGACAACCCAATATTTTAAGAGACCTACCAGGAGACATGATTGATGAAATCTTGTCTAGAGTCAGTCAGAATTCTTCGGCACAACTATTTAAGGCGAGATCAGTTTGTAAGACATTCGAAGAACGTTCCAAAAATGCCTTGGTTTATAAAAGACTTTCGTTCGAAAGATGGGGGATATCACATTGGGAAATCCATAAGTTACGATGTGTTTACTTTAACGCATTTATTGCGGGGAACCCAAATGCTATTTTACGCAATGGGTTAAGAAATTATTTTGACACAATATATCCGAATATTGGACTTCGTGATTTAGAAAAAGCGGCTAACATGCAACATAAAGAAGCATGTTATGCTTACGGATTAGTAATGTTCGCTTCTCAACAATGTGAGAACAAGAACATCGGGCTACAACTATTAAACAAAACGTTCCCACAAGTGACGGAGTCGGTAATTGGGGTAAGAAATGAGGTTTTTAGATTGTTACGGGACTGTTGGACATTACGTAACCCTCGTCCCTTTGACGATGTTACAACACGCTGTCTTATCAACGGCCATAACGGTTATGTTCCACAAGACCAAGGATGGGAAGTAATCCTAGTAAAACCAGAATGCATGACTTGTTTCTGGACGTATGAATTACGTGTCTTTATTGCCTTTGCTGAACGACTTGTGTACTAGCTAGAATTATCTTCACAACCATCTTGTATCAAATTTATTGTGTGCTATATTTCATGCTATATGTAAAATAAGCGGTATTGTAAGTTTGTAAAATATTGTGTAAAAGTTTGAACGCGAAATATTATTATAATCAGTTTTTCATATAGAATTGTAGTAGTTGAATTGTATATTAGCTACTAAGTATGAACTTAACAGGTAGGTACTACCCAAATTTAAACTTATAAAACTCTAATATGAAGAAAAAGCTTTTATAAATGAGTTCATATTATGCTACGAAATACTATTAACTACTCTTAATATTCTGTATGATTAACTTGTTCCATTTGACTATTTTGAAGGAAATGGCACCGACTACTCGACACACCGTGAATATGAATGAAGAGGAATTCCGTACTTTTCTAGCTTCAAACATAGCCGCAGTACAGGCTGCGCTACATACCAACAATAACCTTGGATCTAGCAGTACAGGAAATCGTGTAGGATGCACCTACAAAGAATTCACTGCCTGCAAACCTTTGGAATTTGATGGAACCGAAGGACCGATCGGATTGAAACGGTGGACCGAGAAGGTTGAATCGGTGTTTGCCATAAGTAAGTGTACTGAAGAGGACAAAGTGAAGTACGCTACGCATACCTTCACAGGTTCTGCGTTAACATGGTGGAATACCTATCTAGAGCAAGTGGGACAAGACGATGCGTACGCACTACCGTGGTCAGCATTCAAGCACTTGATGAACGAGAAGTACCGTCCCAGAACCGAGGTCAATAAGCTCAAGACAGAACTTAGAGGGTTACGAACCCAAGGATTTGATATTACCACGTACGAAAGACGATTCACAGAATTGTGCCTATTGTGTCCGGGAGCATTCGAAGATGAGGAAGAGAAGATCGACGCGTTAGTGAAAGGATTACCGGAAAGAATCCAAGAAGATATAAGTTCACACGAGCCTGCCTCCATACAACAGTCATGTAGAATGGCTCACAAACTAGTGAACCAGATTGAAGAAAGAATTAAAGAACAGACTGCTGAAGAGGCCAATGTGAAGCAAGTCAAAAGAAAGTGGGAGGAAAACGGTGATAAGAATCACCTATACAACAACAACAACAATTACAACAATAATCGCAGCAATTATCCCAACAATCGCAACATCAATCGCAACTACAACAAACGGCCCAACAACAACAACAACAACAACAGCAACAACAACAACTACAACAATCATCCCAACAACAATAATAACCGCAACAACAACAACAATCAGAAGCAGCTATGCCAAAGGTGTGAAAAGTATCACTCGGGGTTCTGCACCAAATTTTGCAACAAGTGTAAAAAAAATGGTCATAGCGCGGCGAAGTGTGAGGTCTACGGACCAGGGGTTAATAGAACGAAAGGAACAAATGGTGTCGAAACGAGTAATGGCGGAGCAAGTAGTGTCGGAGCAAGTTATGCCAATGTAGTTTGTTATAAATGTGGAAAACCGGGCCACATTATTAGAAATTGCCCGAACCAGGAGAACACGAATGGACAAGGCCGCGGAAGAGTTTTCAATATTAATGCGGCAGAGGCACAGGAAGACCCGGAGCTTGTTACGGGTACGTTTCTTATTGACAATAAACCTGCTTACGTTTTATTTGATTCGGGTGCGGATATAAGCTATATGAGTAGAGATTTTTGTGCTAAATTAAATTGTCCATTGATGCCTTTGGATAGTAAATTATTACTTGAATTAGCAAATGGTAAATTAATTTCAGCAGATAATATATGTCGAAATCGAGAAATTAAACTGGTTAGCGAAACATTTAAGATTGATTTGATACCAGTAGAGTTAGGGAGTTTTGATGTGATAATCGGTATGGACTGGTTGAAAGAAGTGAAAGCAGAGATCGTTTGTTACAAAAATGCAATTCGCATTATACGAGAAAAAGGAAAACCCTTAATGGTGTACGGAGAAAAGGGCAACACGAAGCTACATCTTATTAGTAATTTGAAGGCACAAAAACTAATAAGAAAATGTTGCTATGCTGTTCTAGCACACGTCAAGAAAGTACAAACTGAAGAAAAGAGCATCAATTATGTTCCCGTCGCAAAAGAATTTCCCGATGTATTTCCGAAAGAATTACCGGGATTACCCCCACATCAATCCGTTGAATTTCAAATAGATCTTGTACCAGGAGCTGCACCAATAGCTCGTGCTCCTTACAGACTCGCACCCAGCGAGATGAAAGAACTGCAAAGCCAATTACAAGAACTTTTAGAGCATGGTTTCATTCGACCAAGCACATCACCGTGGGGAGCTCCTGTTTTGTTTGTCAAGAAGAAAGATGGTACATTCAGGTTGTGTATCAACTACCGAGAGTTGAACAAACTTACCATCAAGAACCGCTACCCACTACCGAGAATCGACGACTTATTTGATTAACTACAAGGCTCGTCTGTTTATTCAAAGATTGACTTACGTTCCGGGTATCATCAAATGCGGGTGAAAGAAGATGATATTCCAAAGACTGCTTTCAGAACACGTTACGGTCATTACGAGTTTATGGTCATGCCATTTGGTTTAACTAATGCACCAGCTATGTTCATGGACCTTATGAACCGAGTGTGTGGACCATACCTTGACAAGTTTGTCATTGTTTTCATTGATGACATACTTATTTACTCAAAGAATGACCAAGAACACGGTGAACATTTGAGAAAGGTGTTAGAAGTATTGAGGAAGGAAGAATTGTACGCTAAATTTTCAAAATGTGCATTTTGGTTGGAAGAAGTTCAATTCCTCGGTCACATAGTGAACAAAGAAGGTATTAAGGTAGATCCGGCAAAGATAGAAACTGTTGAAAAGTGGGAAACACCGAAAACTCCGAAACACATACGCCAGTTTCTGTGAAGATCCCTCCTAATCCATCCGGACGAAGTCATCAACTTTTGATCCCAGAGCGATGATCGACTCCAAGTAATGTCCTTAAAATGAGCAAATGCACAGCGGAAGGTTTCTTTCGTACCTGAGAATAAACATGCTTTAAAGTGTCAACCAAAAGGTTGGTGAGTTCATTAATTTAACATAAATAATCATTTCCATCATCTTAATAGACCACAAGATTTGCATTTCTCATAAATATACGTCCCATGCATAGAGACAAAAATATCATTTATATGGATTGAACACCTGGTAACCGACATTCACAATATATATATATATAAGAATATCCCCATCATTCCTGGATCCTCCTTCGGACATGATATAAATTTCGAAGTACTAAAGCATCCGGTACTTTGGATGGGGCTTGTTGGGCCCGATAGATCTATCTTTAGAGTTCGCGTCAATTAGGGTGTCTGTTCCCTAATTCTTAGATTACCAGACTTAATAAAAAGGGGCATATTCGATTTCGATAATTCAACCATAGAATGTAGTTTCACGTACTTGTGTCTATTCCGTAAAACATTTATAAAAGCGCATGTATTCTCAGTCCCAAAAAAATATATATTGCAAAAGCATTTAAAAAGGGAGTAATGAAACTCACAGTATTGTATTTTGTAGTAAAAATACACATGACGATATTAAACAACAGAACAATGCAGGGTTGGCCTCAGATTCACGAACCTATATCATTTATATATATATATATTAACACATATAAGGGAAATCGAACAAATTATGTATTGATATTATATATATATATATATATATATATATATATATATATATATATATATATATTATTTTAATTGTTATATATTTTTATATACTTTGTATATATGTTTCATATAAATATTTGTTTGATAGAATGATAATAATAATAATAAAAATAATAATAATAATAATAATAATAATAATAATAATAATAATAATAATAATAATAATAATAATAATAATAATAATAATAATAATAATAATAATAATAATAATAATAATAATAATAATAATAATAATAGAAACTACCTTAAAAAGCTCCAAAAAGAAATAAACTGACTTAGCCCGGGCTCGAACCCGCAACCTCTTGAAACCCAACAATACTCCTAAACCATCCATCTGCCTTCTGATTTTCTAATTTAACTTCTAGCTCATCCTATTTAACCCGATTAGCTGTACGGCCCAAGTTGCCCTTAGAACCCAACTAATTAAGAACCCGGCCCACTAATCCATTTCCATCACTTTAATTCATTAACGGCCCATCATTTAAAAGCCTAATAAATATTACGGTCCATATCTTCTTAATATGGAAAATGAATTGCTATGATACGGTCAAAAGAAAGGATATATAAAATTAACCGAACGTCCTTTTTTTTTTTTTTTAGTAGATCTTGCAACTTGTTCCAATTAAATATTCGATTATATGCTAGATGTAAAGTGATCTTAATTATATCAATCATTTTAATGCCACAACCATCCTCTTTATTATTTTCATTATTTTATGTAACAACTCTATCATCTATATGTACCGACACTGTATATCTCATCTAACTCGAGTTTTCCATCGAAGCAATAATAGTGGTAGCGGTACTGTTGTTGGTTTCTGAATAGATAACATCAGAAAAAATAGCACTCAGGTAGCAATAATAGATGATCAAAGTGGAGATGGTATGGTTGTCATGGTGGTGTTGTAATGGTGTTGTGTTTGGAACAAGTACACAGCATAGTAGTGGTACTCGAAGATGTTGCGGGTGGTTTGATGGTTATGATCCGTTGAAAATAGCGGTGATTTATTGGTGGCTTTGGTTCCAAACAAAAACCGGAAATAAAGAAATCATCGACGGTTTGTGGTAACCGAAACTAGAATTAGAATAAATGGTGGTTTCGTGGGGTTGTTTTAGGATAAGAATAGGAGAGAGATAGAGAGAGACGGTTAGTGGTGGTTGCTCTTGGTGGCGATGGTGTTAAGGTGATAGTAGTTGGAGGTTTCATTTTGGGTGTCGATCGGTTAATAACAGAATGTATACTGCAGCGAATTTTCAGTTTATAATTGATGGTGGTGATTCACGATTTGCAACAAAAAGGTATAAGTTCAAGAGTTTGTGACTTACAATGAAATATGTATAGAAGGGTGATGGTACGGTGGTGGTTGCTGGTGAGTTTGAAGAATGGCAGTGGAGCTCACGGTGGCGGTGGTGACCATATTCAAGTAATGGTGGTGATAGTAAAACGAAGATGGAGTTTAAGGTGGTGTTGATTTAGTTACATTCGATGCATATATACGTATATGTATATATATAATTTAGGTAGAGAGGTGTGGTGATGGCGGATATGGGTGGTGATTGTAGACTGCAACCGTAATAACAATTTTCATCAATGTGTTTGTGTGGGTTTTGTTGTGAAAGGTGGTTGAAGAAGAAACAAGCAAGATGGTTTGATCAATATTAAACATAATACATAGTTCTCATGAAAGAGTGGTGTTGTTTGCTTGTGATAATTGGGTGGACACAAGAAAATTCGTTCGTACATAAAATAAATAAAAAAATGTAAAAGTTGATTAAGGCCTCTAACTGATTTTGTTTGAGATTGATAAAGTGGTCACTTATTTGGATGTTAGCAGAAACGAATATTGAAGAAAGAATATAGAATTTGCTTGTGATGAAAAGTTGGTTCAATTTATATGTTCCATATTTAATTAATTAACATTAATAATTAATAATAATAATAATAATTAATAATTATAATTATAATAATAATACATTAATGCATATAAAAAAATAGAATTAATAATAATAATGTTAATAATATTAATCACAAAATAATACTACTAATCAGAAAATGATAAAGTAATAATAATATCATTATAACAACTTATAATTAAATTTAATATATTGATAATACATTTTATTGATTATGTACTATAGTTATATAATATCCTTTATGTAGTAACTTTTATTGAGTAATAATTTCTTATTCATTGTACCTATAATAACTATGTACGGAAATCATATATTTTTATATATATAGATTCATTTTAGTAATAACTTAACTATATTATTATACTTATTTAATTCAGATGATTAACTGCATTCTAAAATTCCAAATCATTGTATATATATACTTATTTTATATTCATATATACCTATATATACATATTTACTTACAATCATATGTTCGTGAACCGTCGAGCCTGGTCAAAGTGAAATTGGTTACATGAATATAAATCTCAGAATTTTCAAGACTCACTATTACAGACTTTGATTATCGTGTCGAAAACATATAAATATTAAGTTTAAATTTGGTCGGAAATTCCCGGGTCATCACAGTACCTACCCGTTAAAGAAATTTCGTCCCGAAATTTGAGTGAAGTTGTCATGGCTAACAATAATTATGTTTTCCTGACGAATAATGAGCTGATACATAGAGTTTTATCATTATTGAATAATTTGGATAAAACGATTCGATTACTCGAACCGTACGAGTGAAGCTATCACAAAAGAGTGAAATGAACAAATGAAGTTTCGTTTTAACTTCTGACGTTGTCTTGGTTGAATTCCAGAATTCAAAGGATTTAAAAGAAAATCTTCGAAATCTATAAGATTTGATTCTTCGGCGAATAAGGAAATTAGGATCTCTCTAATTAAATGCGGAGATCTTTCTTGCTTCCTCTATCAGACATTATACTATAAATTAACTTCTCCCGTTCCATTACTTTTACTATTCCTATACTCAATTCCCAAATTCAAAAGATTGAACAAATGCTTAATCTAGTTCAAATCCTTGTTCTCACCCTTATTATTGTAACAATCATTCTCCTTTTTCCAACTTCCACCTGACGAATCTGTTTACTTCTACTTTTACCTTGGGGGGATACTATTCTTAATTCTACCGTGTCTTTATATTGTTATTCGTATTAATATCCCCGGTTTGAAACCTCAGTGTTGTTATTGGGTTTTATATTTTCTCTTATATTTTGGAATACCTGTTTCCGTCTTCTATAATCATTCTCATTCACAGTTAATGCTCTCTCTTATTTGCTGCGATTTATACCCCCTTTCTATCTCGGAGCTTCATGCTTTTGTTTTTTTTTTTTTTTTTTTGCAAGTAATGGTCCAGCATTCATAGGTGTGGAGTTTCGAATGAGCTTAATGTTCTAAACACGAAAGAACGTATTAGCACGATTTGATTTGTCAAATTACCAGAATCTCTGAGGATAGAACTATCAAGAATATATTTTCTTGATATGTTCAGAGGTTAATTAGAATGAAAGAGTTATGTAACATGGCACATGATGATGTTATGATCTGTGAATCATCACGTCCCATTAGAAACTCAGCATGACTTACTGTAATATAATCACGTTGATCAAGTGTCATTATATTATACTAACTCATGCATCAGTTCCCAACATTACTTCAATAACATTCATATTTTAAGCTCGAAAGTTTACAGAATATAGAAACTAACAGTTTCTATATGATGTAATACTGATAGCACGAAGAGATTAATGATTTCAGATATGATTAGTCATGAATATATATTCAGAAATATCGAGGATATTTATAATGAAAGATACGATAATATCTCGGAATATCTAAGATCAGAGGATGATAGAAACTATTGTCCGTAAGGGTTTAGAGTAAGGAGTAAGATATTCACTAAAGACTTTAGCAGACATCGAATCATTTGGATTCTTTGAAGTCAAACTTATTCTTGGTGATTTGTCCACGGATTTCTTCATAGTTTCGCATAATCTGCTTTTCGGTACTAAATTTTCTCTTGAATGTTTCCAATATAATGATACACAGGAAGCACGAAGAGGTATATAATTTCGGACGAGAATATTTATGAAAATATCCTCAGAAATATCGAAGATATTGATGATGATATTTTGGAATTTCTAAGTTCGATGGTTGATGGAGAAAGATTTCCCGCAAGATTTTAACATGACTTCGGAGCAAGATATTCTCTAAAGATTTCAACGGATCCAGAATTACCTGAATCCTTTGAATATAGGGTTTGGTCCTTGTATTTGTCCTTAGTCTCCTTCATGGGTAGCTCAATCTGTTTTTCAATACCCAATTTTCTATCGAGCGTTCCTAACACTCATTTCTTTCATCAAACTTTTGGCCGTTTAGACCATCTACCATTTTTCTGTTTCCTCTGCATTTAATGCTATGATATCTGAATCATCTTTTTTTTAATCCGAGGTGGTTTCAGAAGAATTGTGTTTTTAGATGATTAAAAGCTTATGGTAATATGGTGGAATATGAAAGGTTCCCTGGTACAATAAAAGGGTACGCGTATATATCAACGTTATAATAAGGTTGTTTCGTATGAAAAGTCGAAGTTGTCTTGCTGGAGCTGTGATAAAATTGGCTATTATGAAGAAGAACTGCAAGGTTATTTTGGGTAAATATAACACTAAAGAAATTAGCACAGTCATGTGTTAAACGTTTACTCAGTTTCCGAGAGTTTTTCAAGTGCATAACTATATGCATCAATCTTTTCTTCCGTAGATGCAGTGCGGTTGGTTCATCCTATCGGTTGAGGTGTTTTCAAGAATCATTAAAAGGTTTGAATGCAGATTGTAATCGACGAGATACAAATGAGGTTTAAGATGAAATCAAGTGACAAACTTGAAGAATTGTTTAGTTTCATATGTTATAATCAATATTTTAATTCATTTTAATTGTCCAGTGCTGATAGTCCACAGTTGATAGTCCACAGTAACAGTCCAGTAATTCATATATTTTAATATATAATATTCGAATTAATTGATACGTATCGTGACCCGTATACGTCTCAGACTCGATCACAACTCAAACTATATATATATATATATATATATATATATATATATATATATATATATATATATATATATATATATATATATATATATATATATATATATATATATATATATATATATATGATATGTCAAAACATTGCATACGTGTCCTGATATTTAAAATGGGTAAATAACAGAATGACGATAAATAAAGTGCGTAAAATAAATAACAGAAATTAAATGACGATAAATAAAATTGCGAGAATGTAAATTACGATAATTAAATTGTGATAAATAAAATGTAATACGGAATTAACAGTTAGCTAGGAACAGTTAGCTATGATTTTGTTAGCGTGGATTCTTAACAAAATTTCATATTGTTAATTAGTCTGTTTCTAATCAATTTTTATTGTGTCCATTTTTTCTTCATTATGCCACTTGTTGGATTCTGATATGTCAAAATCCTAATATGAAATTTGAATTTGAATAAAAATAGTTATTCCTTGGTGAACGGATACGTTTATCGGTGGATGTAAGTAGGATAGTATATGACTGTTGAAACAGATTCGAAGAACGTACAGTGTAACTTATTAATGTGAAATTTAAATATTCCTCGGGTATTACCTACCCGTTAAAATATTTTCACCATTAACAGTTTGTACAAGAGAATTTGTATTTACAATCTTTATGAAAACATATATACATGTATATTTTCTTCAGATGTATTCATGGATTTAATGAGTTAATATGATATTAAACTCATTTGCTTTTCGGTTGGAACTAGAATAAATAATCTCTAAAACTTTAGAGATTACATATTCGTCATGTCGAACGAAGATAAATGAGGTAGAACGATACGTAGAACGAAGATCATATTCAAAGTACAGATGATGATATTGAAGCATGGATTGTTGATGGTACTGGTGCTATTATTGATGGTACTGTTGGTGCCGGTGATGTTGCTGAAGCTGGTACATTTTGCACCATATTCTCCAAATTGATTATTCGAGCGTGAAGTTCGTTGACTTATTACTCCAGGATGATTGTCGATCGGAATGAGCGGATGAATAAGGTTTAGAATCTGAGTTATGATATATTTGTGGTGAGATATTCGAGAATTGAGGATGAAAATGGTATTACGAACATGTTCGCTGGTAAGTGCTTCAGGTTTTTCGCCAAAAGGTGAATTCGGTTAGTGGATGAGATCGCCTTCTGCGCGTCTCCATTTATTAAGTCGACTATGAATCCATAAGATGAATTGGGGATGGAGGATTGGTTGATTCATTCTGGTGTCGTTGCTTCCGGAGCTTAGATGACTATCCATTCTGAATAACTGTCGGGATAACTATCGGAATAGCTGTCGGAATTCGAGGGACTCGAACTAGTTGAGGGATTCATCTCGTACGATCAGATGAAGGATTTTCGATAAGGAATAGAATAGGATGTAGATTAGTATCCTGCAATACATAATTTACATACGCATATATAATACTAAAATCCTATAAGTTACGGAGGAATCTACGGAAGCTTCAGGAAAAGTTTACAGTAACAGATACGCTAAGATATGAATTAGCAGATATGCTAAGATATGAATTTTTCTATACAATATTAATGCAATCAATGCAGTAAGATGTGTCTAGACTAAGAATGATAAGCAGGTAATTTTCCTAAGGATGATAAGCAGATGATTTCCGACACGAAATGATAAGCAAAACTTTTGACATGCAGACACGGTCGAAGTCCAGACTCACTAATGCATCCTAACAACTATCAGTTAGTCACACTAATGCAAGACATGGTTCGCTAAGACCACCGCTCTGATACCAACTGTGAAGACCCGTCCTAATCCATCCGGACGAAGTCATCAACTTTTGATCCCAGAGCGATGATCGACTCCAAGTAATGTCCTTAAAATGAGCAAATGCACAGCGGAAGGTTTCTTTCGTACCTGAGAATAAACATGCTTTAAAGTGTCAACCAAAAGGTTGGTGAGTTCATTAATTTAACATAAATAATCATTTCCATCATCTTAATAGACCACAAGATTTGCATTTCTCATAAATATACGTCCCATGCATAGAGACAAAAATATCATTTATATGGATTGAACACCTGGTAACCGACATTCACAATATATATATAAGAATATCCCCATCATTCCGGGATCCTCCTTCGGACATGATATAAATTTCGAAGTACTAAAGCATTCGGTACTTTGGATGGGGCTTGTTGGGCCCGATAGATCTATCTTTAGAGTTCGCGTCAATTAGGGTGTCTGTTCCCTAATTCTTAGATTACCAGACTTAATAAAAAGGGGCATATTCGATTTCGATAATTCAACCATAGAATGTAGTTTCACTTACTTGTGTCTATTCCGTAAAACATTTATAAAAGCGCATGTATTCTCAGTCCCAAAAAAATATATATTGCAAAAGCATTTAAAAAGGGAGTAATGAAACTCACAGTATTGTATTTTGTAGTAAAAATACACATGACGATATTGAACAACAGAACAATGCAGGGTTGGCCTCAGATTCACGAACCTATATCATTTATATATATATATTAACACATATAAGGGAAATCGAACAAATTATGTATTGATATTATATATATATATATATATATATATATATATATATATATATATATATATATATATATATATTATTTTAATTGTTATATATTTTTATATACTTTGTATATATGTTTCATATAAATATTTGTTTTATAGAATGATAATAATAATAATAATAATAATAATAATAATAATAATAATAATAATAATAATAATAATAATAATAATAATAATAATAATAATAATAATAATAATAATAATAATAATAATAATAATAATAATAATAATAATAATAGAAACTACCTTAAAAAGCTCCAAAAAGAAATAAACTGACTTAGCCCGGGCTCGAACCCGCAACCTCTTGAAACCCAACAATACTCCTAAACCATCCATCTGCCTTCTGATTTTCTAATTTAACTTCTAGCTCATCCTATTTAACCCGATTAGCTGTACGGCCCAAGTTGCCCTTAGAACCCAACTAATTAAGAACCCGGCCCACTAATCCATTTCCATCACTTTAATTCATTAACGGCCCATCATTTAAAAGCCTAATAAATATTACGGCCCATATCTTCTTAATATGGAAAATGAATTGCTATGATACGGTCAAAAGAAAGGATATATAAAATTAACCGAACGTCCTTTTTTTTTTTTTAGTAGATCTTGCAACTTGTTCCAATTAAATATTCGATTATATGCTAGCTGTAAAGTGATCTTAATTATATCAATCATTTTAATGCCACAACCATCCTCTTTATTATTTTCATTATTTTATGTAACAACTCTATCATCTATATGTACCGACACTGTATATCTCATCTAACTCGAGTTTTCCATCGAAGCAATAATAGTGGTAGTGGTACTGTTGTTGGTTTCTGAATAGATAACATCAGAAAAAAATAGCACTCAGGTAGCAATAATAGATGATCAAAGTGGAGATGGTATGGTTGTCATGGTGGTGCTGTAATGGTGTTGTGTTTGGAACAAGTACACAGCATAGTAGTGGTACTCGAAGATGTTGCGGGTGGTTTGATGGTTATGATCCGTTGAAAATAGCGGTGATTTAGTGGTGGCTTTGGTTCCAAACAAAAACCGGAAATAAAGAAATCATCGACGGTTTGTGGTAACCGAAACTAGAATTACAATAAATGGTGGTTTCGTGGGGTTGTTTTAGGATAAGAATAGGAGAGAGATAGAGAGAGACGGTTAGTGGTGGTCGCTCTTGGTGGCGATGGTGTTAAGGTGATAGTAGTTGGAGGTTTCGTTTTGGGTGTCGATCGGTTAATAACAGAATGTATACTGCAGCGAATTTTCAGTTTATAATTGATGGTGGTGATTCACGATTTGCAACAAAAAGGTATAAGTTCAAGAGTTTGTGACTTACAATGAAATATGTATAGAAGGGTGATGGTACGGTGGTGGTTACTGGTGAGTTTGAAGAATGGCAGTGGAGCTCACGGTGGCGGTGGTGACCATATTCAAGTAATGGTGATGATAGTAAAACGAAGATGGAGTTTAAGGTGGTGTTGATTTATTTACATTCGATGCATATATACGTATATGTATATATATAATTTAGGTAGAGAGGTGTGGTGATGGCGGATATGGGTGGTGATTGTAGACTGCAACCGTAATAACAATTTTCATCAATGTGTTTGTGTGGGTTTTGTTGTGAAAGGTGGTTGAAGAAGAAACAAGCAAGATGGTTTGATCAATATTAAACATAATACATAGTTCTCATGAAAGAGTGGTGTTGTTTGCTTGTGATAATTGGGTGGACACAAGAAAATTCGTTCGTACATAAAATAAATAAAAAAAAGTAAAAGTTGATTAAGGCCTCTAACTGATTTTGTTTGAGATTGATAAAGTGGTCACTTATTTGGATGTTAGCAGAAACGAATATTGAAGAAAGAATATAGAATTTGCTTGTGATGAAAAGTTGGTTCAATTTATATGTTCCATATTTAATTAATTAACATTAATAATTAATAATAATAATAATAATTAATAATTATAATTATAATAATAATACATTAATGCATATAAAAAAAATAGAATTAATAATAATAATGTTAATAATATTAATCACAAAATAATACTACTAATCAGAAAATGATAAAGTAATAATAATATCATTATAACAACTTATAATTAAATTTAATATATTGATAATACATTTTATTGATTATGTACTATAGTTATATAATATCCTTTATGTAGTAACTTTTATTGAGTAATAATTTCTTATTCATTGTACCTATAATAACTATGTACGGAAATCATATATTTTTATATATATAGATTCATTTTAGTAATAACTTAACTATATTATTATACTTATTTAATTCAGATGATTAACTGCATTCTAAAATTCCAAATCATTGTATGTATATACTTATTTTATATTCATATATACCTATATATACATATTTACTTACAATCATATGTTCGTGAACCGTCGAGCCTGGTCAAAGTGAAATTGGTTACATGAATATAAATATCAGAATTTTCGAGACTCACTATTACAGACTTTGATTATCGTGTCGAAAACATATAAATATTAAGTTTAAATTTGGTCGAAAATTCCCGGGTCATCACAGTTTTTAGAACTAGCTGGTTACATCAGAAGGTTCATCCAAGACTTTTCCAGAATAGCAAAACCCTTGACTGCATTAACGCATAAAGGGAAGAAATTTGAATGGAAGGATGAACAAGAGAAAGCGTTTCAGTTATTGAAGAAAAAGCTAACTACGGCACCTATATTGTCATTGCCTGAAGGGAATGATGATTTTGTGATTTATTGTGACGCATCAAAGCAAGGTCTCGGTTGTGTATTAATGCAACGAATGAAGGTGATTGCTTATGCGTCTAGACAATTGAAGATTCACGAGCAAAATTATACGACGCATGATTTGGAATTAGGCGCGGTTGTTTTTGCATTAAAGACTTGGAGGCACTACTTATATGGGGTCAAAAGTATTATATATACCGACCACAAAAGTCTTCAAAACATATTTAATCAGAAACAACTGAATATGAGGCAGTGTAAGTGGATTGAATTGTTGAATGATTACGACTTTGAGATTCGTTACCACCCGGGAAAGGCAAATGTGGTAGCCGATGCCTTGAGCAGGAAGGACAGAGAACCCATTCGAGTAAAATCTATGAATATAATGATTCATAATAACCTTACTACTCAAATAAAGGAGGCGCAACAAGGAGTTTTAAAAGAGGGAAATTTAAAGGATGAAATACCCAAGGGATCGGAGAAGCATCTTAATATTCGGGAAGACGGAACCCGGTATAGGGCTGAAAGGATTTGGGTACCAAAATTTAGAGATATGAGAGAAATGGTACTTAGAGAAGCTCATAAAACCAGATACTCAATACATCCTGGAACGGGGAAGATGTACAAGGATCTCAAGAAGCATTTTTGGTGGCCAGGTATGAAAGCCGATGTTGCTAAATATGTAGGAGAATGTTTGACGTGTTCTAAGGTCAAAGCTGAGCATCAGAAACCATCAGGTCTACTTCAACAACCCGAAATCCCGGAATGGAAATGGGAAAACATTACCATGGATTTCATCACTAAATTGCCAAGGACTGCAAGTGGTTTTGATACTATTTGGGTAATAGTTGATCGTCTCACCAAATCAGCATACTTCCTACCAATAAGAGAAGATGATAAGATGGAGAAGTTAGCACGACTGTATTTGAAGGAAGTCGTCTCCAGACATGGAATACCAATCTCTATTATCTCTGATAGGGATGGCAGATTTATTTCAAGATTCTGGCAGACATTACAGCAAGCATTAGGAACTCGTCTAGATATGAGTACTGCCTATCATCCACAAACTGATGGGCAGAGCGAAAGGACGATACAAACGCTTGAAGACATGCTACGAGCATGTGTTATTGATTTTGGAAACAGTTGGGATCGACATCTACCGTTAGCAGAATTTTCCTACAACAACAGCTACCATTCAAGCATTGAGATGGCGCCGTTTGAAGCACTTTATGGTAGAAAGTGCAGGTCTCCGATTTGTTGGAGTGAAGTGGGGGATAGACAGATTACGGGTCCGGAGATTATACAAGAAACTACCGAGAAGGTCATCCAAATTCAACAACGGTTGAAAACCGCCCAAAGTCGACAAAAGAGCTACGCTGACATTAAAAGAAAAGATATAGAATTTGAAATTGGAGAGATGGTCATGCTTAAAGTTGCACCTTGGAAAGGCGTTGTTCGATTTGGTAAACGAGGGAAATTAAATCCAAGGTATATTGGACCATTCAAGATTATTGATCGTGTCGGACCAGTAGCTTACCGACTTGAGTTACCTCAACAACTCGCGGCTGTACATAACACTTTCCATGTCTCGAATTTGAAGAAATGTTTTGCTAAAGAAGATCTCACTATTCCGTTAGATGAAATCCAAATCAACGAAAAACTTCAATTCATCGAAGAACCCGTCGAAATAATGGATCGTGAGGTTAAAAGACTTAAGCAAAACAAGATACCAATTGTTAAGGTTCGATGGAATGCTCGTAGAGGACCCGAGTTCACCTGGGAGCGTGAAGATCAGATGAAGAAGAAATACCCGCATCTATTTCCAGAAGATTCGTCAACACCTTCAACAGCTTAAAATTTCAGGACGAAATTTATTTAACGGGTAGGTACTGTAGTGACCCGAACTTTTCCATGTTTATATATATTAATTGAGATTGATATTTACATGGTTAAATGTTTCCAACATGTTAAGCAATTAAACTTGTTAAGACTTGATTAATTGAAATATGTTTCATATAGACAATTGACCACCCAAGTTGACCGGTGATTCACGAACGTTAAAACTTGTAAAAACTATATGATGACATATATATGGATATATATATAGTTAAAATGATACTATGATAAGTAAACATATCATTAAGTATATTAACAATGAACTACATATGTAAAAACAAGACTACTAACTTAATGATTTTTAAACGAGACATATATGTAACGATTATCGTTGTAAAGACATTTAATGTATATATATCATATTAAGAGATATTCATACATGATAATATCATGATAATATAATAATTTAAAATCTCATTTGATATTATAAACATTGGGTTAACAACATTTAACAAGATCGTTAACCTAAAGGTTTCAAAACAACACTTACATGTAACGACTAACGATGACTTAACAACTCAGTTAAAATGTATATACATGTAGTGTTTTAATATGTATTTATACACTTTTTAAAGACTTCAATACACTTATCAAAATACTTCTAATTAACAAAAATGCTTACAATTACATCCTCGTTCAGTTTCATCAACAATTCTACTCGTATGCACCCGTATTCGTACTCGTACAATACACAACTTTTAGATGTATGTACTATTGGTATATACACTCCAATGATCAGCTCTTAGCAGCCCATGTGAGTCACCTAACACATGTGGGAACCATCATTTGGCAACTAGCATGAAATATCTCATTAAATTACAAAAATATGAGTAATCATTCATGACTTATTTACATGAAAACAAAATTACATATCCTTTATATCTAATCCATACACCAACGACCAAAAACACCTACAAACACTTTCATTCTTCAATTTTCTTCATCTAATTGATCTCTCTCAAGTTCTATCTTCAAGTTCTAAGTGTTCTTCATAAATTCTACAAGTTCTAGTTACCTAAAATCAAGAATACTTTCAAGTTTGCTAGCTCACTTCCAATCTTGTAAGGTGATCATCCAACCTCAAGAAATCTTTGTTTCTTACAGTAGGTTATCATTCTAATACAAGGTAATAATCATATTCAAACTTTGTTTCAATTTCTATAACTATAACAATCTTATTTCAAGTGATGATCTTACTTGAACTTGTTTTTGTGTCATGATTCTGCTTCAAGAACTTCGAGCCATCCAAGGATCCGTTGAAGCTAGATCCATTTTTCTCTTTTCCAGTAGGTTTATCCAAGGAACTTAAGGTAGTAATGATGTTCATAACATCATTCGATTCATACATATAAAGCTATCTTATTCGAAGGTTTAAACTTATAATCACTAGAACATAGTTTAGTTAATTCTAAACTTGTTCGCAAACAAAAGTTAATCCTTCTAACTTGACTTTTAAAATCAACTAAACACATGTTCTATATCTATATGATATACTAACTTAATGATTTAAAACCTGGAAACACGAAAAACACCGTAAAACCGGATTTACGCCGTCGTAGTAACACCGCGAGCTGTTTTGGGTTAGTTAATTAAAAACTATGATAAACTTTGATTTAAAAGTTGTTATTCTGAGAAAATGATTTTTATTATGAACATGAAACTATATCCAAAAATTATGGTTAAACTCAAAGTGGAAGTATGTTTTCTAAAATGGTCATCTAGACGTCGTTGTTCTTTCGACTGAAATGACTACCTTTACAAAAATGACTTGTAACTTATTTTTATGACAATAAACCTATACTTTTTCTGTTTAGATTCATAAAATAGAGTTCAATATGAAACCATAGCAATTTGATTCACTCAAAACGGATTTAAAATGAAGAAGTTATGGGTAAAACAAGATTGGATAATTTTTCTCATTTTAGCTACGTGAAAATTGGTAACAAATCTATTCCAACCATAACTTAATCAACTTGTATTGTATATTATGTAATCTTGAGATACCATAGACACGTATACAATGTTTCGACCTATCATGTCGACACATCTATATATATTTCGGAACAACCATAGACACTCTATATGTGAATGCTGGAGTTAGCTATACAGGGTTGAGGTTGATTCCAAAATATATATAGTTTGAGTTGTGATCAATACTGAGATACGTATACACTGGGTCGTGAATTGATTCAAGATAATATTTATCGATTTATTTCTGTACATCTAACTGTGGACAACTAGTTGTAGGTTACTAACGAGGACAGCTGATTTAATAAACTTAAAACATCAAAATATATTAAAAGTGTTATAATTATATTTTGAACATACTTTGATATATATGTATATATTGTTATAGGTTCGTGAATCAACCAGTGGCCAAGTCTTACTTCCCGACGAAGTAAAAATCTGTGAAAGTGAGTTATAGTCCCACTTTTAAAATCTAATATTTTTGGGATGAGAATACATGCAGGTTTTATAAATGATTTACAAAATAGACACAAGTACGTGAAACTACATTCTATGGTTGAATTATCGAAATCGAATATGCCCATTTTTATTAAGTCTGGTAATCTAAGAATTAGGGAACAGACACCCTAATTGACGCGAATCCTAAAGATAGATCTATTGGGCTTAACAAACCCCATCCAAAGTACCGGATGCTTTAGTACTTCGAAATTTATATCATATCCGAAGGGTGTCCCGGAATGATGGGGATATTCTTATATATGCATCTTGTTAATGTCGGTTACCAGGTGTTCACCATATGAATGATTTTTATCTCTATGTATGGGATGTGTATTGAAATATGAAATCTTGTGGTCTATTATTATGATTTGATATATATAGGTTAAACCTATAACTCACCAACATTTTTGTTGACGTTTTAAGCATGTTTATTCTCAGGTGATTATTAAGAGCTTCCGCTGTCGCATACTTAAATAAGGACGAGATTTGGAGTCCATGCTTGTATGATATTGTGTAAAAACTGCATTCAAGAAACTTATTTTGTTGTAACATATTTGTATTGTAAACCATTATGTAATGGTTGTGTGTAAACAGGATATTTTAGATTATCATTATTTGATAATCTACGTAAAGCTTTTTAAACCTTTATTGATGAAATAAAGGTTATGGTTTGTTTTAAAATGAATGCAGTCTTTGAAAAATGTCTCATATAGAGGTCAAAACCTCGCAACGAAATCAATTAATATGGAACGTTTTTAATCAATAAGAACGGGACATTTCAATATATATATATATATATATATATATATATATATATATATATATATATATATATATATATATATATATATATATATATATATATATATATATATATATATATATATATATAAGGGATATGAGTATAAATCAGAAAAGAAGGAATAGATGGATGGTTAAGTGTTGGTTCGGGTTTGCAAGTGATCGCGGGTTCGAGTCCCTACAAGGACTGCCATTTTTTGTTAAACCCTAAGAGGTAGTCTATCATCATTATTATAATTATTATCATTTTTATTATTATTATTATTATTGTTAATATTATTGTTGTTATTAGTTATTGTTATTATTATTAGTATATTAGTTGTTACTATTATTATTTTTACCAATAAAAGTAGTAATTACCCTTTTAATACTAGTATCATAATTATAATTACAAGTAGGATTATTATTATTATTATTATTATACTATTACGAAAAATAATAAGGATGACAATAGAATAATATAAACTCGTTGTGCTTTTGATTTATGTATGATTAAATACACTAAGAGATTAATAAATGTAATTGTCGTTAAAAGAATAAAAATAATAAATATATAGAAATGCTTATGGATATAAGTAAGGTTATAAAAATAGTATGATTATGATCACAATCTCGATCATGAGCTTAATGGCGATAATAAGAAACATAATTATAAATATAAGTATAAATGTAATTATGATTTAGGTATGGTTATTATAAACATTATATTATTATTATTATTATTATTATTATTATTATTATTATTATTATTATTATTATTATTATTATTATTATTATTATTATTATTATTATTATTATTATTATTATTATTATTATTATTATTATTATTGTTCTTATTATTATTATTATTATTATTATTATTATTATTATTATTATTATTATTATTATTATTATTATTATTATTATTATTATTATTATTATTATTATTATTATTATTATTATTATTATTATTATTAATATTATCATTATGATTACTACTTTTATATTAATAATATTATTATAACAAATAAATAAATATTTTTCTATATAAGTAATATAACTACCATAATATTACATGTAATTATTTATATAAGAATGTACATATAACAAATTATTGATTTTAATTATAATAGTAAGCTATATAAATATTAACTATTTTAAATATATACAAATTCAATATATAAGATATATAAGTTAAGATATAATATATAAATTTATTCGGTTACAAGTATATGTGTTAATATATATATATATATATATATATATATATATATATATATATATATATATATATATATATATATATATATATATATATATATATATATATATGAATGATATAGGTTCGTGAATTCGAGGTCAACCCTACTTTTGTTCAATGTTGTCATATGTATTTTTACTACAAAATACAGTATGGTGAGTTTCATTTGCCTTTTTACCCTTTATATTTTTGAGCTAAGAATACATGCGAAATTTTTATAAATGTTTTACGAAATAGACAAAAGTAATCGAAACTACATTATATGGTTGAATGATCGAAGCCGAATATGCCCCTTTTTGCTTGGTAGCCTAAGAATGAGGGAACATCACTAATTTTGAGAATTAGTGCATGCCTAATTGACGCGAATCCTAAAGATAGATCTATGGGCCCGACGAACCCCATCCAAAGTACTGGATGCTTTAGTACTTTGATGTTGTTTTATATCATGTCCGAAGGATTTCCCGGAATGATAGGGGATATTCTTATATGCATCTTGTTAATGTCGGTTACCATGTCATATGAATGATTTTTGTCTCTATGCATGGGACGTATGTTTATGAGAAATGGAAATATGAAATCTTGTGGTATATTAAAATTATGAAATGATTATTTAAACTAATGAAATCACCAACCTTTTTGGTTGACACTTGAAAGCATGTTTATTCTCAGGTATGAAAGAAATCTTTCGCTGTGCATTTGCTCATTTAAAAGATATTACTTGGAGTCATTCATGACATATTTCAAAAGACGTTTCATTCGAGTCGTTGAGTTCATCAAGATTATTATTAAGTCAAGTATAGTTGGATATATTATGAAATGGTATGCATGCCGTCAACTTTCGATGTAATGAGAGATTGTCTCTTCAAAAATGAATGCAATGTTTGTAAAATGTATCATATAGAGGTCTAGTACCTCGCGATGTAATCAACTATTGTGAATCGTTTGTAATCGATATGGACTTCATCCAGAGGGATTAGGACGGGTCGCTACACCATAGTTAACTTTTTCTTTAACAATTAAAACGCTTTCTCTTGTTCATCCTTCCATTCAAATTTCCTCCCTTTATGTGTTAATGCAGTCAAGGGTTTTGCTATTCTGGAAAAATCTTTGATGAACCTTCTGTAGTAACCAGCTAGTCCTAAAAATTGGCGTATATGCTTCGGAGTTTTCGGGGTTTCCCACTTTTCAACGGTTTCAATCTTTGCTGGATCTACCTGAATACCTTCTTTGTTCACTATATGACCGAGGAATTGAACTTCTTCCAACTAAAATGCATACTTTGATAACTTAGCATACAGTTTTTCTCTCCTTAACAACTCTAGCACTTTTCTCAAATGTTCTTCGTGCTCCTGGTCATTCTTTGAGTAAATAAGTATGTCATCGATGAAAACAATGACAAACTTGTCAAGGTATGGTCCACACACTCGGTTCATGAGATCCATGAACATAGCTGGCGCGTTAGTCAACCCAAACGACATAACCATGAACTCGTAAAAGCAGTCTTTGGAATATCATCCTCCTTCACCCGCATTTGATGATACCCAGAACGTAAATCAATCTTCGAAAAAATCGATGAGCCTTGTAGTTGATCAAATAAGTCGTCGATTCTTGGTAGTGGGTAGCGGTTCTTGATGGTAAGTTTGTTCAACTCTCGGTAGTCGATACACAATCTAAATGTACCATCCTTCTTCTTGACAAACAAAATAGGAGCTCCACATGGTGATGTGCTTGGTCGAATGAAACCACGCTCTAAAATTTCTTGTAACTGACTTTGTAATTCTTTCATTTCGCTGGGTGCGAGTCTGTATGGAGCACGAGCTATTGGTGCAGCTCTCGGTACAAGGCCTATTTGAAATTCAACGGATCGATGTGGGGATAATCCCGGTAATTCTTTCAGAAATACATCGGGAAATTCTTTTGCGACGGAAACATCACTGATGTTCTTTTCATTAGGTTTAACTTCCTCGATGTGTGCTAGAATGACGTAACAACCTTTTCTTATTAGTTTTTGCGCCTTCATACTACTAATAAGATTTAATTTCACGTTATTCTTTTCTCCGTACACCATTAAGGGTTTTCCTTTTTCCCGTACAATGCGAATTGCATTTTTGTAACATACAATCTCTGCTCTCACCTTTTTCAACCAGTCCAAGCCAATTATTACATCAAAACTTCCTAACTCTACTGGTATCAAATCAATCTTAAATATTTCACTAACCAGCTTAATTTCTCGATTCCGACATATATTATATGCTGTAATTAATTTACCGTTTGCTAATTCGAGTAAAAATTTATTATCCAAAGGCGTCAGTGGACAACTTAATTTAGTCAAAAAATCTCTACTCATATAGCTTCTATCCGCACCCGAATCAAATAAAACATAAGCAGATGTATTGTCAATAAGAAACGTACCCTAACAAGTTCCGGGTCTTCCTGCGCTTCTGCCGCATTAATATTGAAAACTCTTCCACGGCCTTGCCCATTAGTATTCCCTTGGTTTGGGCAATTTCTAATAATGTGGCCCGGTTTTCCACATGTATAACAAACTACGTCGGCATTATTTGTTCCGACCTTATTTGTTTCTTTATTTTTGTTGTTCTTTGGTCCGTAAACCTCACATTTTGCCACGCCATGACCACTTCTCTTACACTTGGTGCAAACTGTTGTGCAAAACGCATTCGGATGGTACTCTGCACACCTGAAGCATGGTTGTTTCTGTTGTTTGTTGTTATTGAGGTTGTCATTGGGATTGTTATTGTTGTTGAAATGGTTGTTGTAGTTGTTGTTGTTGTTGGGATGTTTGTTGTAGTTATTGTTAGGATTGCGGTTATTGTTGCGATTGTTGTTGCGGTTGTGGTTGTAATTATTATTGTTGTTGTACTGGTGACTCTTGTCACCGTTTTCCTCCCACTTCCTCCTGAGTTGTTTCGTGTTGGCTTCTTCGGCCGCCTATTCTTTAATTCTCCCCTCATATCTGATTTATGAGTTTATGAACCATTCGACTTGCCTTCTGTATGGAAGTGGGCTCGTGTGAACTCACATCTTCTTGAATCCTTACTGGTAACCCTTTTACAAACGCGTCGATCTTCTCTTCTTCATCTTCGAACGCTCCCGAACACAATAGGCACAACTCTGTGAATCGTCGTTCATATGTGGTAATGTAAAATCCTTGTGTTTTTAACTCTCTAAGTTCTACCTTGAGCTTATTGACTTCGTTTCTAGGACGGTACTGCTCATTCATCAATTGCTTGAATGCCGACCACGGTAGTGCGTAAGCAGCATTTTTTCCTACCTGTTCAAGATATGTGTTCCTCCACGTTAACGCAGTACCTGTGAAGGTATGCGTAGCGTACTTAACTTTGTCCTCTTCAGTACACTTATTTATGGCAAACACCGATTCGACCTTCTCGGTCCACCGTTTTAATCTAATTGGTCCTTCGGTTCCATCAAATTCTAAAGGTTTGCAGGCAGTGAATTCTTTGTGGGAGCATCCTACACGATTTCTTGTAGAATTAGTTCCACTGCTAGATCTAAAGTTATTATTATTTTGCATCTTAGCCTGTACTTCGGCTATGTTTACTGTAAGGAAAACACGGAAGTCTTCCTCAATCATGTTCAAATTCTGACGAGTTGCCGGTGCCATTTCCTTCAAAAAATAGCCCAAAGAATTAAGTTAATCATATAGAATTTTAAGAGTAGTCAATAGTATTTCATAGCATAGTATGAACTCATTTATAAAAGCTTTTTCTTCATATTAGCATTTTATAGTTTTAATTCGGGTAGTACCTACCCGTTAAGTTCATACTTAGTAGCTAATATACAATTCAACTACTACAATTCTATATGAAAAAACTGATTATAATAAAATTTCGCGTTCAAATTTTATACAAAGTTTTACAAACTTACAATACCGCTATTATACATATAGGATGAAATATAGCACATAATAACTTTGCTACTCGGCAGCTATAAAGGCACTTCTAGTAAATACGCAAGTTGTTCAGCAAAAGAAATAAAAGCACGTAATTCATAAGTCTAGAAACAAGTCATGCATTCTGGTTTTACTAAGACGACTTCCCATCCTTGGTCTTGTGGAAAGTAACCGTTATGACCATTGGCTAGGCAGCATGTTGTAATGTCGTCAAAATGACGAGGGTTTCGTAATGCCCAACAGCCCCGTAATAATCTAAAAACCTTGTTTCTCACCCCAACTACTGAACCCGTCACTTGTGGGAATGTTTCATTTAATAGTTGTAACCCGATGTTCTTTTTCTCACTTTGGTGAGAAGCGAACATCACTAACCCGTAAGCATAACATGCTTCCTTATGTTGCATGCTAGAAGCTCTTTCTAATTCATGAAATCCTATGTTGGGATATGTTGAGTCAAAATAGGTTCTTAACCCGTAGCTTAAAATTGCATTTGGGTTCCCCGCATTTAACGCTTTAAAGAAAACACGGCGTAACTTACAGTCTCCCCAATGTAATATACTCCACCTATCAAAGGAAAGCCTTTTATAAACTAAGGCATTTCTGGAAAGTCTTTCAAATATTTGACAAGTTAATTTTGCCATAACTAAATGTGCTGATGAATTCTGACCGACTCTAGACAAGATTTCCTCAATCATATCCTCTGGTAGGTCTTCTAAAATATTCGGTTGTCTACCCTTAACGTCCATTTTGTTTTTATACTGTAAAATAGACAAGGATTAGATTCGTAAAAAATAATTAACAAACAATACAAGTAATTTTTACATAAAACATAAAAGTACAAGCACACTACAATACATATAATACACAAAATGATTACAACTCCCTAATCTGAATCACTGGTTTCTTCATCTTCGGACTTGGTTCGCTTTCCTAATTTTCTAGGGATATATGGTGTTCCTCTAATACGAGCTGTCATTTTCCACAATGGTTTAGAAAAACCTGGTGGTTTAGAGGTTCCCGGGTTATTGTTACATTTTAGGAAATACGGACGTTGCCGATACATATAAAGTTCATCGGGGTTGGAATCAGGTCTCTCTATTTTTATACCTTTCCCTTATTATTTTCTTTTGCTATATTAAATTGGGTCGAGGTAATTTCTATAACATCATAGGAATCCTCATCGGGATCCGATTCATCGGAAAATTGGTAATCCTCCCAATATTTTGCTTCCTCGGCGGAAACACCATTGACCATTATTGACTTTGGTCCGTTGGTTGAGAATTTTCTTTTATTTAATTGATTTACTGTAGGTATCAATATTTCTTCCTCCGAAACCTCTTCTTCTTCCGGTTCTTCCTCTTCTGGTTCCTCCTCTTCCGGTTCCTCTTCTTCCGGTTCCTCCTCTTCCGGTTCCTCTTCTTTCGGTTCTTCTTCGGGAATTTTTGAATCTTCCCAAAATATATTCGACTCTTCATTATTATTAGGTGAGTCGATGGGATTTGTACTAGTAGTAGACATCTATCACACAATATCAAACACATTAAAGGTTAATATATCACATAATATTTACATGTTAATAATATATAGTTTCCAACAAAAGTGTTAAGCAATAGTTTTTAAAGAAAACACGGTCGAAGTCCAGACTCACTAATGTATCCTAATAAACTCGATAAGACACACTAATGAAAATTTCTGGTTCTCTAAGACCAACGTTCGGATACCAACTGAAATGTCCCGTTCATATTGATTATAAACGTTCCATATTAATTGATTTTGTTACGAGGTTTTGACCTCTATATGAGACGTTTTTCAAAGACTGCATTCATTTTTAAAACAAACCATAACCTTTATTTTATCGACAAAGTTAAAAAGTCACCACCCAGATTATCCAGAAATGATAATCTAAAATATCACACTTACACACTACCAATACATATTGGTTTACAATATTAATATGTTACAATAAAGTAAATCTCGAATGCAGTTTTAAACAATATTATACAAGCATGCTGACACCAAATCTTATCCACATTTTAGCAAGCAACAGCGGAAGCTCTTAATAATCACCTGATAATAAACAAGCTTTAAACGTCAACAAAAATGTTGGTGAGTTATAGGTTTAACCTATATATTTATCAATTTGTAATAATAGACCACAAGATTTCATATTTCAATATACATCCCATACATAGAGATAAAAATCATTCATATGGTGAACACCTGGTAACCGACCATAACAAGATGCATATAGAATATCCCCTATCATTCCGGGACTCCCTTCGGACATGATGAATTCGAAGTACTAAAGCATCCGATACTTTGGATGGGGCTCGTTGGGCCCAATAGATCTATCTTTAGGATTCGCGTCCATTAGGGTGTCTGTTCCCTAATTCTTAGATTACCAGACTAAAAATGGGCATATTCGATTTAATAATCCAGCCATAGAATGTAGTTTCATTTACTTGTGTCTATTTTGTAAAACATTTATAAAATTGCATGTATTCTCATCCCAAAATATTAGATTTTAAAAGTGGGACTATAACCCACTTTCACATATTTTTTCTTCGTCGGGAAGTAAGACTTGGCCACTGGTCGATTCACGAACCTATAACAAATATGTACATATATATAAAAGTATGTTCAAAAATATATTTACAACATTTTTAATACGTTTTGCTGTTTTAAGTTTATTAAGTCAGCTGTCCTCGTTAGTATCCTATAACTAGTTGTCCACAGTTAGATGTACATAAAATAAAGCAATATATATTATCTCGAATCAATCCACGACCTCGTGTATACAAGCCTCAGGCTAGATCACAACTCAAAGTATATATAATATTTTGGAATCAACCTCAACCCTGTATAGCTAACTCCAACATTACTGCATATAGAGTATCTATGGTTGTTCCGAAATATATATATAGATAGGTCGATATGATATGTCAAAACATTGTATTCGTGTCTATGGTATCCCAAGATTACATATATATTGGAATACATGTATAATACAATATGATTTAGCTATGATATGATTAATTTAGATTTGTTACCAATTTTCACGTAGCTACAACAAGAAGTTAGTAAAACAAAATTGGTTGTAACGACATCTTGTTTTTACATATGTAGTTCTTTGTTAATATACTTAATGATATGCTTACTTATCATTTATCATGTTTATATATAGTGTAACAATATCTTAAAATAATTCATATGTAATTAGTAAAACGTTGTTATAACGATAATCGTTATATATATCGTTTTCAAGTTTCTTAATTCAATAGTCTCATTTTTATGTATATAAGTCATGGTTAAAATACCTAATGAGATACTTACTTATCATAATATCATGTTAACTATATATATATATATATATATATATATATATATATATATATATATATATATATATATATATATATATATATACATATATATGTCATCATATAGTTTTTACAAGTTTTAACATTCGTGAATCACCGGTCAACTTGGGTGGTCAATTGTCTATATGAAACCTATTTCAATTAATTAAGTCTTAACAAGTTTGATTGCTTAACATGTTGGAAACACTTAATCATGTAAATATCAATTTCATTTAATATATATAAATATGGAAAAGTTCGGGTCACTACAAATGACATTTAAGCCTTGATTAAGGGATAACACATAAGTGTTACAAGAAAACAAGTGATCCTAAAATGTATTTAGACTTACTTAGGATGGTCATCAAGTCCTAACCACGAGTTGCTCCTTCCTTATACATGTGTTGGACATTAATGTATACTTATACATTAATCTTGCAAATGCCACTTTGTAAGTAAAACTTTCATAGCCTTAATTCAATGCTATGGTGTCACTATATGTTTAATCCTAGATTAATTAGTGATCTCTTGCTAGTCATTACATGAATATTACTTTACTACTTTCTATTAATACATGAGTATTATTTGACTATGTGCTAAATGCTAACTTTCTAAATAGTTACTTAATATGTATGAACCTTGTCTTGCTATGTGTAACAAGTTGGAAATCCATCAACTTGTATTTGGACTACTTCAATATATGCCTATGCTACTTGGATAATGCTTAACATGTAATAATATAGTAATCTTAAAAGGATAAAGAATTATTAACACACATAGGTTTTCTTGAGTCTAAAATCTAGTTTGAGTATGTTTTAGACTTGATTAACTTGATGTCTTATAGTATGTTTAATTGATATTACTTGCTTAAATTGTTAAGACATCATGAACACACTTAAGTAATTCATAAATAAGTTTAAAATTGAATACTAATGTGCTTTGTGATTAAAGTGGGTTTTTGTCATCAATGACATGTTGACCAACCAATAGGACTTTAGAAAATGTGTTAATTATAGAAAAAATGATTATGACAAAACTGAGATTGCCTCAAATGATTATCATGACTTGTATCCAAGAATGTTATACTTTCGACTTTAAGCATGACAAGTCACTATCAATGCAATACATCCAAGGTAAATGAACACTTAATGCATATACTACTTGTATAGGATGTTGGGTATCTTTTACATGTATTAAATGAAGTAAAGAGTCCAAATATAAAAGTTCAAAACGGATTCAAACGGCTATACAACGGATAAAATTTTTGGACTGGATCGCGTACGGTCGACCCACGGTCGACTGTGGTCCCAGTCGCAACAACGGCTACATTTTATCTCTCTTCATATAAATAGCAAGACTTGGAGAACTTTAAAGACTTAGACCTCTTGCATTCTTCAACTCAAAATCATCAGAGAATTACAAGAACACAACTCATATACATGTGTTTGTGATTAGCAAGAGAAGTTCTATAATCTCACAGATTAGAGTATGGGTTGTAAACTTACTATCAAATTACTATCTTTGTGAGTTTACATAGTGTTGTATTAATCCTTAGAATTGTCTTAGGATTGTCATCACTAGAAAGGGTGAGTCTTGTACATTGTAACTTGAAGCATATGCTAGCTTATCTATCATCTTCCTTAAAGGGAACTAGGGAGTTGATTAATTCCATTGATGATTAATATGTGACAAGCCGAAAATTTCCGACCAAATTTAAACTTTAATCTTTATATGTTTCTGACACAATAAGCAAAGTCTGTAATATTGAATCTCAAGAATTTTAAACTTTGTTCATACATTCATTTAACCTTAATCAAATTCCGACGATTCACGAACCATTATATAATTGGATATGAATATGTATATATATGTATATGTATATATTATAACTTGAGAATATTAACAAAGAATTAAACGTATAATACTTAACATAAACGTATTTGTTTCAATATGTTTATCGATGGAATTAGAAGATAATATCAAATGATTGATTTATCAGATACATTGTATGATTACCAGTCTCTGTTGAGAGGTCCACTTTGATTTAGGAAACCTTTATTTTTAACGGTATTTAGAATAAATGGTAAAGTGAATTACAAGTAAAAAACAAAAGTGTCAAATAACGAGAGTTAGATAAAAGTTAGTGGAGAGTTGAATTTCATAATATTCGATGATCTATTTTCAAACGTGCGGAAATGTTTTTCGATTCAATAGAATTTGATTATTAAGATGTTTTTGTAACATAATTTGATTATATATACAAAAGGTTGGAATATTAATTATTAAGTACTTAAAAAACTCGCAACGTGTATTTTAAAACATGTTTATGAATATTGAATATATATGGTTTCAAATTAATTAAGTAAACGATAGTAACATTTGGTTATTTGATTCGATTGATTTTTAGAACGTTTGGGAAGTTAAAATAAACGTTGGCACATAAATGAATTATATCAAATTAAGTTCTAGAGTATAAACGTTAGGTGATATAATAATATCTATTATTTAAACGATTTTAAATTATATATATTGAACGTTGAAATATAAATTATTTTTGAAAAACTAAAATATAATATTATTAAATAGATATTTCAATCCTATATAATATGTACGAAATTATATTTTTCTTTGAGAATATATATATATATATATATATATATATATATATATATATATATATATATATATATATATATATATATATATATATATATATATATATATATATATATATATTTTGCAAAGTGATTAAATATAATATTAACTGGATACAAAGCGTTTTAATTTAAATTATCATATGTATATATAATGAGACGTCAATTTATAAAAGTAAATGACCAAAATATTCAAATGTATAAGTTACATTTCATGGAGTATAATTATTGGTGAAATAAGTCTAATTATTGATAAAGGTTCGTGTCGCAAAACGTAAAGTACAAGTTTTCTAAGCGTACGAAAGGACGTTCGAAAACCCGGAACTGGCACATAAGTCGAGCATCAACGTACAATTCATCGGTGCTAAAATTACAAATCAACTATGCACGAGAATATAATATAATATTTAATTAATTCTAAAGATTAAATATATTATATATTAAATAAATAAATAAATATATATATATATATATATATATATATGTATAACATGAGTGTCGGCAGGATATTAAACGTGAATTTGAGCTGGAAACTAGTACCGTACGATCCCATGGATTCGAAGCACAATCCCCATGCGATCGCATGGGGGGTTGGTAGCTGAAATGATTATAAATCGAGCGAGTTCAGTTTGGATCGTTCATTCAATTGTTCTTCTTCCTTCTTCTCTCACACTCTGTATTATTATTATTATTATTATTTATATTATTATTATTATTATTAATCTTATAGTTAGGAGTATTATTATTAGTATTATTATACATAAAATATTACGACGGAGTCATGAGCGAGTTATTTCAACCTGATTTTTTTTTAGTGGGATAGAGCTAAGGAAATTATGGATTAGCTATGGAGGTTATGGGTATTGTCGGGGGTATGCTCGTGAGATCAAACTAGTGTTTATCATCTCTGTTGCGTCTACGTACTTTCCTGCAATATTGAATGACAATATTGATACGTGAGCACTCATATCCTATCTTTTATATATCAATAGTGTATCACTGACTAGTGCTCGAGTATATAGGATTATGCATGCTTGTATGTTTAATTTCGTCGTTAAATAGTTTATGATAGATCATGAATTTAATACATATGATACTAGGATAAGGTATATGTTATGCATGTCGTTGGAAAGCTGACGAAAAATAAATAACTTTTTATTTAGGAATCGTGTGGTTTCGATGAACGGATTAAAAGATATAGTCAACTGAATTATTATTAATTTTAGTATTATTATTGTTAAAATGATTATTATTACTATCGTCGTTATTATCGTCGTTATTATTATTGTCTAAAAATTATTATTATTATCATTATCAATATAAATATTATCATTAAAAATCATTATTGTTATTATTAACACTATCGTAATTATAACTAAGTTATTATTATTATTATTATTATTATTATTATTATTATTATTATTATTATTATTATTATTACTATTATTATTATCATTATAGTAATTATTAGTATTATCATCAGTATTATCATAATTATTATTTTTAGTATCATTATCATTAAAACTAATATTAGTATCATCTAATTATCATGATTAATGTTATCATCATTAATATGAATGCGATATAAACAAAGATTAAAAGATATTAAACAAATTGATTGGAAATCAAAATATTGTAAGATATTGATTTAGATAAAAATATCGTTTTCATTATTTTATTGTTATTATTATTAAAAGTATCATTAATATTAAAACTATCATTTTTATTAAAATTATAATTTTTAATAAGAATATTATTATTAGTATAAAATATCATTATTATTATCATTTTAGAAATTATCATTTTGAATAGAATTAGTATGTTTATAAAATATTATTATTGTTACAGTTAATATTAAAAAGTATCATTATTATGAAGATTATCATGATTAAAATTTTCATTTTATCATAATTAATATCATCATTAGTAAATATAAATATTGTTATTATTATTAATAAAATAATAATAATTATTATTATTACAAAATAATACAACTTTTACTTATTATTATTATTATTATTATTATTATTATTATTATTATTATTATTATTATTATTTTTATTATTATTATTATTATTAGTAATATTATTTTATCAAATGAATATGATATAAAGATATTTTACCACATGTAATATAATTACATTAATAATACGTACCACTATATTTTTATGATATTAAGTGAACTTTATAAGTTTATTTACCTAAGATATATAAAAGTATATTTTTATTATATATATAAATTTTAATATAAATTTTTATTTATTAATAAATAATTTATATTATTTACTTTAATAAAAATCTGTTAAATATATTTAAATATATAAAACGACTATATTTAAGTTATATAATAATCATGTATAGATTTTGGAAGTCATTTTGGGATCAAGTTAACTTTTGTTGACTTTTGTTGACTTTTGCATATTAGTCTCGAGCATTAGGGTTGTGATACACTACGGTTTGATCTAAATTGTTAGATAGATATTGACCAAATATAAATATATATATACTTAATATAGGTTCGTGAATCCGAGGCCAACCCTGCACTTGTTTAGTGCCGTCATATGCATAATTGCTACGAAATATAGTATTGTGAGTTTCATTACTCCCTTTTTATATATATTTTTGGGACTGAGAATACATGCGCTGCTTTTATAACTGTTTTACGAAATAGACACAAGAACTTGAAACTACATTCTATGGTTGAATTATAGCTTGGTAGCCTAAGAATTTGGGAACTGACCCCCAAATTAACGCGAATCCTGAAGATAGATCTATGGACTTTGACACGTCCCATCCAGGTTATGGATGCTTTAGTACTTAGATTTTATATACAGTTGAGTGTACATGTATATTGGGGATATTCTAGATGCATTTGTTAATGTCGGTTACCAGGTGTTCACCATATGAATGATTTTTAATTTGCATGTTATGCGTACTATTTTGTACTCGGGTTACGTGTATAATTATATATCTGAAATCTTGTGGTCTATTAAAATGATGGAAATGAATATTTATGATAAACTAATGAACTCACCAACCTTTTGGTTGACACTTGAAATCATGTTTATTCTCAGGTTTAAAAGAAATCTTCCGCTGTGCATTTGCTCATTTAGAGATATTACTTGGAATCATTCATGGCATATTTCAAAAGACGTTGCATTCAAGTCATTGAGTTCAATAAAGATTATTATTAAGAAGATAAAAGATTAAGTCATTTATAGATTGGATATATTATGAAAGGGTATGTGAAAGGACCCGTTCATATACATTATAAACGATTCACAATAGTTGATTACATTGCGAGGTATTTGACCTCTATATGATACGTTTTACAAACATGGCATTCATTTTTAAAAGACAAACTTTCTTTACATCTAAAATTGACAGCATGCATACCATTTCATTTTACCTCCAACTATAATTGACTTAATATTAATCTTGATGAACTCAACGACTCGAATGCAACGTCTTTCAAAGTATGTCATGAATGACTCCAAGTAATATCCTTAAAATGAGCTAATGCACAGCGGAAGATTTCTTTAATACCTGAGAATAAACATGCTTTAAAGTGTCAACCAAAAGGTTGGTGAGTTCATTAGTTTATCATAATCAATCATTTCCGTAATAGTAATAGACCACAAGATTTCATATACATAAACGTTTTAATAAAAATATTCTAAGTGGTTGAGCACTTGGTAACCATACTTAACATTTAATCAACGTCGCATATTCCCTTTATTATGAAATCTCACTACACTGTACCAAATGTAGTCACTGAAACGAAGTACTGTGCAACCGTTGAATACTGGTCGTCCAGTCCGGTTGGGGTTGTCAGGCCCGATAGATCTATCAACAGGATTCGCGTTTACAATACCGCATGTAAATGGTAGTTACCAAGCTATTAGGGAAAAATATGCAAAGTGGTACAACTCAACATAGAGTATGTTTTTAGTACTTGTGTCCATTTAGTAAAACAGTTATAAAACAGTGCATGTATTCTCAGCCCAAAAATATATATAAAAAGGGAGTAATGAAACTCACAATACTGTATTTCGTAGCAATTATGTATATGACGGCACTGAACAAGTGCAGGGTTTGTCTCAGATTCATGAACCTATATTAAGTATATATATTTATATGTTGGTCAATATCTGTCTAACAATTTAGATCAAGTAGTAGTGTATCACAATCCTAATGCTCGAGACCGACATGCAAAAGTCAACAAAAGTTAACTTGACCCAAAATGACTTCCAAAATCTATACATGTTTATTATATAACTTATATATAGTCGTTTTATATATTTAAATATATTTATCAGATCTTATTATACTAAATAATACAAGTCATTTATTAATAAATAAAAATTTATATTTAAATTCATATATGATAAAAATATACTTTTATATATCTCAAGTAATAAAATTTATAAAATTCACTTAATATCATAAAAATATAGTGGTATGTATTATTAATGTAATTATATTACGTGTGGTAAAAATATCTTTGTACGCATATTTATTTGATAAAATAATATTGATAATAATAATAATGATAAAAATAATAAAATGATAGTTTCAATAAAAATATTAATTTTTAGTAATAAAGATAATTTTAGTAATAACTTCAACTGATAACAATTATAATAATCATTTTTAATAATAATATTAAAATTAATAATAATTCAGTTGACCATATCTTTTAATCCGTTCATCGAACCCACATAATTTCTAAATGAAAAGTTATTAATTTTTCTTTAGCTTTTCAACGACATGCATATCATATACCTTATCTCAGTAGCATATGTATCAAATTCGTGATTTATCATAAACTATATAACGACGAAACTAAGCATACAAACATGCATAATCATATATAATCAAGCACTAGTCAGGGATACACTATTAATATATAAAAGATAAGATATGAATACTCACGTATCAATATTATGATTCAATATTGCAGGAAAGTACGTAGACGCAACGAAAATGATAAACGTTAGGTTGACCTCAAGAGCAATACCCTCGAACAATACCCATAACCTCCATAGGTATAACCCATAATTTCCTTAGCTCTATCCCGTTTGAAAACTTATTTTGAAATCGTCTGAATATAACTTCGTCGTAGTATTTTATGTATACTAATAATATCTTGAAATAATACTAAGTAAATATATATATGTAATTCGATTGAGAGAGTTTAGAGAAATATATTTTCAAGTTTCTATGAAATAATGAAACCTATTGAATTCTATTTATAATAGATTTTGAATTATTAAAGTGAATTATTAAAGTATAAATTATTAAAGTGAATTATTAAAGTATGAATTATTAAAGTGAATTATTAAAGTATGAATTATTAAAGTGAATTATTAAAGTGAATTATTAAAGTGAATTATCAAAGTGAATTATTAAAGTTAAAGTAAAGTAAAAATAAAGTAAAAGTAAAGTAATGGTAAAGTTAAAGTATAGTAAAAGTATAAAACTATGTACGTATAAAACGCGTATAAATATATTTAATATTAATTTAAATCGTTATATCATAAAACATTTTAGAAAAGTAGAATTATATATATTCATAATAGGTTTCAAGTTTTTAAATTACAGTCTGTTGGTGAAGAATGAGATAAAGTCCAAAGGTTTAATAAACGTATGAAATCATCTTAATGAAAAATGTCGAGTTACTTAACTTGTCGATATTCAACATCTAAATTATTTACACTCCACATTCTTACTTATAGATCACTTTACTATTTTACGAATATTGTCAAAAAGAATAGATTTCTTAAATCACAGTGGACCTCATAACATTGACCCGTAATCATATCATAATGTATCTGATAATTCAATCATTTGATATTATCTCTTAATTCTGTCGATAAATATATCGAAACAAATACGTTCATGTAAAGTATCATATATCTAATACTTTGTTAATGTTTTCAGTTAATAGTATATATTATATATACATATCTATATACACATAATTGTTCGTGAATCATCGAACACGGTCAAAGGGTAATTGATTACATGAATGTAGTTCCAAACTTTTTTAACTTCAACATTACAAATTCTGCTTATCGTGTCGGAAACATATAAAGGTTAGGTTTAAATTTGGTCAGAAATTTTCGGGTCGTCACAGTACTTACCCGTTAAAGAAATTTCGTCCCGAAATTTGATCGAGGTCGTCATGGCTAACCATAAAAATGTTTTCATGACGGATATGTGTTGATAGATAGGATTTTATTACCATAGAGTAATATGGATAAAATGATCCGATTACTCGAAGCGTATGAGTGAAGCTATCACAAAATAGTGGAATGAGGAAAATAAGTTTCATCATAATTTTTGACGTAGTCATGGTTGAATTTCGGAATTCAAGGGATTCAAAAAAAAAATCTTGGAAATCTATAAGATCTGTTTCTTCGAGATTTAAGGAAATTAGGATCTCTTTAATTAAATGCGATGATCTGTCCCGATTACTACGTCTGATATTTCCCTTATATATTTACCTTTTCCATTCCATTAGTTTTTACCACTTCTATACTCAATTCCAATTTCAAAAGATTGCGAAAATGCTTATTCCAGTTCTAATCCTTGTCCTTATCCTTACTATCGCAACAATCATTCTCCTTTTCCAACTTTCACCAGAGGAATCTGTTTTCTTCTACTTCGCCCTTGGGGTTATAGTGTTTTTAATTCTCCCGTGTCTTTATGTTGAGATAAACATTGATATACACAGTTTGTAATTTATGTGTTGTTAGTGGACTTTATATTCTCCCTTACATTTCGGAGTTTCATACTTTTGTTGTCTCTTTCCGGCTTTAAGTCAAGCGAATAATGGTCCAGAATTAGTAGGTATGAAGTTTTGGATGAACATAGTTAATGTTCTAAGAAGAAAATCGTAATGGTATGATCTTGATTTGGCAAATTACCAGAATATCCAGAAAGATAGAACTATCAAGAAGATATGTTCTTAATATGTTTGGAGATTTGGTAGAATGTAAGAGTCATGTAAATGGCACATGATGACGGTATGTTCTGTGAATCATCACGTTCCATTAGAAACTCAGCATGAATTACTGTAATATAATCACGTTGATCAAGTGTCATTATATTATACTAACTCATGCTTTAGTTCCCAACACTACTTCAAAACATTCATATTTGAATTTTTTTTTCAGAATTTAGAAACCAACACAGTTTCTTTTATGTTGCAGATATTATGGAGAGATAAATGATCTTAGATAAGAATAGTTGTGAAAATATCTCCAAAAATATGGAGAATATGTATAATGAAAGATACGAAGATATCTTATAATATTTAAGATAAGATGATGATGAAGAATAAGGTCCGCAAAGGTTTAGAGTCAGGAGCAAGGTATTCGTTAATGACTTCATCAGAAACAGAATCATCAAGATTCTTTAAACACAGACTTTGGTCCTTGTATTTGTCCTTGGTCTCCTTCACGGTCTGCTCAATCCATTGTTCAGTACCAACTCTTCTCTTTTTCTGGGCTTTACCAACACATTATTCTTTGTCATCAAACTCTTGACTGTTAAAGTCGTTTACAGTTTCTGCTGCTTCATTAGAATTTCGAGAACTAATTCACAGTTTGAGATGTTTTTCAGAAACTTCACATTCGAAGTGTGTAAGTTTCGGAGATAGACGTTATATGTATATATAACTATTGAAGTAGAAACGATGCGAGATTTCAAAATACTGATTGCTGATTTTCAGTAATTGGTATGGCAATTCTTGTTGCAAGATGAGTAAGAGATGGAGTTTCAATGAATAAGTATAGTGACTTTTCGAAGAGGTTTAAGTCGAAGGTTAATGAAGTTGTTGATAAGTTTACTGCTAATGTGGTGAGATATGAAAGGTTCCCCAGTAACGATGGTGAAAGGGCAGCGTATCTATCAAAGTTATAATAAAATTAGTTTTACTGAAAAGTTGAAGTTGACTTGTTGGAGCTGTGACAAAACTGGCTACTTTGAAAAGAATCGTAAGGTTGTTTTTGCTAATAAATGCTAAAGAATTCAACAAGGGTACATGTTAAACTATGACTTTGGGTTCGAGAGTTTTTCAGGTACAAGACTTCGGGTAATGTGTGATTGGATCATCATCTCGATTGTTCCTTATTTGAAGTGTCTTCCGAAATTTCGAAGTGTTTTAAATGCAGCTTGTCATTGTCAATATCCAAAGGATAAATTCGTCATAAATATCGATTGATTCTCGTATCCTTTTGAGTGTTACAATTAAAAGTGATGTTCTATCACAGTTTTGAAGTCAAAGTATAGCTTTGAAAAAAATGTAAGGATCTAAGAGTGATGGTTTTGCTTATATCTCAAGTTGCATTCTGAGATTTCAAAAATCAGAATAGGTGATTGAATTTGAATGAGTATGGTTGTTTTGATTTCTTATAAAAGAAGGTATACTGTTGTGAAAATAGGGAGTATAGTTGTTGATTTACTGAATTAGAATCGAAGAATGTAATATATTAATTGTGCATTTATATATCTCTCGGGTATTACCTACCCGTTAAAAAAAATATCACAAATAATATTTTGAACAAGAATTTTTCATTACAGTCTTTATGAAAATATATGTATGTATATTTTCTTCAGATGTAATACAGATTTAATGAGTTAATATCATATTAAGCTCATTTGATTTTCGGCTTGGATTAGTAAAGAATAATCTCTAAAACATTAGAGATTACATAATCTTCGCGGAGTATTTTGCTAATGTAATCAATACTTCAATATTTATTCTTATAGATATTTCCTTAGTGAATTATGTTGATGCTCATAGAACTCTTGCTAACTTCAAAAGATACGAATGTTGTTTTCCAGTAAGTTTCGAGTACATTGAAGATGAAAGTGTAAAATCAAACATGTTATTGAATGATACACTTGGTTTATTATGAAACTGGATTCATTTAATTGAATCAAAGATTATAGTTACGATGGTTAGGTTGTTAACGAAGGATGTACATCATAGCATATTAGTAATATGAATTTAACTGAGTAGTATCTACCCTTTTTCAATTCATATTCAATAGCTTAGTACGAAAGATTTTTATAGTTTCAGCATTCATATATATAAAATATATATATATATATATAATTTCTTCAGAAGAATGAGTTAATACTTCATAACTCGTTGATACAAAATACTCGTTGTTGATCAATGATGACGTCCACGGCGATTCTTGAACTGACGGAACTTGTGATGTTATAGGTGCTGCTAGTGCTGATGATGCTGACAGTACTGACGGTGATGGTGGTGCTGACGATATTGTTGATGCTGATGATACTGCCGGTAACTGCTGGTGATGCTGCTGAAGCTTGTGGTATTGAGGCTTGTGATGTGGATGTTACTGGCGGTATTGGTTATGCTGCTGGTGCTGCTGATGGTGTTTATAATCCTTGCACCATGTGTTCCAAAGCCACTACTCGGGCACGAAGTTCGTTAATTTCTGCTAGTACACCGGGATGATTGGCGGTTGGAACGAGCGGATGAATAAGATTCGCAATATGGGATAGTATATAATCATGACGAGATACTCTAGCAATGAGTGAGAAAATGGTGTCTCGAACAGGTTCGTCGGTAAGTGCTTCAGGTTCATCGTCAAGAGAGCAATGTGGTGGATGGAAGGGATCACCTTCTTCTTATCTCCAATGGTTGAGTTGACTACGGACCCATCCCCAATTCATCCAAAATAGATGATGGGAAATTGGTTGATCCATTCTGGTGATGCTACTTTCGGACCTCAGGTAGATATCCATATCGGAATACCTGTCGGAATCTGAGGAATTCGAACTGGTTGAGGGATCCATATCGTAGGATCAGGGAAAGAATTTTTGGTATGAAATAGATTGTAGAATTTAGATTTGGTATTCTTCAATTACATAATTTGTACCAAAATTCCGTAAATTACAGAGAATCTTTGAAAAGATGTCAGTCAAAGTTCACAGTAATAGATGTGCTAAGATAAGAATTCGTCTATACACTATTATGCAATAAATGCAGGAAAACGCGTCTAGACTTAAGATGATAAGCAGGTAATTTCCTAAGGATGATAAGTAGATGATTTCCAACTAGAATTGATAAGCAAACTTTTTGACATGCAGACACGGTCGAAGTCCAGACTCACTAATGCATCTTAACAACTATCAGTTAGACACACTAATGCAAGACCTGGTTCGCTAAGACCACCGCTCTGATACTAACTGAAAGGACCCGTTCATATACATTATAAATGATTCACAATAGTTGATTACATTGCGAGGTATTTGACCTCTATATGATACGTTTTACAAACATTGCATTCGTTTTTAAAAGACAAACTTTCTTTACATCTAAAATTGACGGCATGCATACCATTTCATATTACATCCAACTATAATTGACTTAATATTAATCTTGATGAACTCAACGACTCGAATGCAACGTCTTTCAAAGTATGTCATGAATGACTCCAAGTAATATCCTTAAAATGAGCTAATGCACAGCGGAAGATTTCTTTAATACCTGAGAATAAACATGCTTTAAAGTGTCAACCAAAAGGTTGGTGAGTTCATTAGTTTATCATAATCAATCATTTCTGTAATAGTAATAGACCACAAGATTTCATATACATAAACGTTTTAATAAAAATATTCTAAGTGGTTGAGCACTTGGTAACCATACTTAACATTTAATCAACGTCGCATATTCCCTTTATTATGAAATCTCACTACACTGTACCAAATGTAGTCACTGAAATGAAGTACTGTGCAACCGTTGAATACTGGTCGTCCAGTCCGGTTGGGGTTGTCAGGCCCGATAGATCTATCAACAGGATTCGCGTTTACAATACCGCATGTAAATGGTAGTTACCAAGCTATTAGGGAAAAATATGCAAAGTGGTAAAACTCAACGTAGAATATGTTTTTAGTACTTGTGTCCATTTAGTAAAACAGTTATAAAACAGTGCATGTATTCTCAGCCCAAAAATATATATAAAAAGGGAGTAATGAAACTCACAATACTGTATTTCGTAGCAATTATGTATATGACGGCACTGAACAAGTGCAGGGTTTGTCTCGGATTCACGAACCTATATTAAATATATATATTTATATGTTGGTCAATATCTGTCTAACAATTTAGATCAAGTAGTAGTGTATCACAATCCTAATGCTCGAGACCGACATGCAAAAGTCAACAAAAGTCAACTTGACCCAAAATGACTTCCAAAATTTATACATGTTTATTATATAACTTATATATAGTCGTTTTATATATTTAAATATATTTATCAGATCTTATTATACTAAATAATACAAGTCATTTATTAATAAATAAAAATTTATATTTAAATTCATATATGATAAAAATATACTTTTATATATCTCAATTAATAAAATTTATAAAATTCACTTAATATCATAAAAATATAGTGGTATGTATTATTAATGTAATTATATTACGTGTGGTAAAAATATCTTTGTACGCATATTTATTTGATAAAATAATATTGATAATAATAATAATGATAAAAATAATAAAATGATAGTTTCAATAAAAATATTAATTTTTAGTAATAAAGATAATTTTAGTAATAACATCAACTGATAACAATTATAATAATCGTTTTTAATAATAATATTAAAATTAATAATAATTCAGTTGACCATATCTTTTAATCCGTTCATCGAACCCACATAATTTCTAAATGAAAAGTTATTAATTTTTCTTTAGCTTTTCAACGACATGCATATCATATACCTTATCTCAGTAGCATATGTATCAAATTCGTGATTTATCATAAACTATATAACGACAAAACTAAGCATACAAACATGCATAATCATATATAATCGAGCACTAGTCAGGGATACACTCTTAATATATAAAAGATAAGATATGAATGCTCACGTATCAATATTGTGATTCAATATTGCAGGAAAGTACGTAGACGCAACGAAAATGATAAACGTTAGGTTGACCTCAAGAGCAATACCCTCGAACAATACCCATAACCTCCATAGCTATAACCCATAATTTCCTTAACTCTATCCCGTTTGAAAACTTATTTTGAAATCGTCTGAATATAACTCCGTCGTAGTATTTTATGTATACTAATAATATCTTGAAATAATACTAAGTAAATATATATATGTAATTCGATTGAGAGAGTTTAGAGAAATATATTTTCAAGTTTCTATGAAATAATGAAACCTATTGAATTCTATTTATAATAGATTTTTAAATTATTAAAGTGAATTATTAAAGTATGAATTATTAAAGTGAATTATTAAAGTATGAATTATTAAAGTGAATTATTAAAGTATGAATTATTAAAGTGAATTATTAAAGTATGAATTATTAAAGTGAATTATTAAAGTGAATTATTAAAGTTAAAGTAAAGTAAAAATAAAGTAAAAGTAAAGTAAAGGTAAAGTTAAAGTATAGTAAAAGTATAAAACTATGTACGTATAATACGCATATAAATATATTTAATATTAATTTAAATCGTTATATCATAAAACATTTTAGAAAAGTAGAATTATATATATTCATAATAGGTTTCAAGTTTTTAAATTACAGTCTGTTGGTGAAGCATGGGATAAAGTCCAAAGGTTTAATAAACGTATGAAATCATCTTAATGAATAATGTCGAGTTACTTAACTTGTCGATATTCAACATCTAAATTATTTACACTCCACGTTCTTACTTATAGATCACTTTACTATTTTACGAATATTGTCAAAAAGAATAGATTTCTTAAATCACAGTGGACCTCATAACATTGGCCCGTAATCATATCATAATGTATCTGATAATTCAAACATTTGATATTATCTCTTAATTCTGTCGATAAATATATCGAAACAAATACGTTCATGTAAAGTATCATATATCTAATACTTTGTTAATGTTTTCAATTAATATTATATATTATATATACATATCTATATACACATAATTGTTCGTCAATCATCGAACACGGTCAAAGGGTAATTGATTACATGAATGTAGTTCCAAACTTTTTGAACTTCAACATTACAAATTCTGCTTATCGTGTCGGAAACATATAAAGGTTACGTTTAAATTTGGTCGGAAATTTTCGGGTCGTCACAGTATGCATGCCTGTCAACTTTCAATGAAATGAAAATTTGTCTTTTAAAAACTAATGCAATGTTTATAAAATGTAACATATAGAGGTCAAGTACCTCGCGATGTAACCATATGTTATTGTATTCGTCCTTATGGAATAGGACGGGTCTTCACATAATACTTGTCCAAGGTAAAGAGAAGTTGATCCAAGTTAGAAGTAATCTTTCAAAGGGATATGATATGCTACAAATGGACGGTTTTATTTGTGCGGTGTCGTTAGGTCGTAGGATGTCCGATTCGGTAGCACACAGTGTCTTCATTTATTTATTTTGTGCGGGGCCTAAATTTACTTTTACTTTCTAAGGTGTAGAAGGTGTAAGTTAACCTAGTGTCGTATTTTTTTTTACTGATTAACGAATTGAAGATTAAGTGGATAATTGTCTTTTAGTTAAATTACCTGGATAAAAGATAGTAGTTTGATTTCAGCTAAAGGTCCTGCAGAAAAGTAAATAAAGTGGAAGGATATCCGGAGTATGCAGATCAGGAAAATGTTGACCAAGATATCAGTATTGGGTTAGTGAAAGGTAATTATGCTTATGTTAAGACTATGCTTGGAAAGATGTAGATCTAGTTGGATGAGCCAATTACACATACCTACTTGTCTCTAAACTATCGGAGTTCTCTTTGAGCAGTGAGAAGTATGTCATTTGGTCATATAATTGAAAGGTAACAATACCTCAGAGGTTAACCTCAGTAAAGTACTAGGTTTATTAGTTAGTTAAGCTCTAATCCTAACCCTCGTTATTAGTTTAGTTAACTGAATAACAATGTGCCGTGTTGATTGAATATTGATCACAAACGGAAGGAATCTGTCGGTTTAAGTTGGCAAAACTTTAAATGAAAACTAACAACCATTCCATCATACTAATGAGATCATATCAATCCAAACATTATGAAAGGACCCGTTCATATACATTATAAACGATTCACAATAGTTGATTACATCGCGAGGTATTTGACCTCTATATGATACATTTTACAAACATTGCATTTATTTTTAAAAGACAAACTTTCTTTACATCGAAAATTGACAGGCATGTATACCATTTCATAATATTCACTATTCAACTATAAATTGACTTAATAATAATAATCTTTAATGAACTCAATGACTTGAATGCAACGTTCTTCGAAATATGCCATGAAAGACTCCAATTAATATCTTTAAAATGAGCAAATATACAGCGGAAGATTTCTTTAATACCTGAGAATAAACATGCTTTAAAGTGTCAACTAAAAGGTTGGTGAGTTCATTAGTTTGTCATAATCATTCATTTTCATCATTTTAATAGACCACAAAAATTTCATTTCCAGTTCTCATAAATATACGTCCCATGCATAGAGACAAAAATCATTCATATGGATTGAACACCTGGTAACCGACATTCACAATATGCATATAAGAATATCCCCATCATTCCGGGATCCTCCTTCGGACATGATATAAATTTCGAAGTACTAAAGCATCCGGTACTTTGGATGGGGCTTGTTGGGCCCAATAGATCTATCTTTAGGATTTGCGTCAATTAGGGTGTCTGTTCCCTAATTCTTAGATTACCAGACTTAATAAAAAGGGGCATATTCGATTTCGATCATTCAACCATATAATGTAGTTTCGATTACTTGTGTCTATTCCGTAAAACATTTAAAAAAATGCGCATGTATTCTCAGCCAAAAAATATAAAGGGTAAAAAGGCAAATGAAACTCACCATACTGTATTTCGTAGTGAAAATACATATAACGTCATTGAACTAGTGCAAGGTTGGCCTCTGATTCACGAACCTAAATTAATTATATATAATTATATGTTGGTCAATATTTGTCTAACAATTAGGTCAGGTCATAGTGTACCACAATCCTAATGCTCGAGACTAATATGCAAAAGTCAATAAAAGTCAATTTGACTCAAAATGATTTCCAAAATTTATACATGATTATAATATATTTTAAATATCGTCATTTTATATTTTTAAATATTTTTAAAAGATTTATTAGAGTAATTAATATAATTCATTTATTAATAAATAAAATTTTATATTAAAATTTATATAATAAAATATACTTTTATATATATATTAAGTAATAAAATTTATAGGGTTCATTTAATATCATAAAGATAATATGATAGGTATTATTAAAGTAATTTATTACACGTAGTAAAATATGTTTGTATTACATATTTATTTGATAAAATAATATCTATAATGTTAGTAAGTAAAAGTTGTATTATTTTGTAATAATAATTATTATTATAAAAATATCAATATTTATAATTACTAAGATAATATTATGATAAAACGATAATTCTAATTATGATAACTTTAATATTTACGATAATTTTTAATATTATCTTTAAAATAATAATTCTATTTAAAATGATAATAAAAATGATATTTTATAGTAACAATGACATTTCTATTAAAATGATAATTTTTGTTAAAATGATAATTTTTGTTAAAATGATAGTTTTGATACTAACGATACTTTTAATAATAATAGTAATGATAAAAATAATAAGAACGATAATTTTATCTAAATCAGTATCTTATAATATTTTAATTTCATCATGATACTCTTACTCATTATTTCCTAATCGTTTCGTTTAATAGATTTTAATCGTCTTTTATATCGTGTTCATAATAATGATAATAATAGTAATCAAAATAATTAGGTGTTACTAATATTAGTTTTAATTACAATAATACTAATAATGATAATTACTATGACATTATTAACGATAATGATAATATAATAATAATAATAACAATAACCATTTTTAAATAATGATATATATATTAATAATGATAATAATAATAATGATAATAATAATAATAATAATAATAATAATAATAATAATAATAATAATAATAATAATAATAATAATAATAATAATAATAACTTTAATGATAATAACGATAGTAATAATAATAAAAAAACAATTTTTAATGATAAATCCTTTTATTGATAAAGATAATAATAATAATAATAATAATAAGATAAAACTAGAACGACGATAATAACGATGATAATAACGATGATAATAATAATCATTTTTAATAATAATACAAAAATTCGATGGACTATAACTCCAAATCCGTTCATCGAAATCATTCGATATCTAAATAAAAAGTTCTTAATTTTTCGCTAGCTTTCCAACGACATGCATATCTTATACCTTATCTCAGTCGCATATATAACTAATTCAGGATTCAACATAACCTAACTAAAGGCAATATCAAAAGTACAAACATGCATAATCCTATATACTCGAGCACTAGTCAGGGATACACTATTAGTATGTAAAAGTTAAATTATGAGTACTCACGTATCAATATTGAGATTCAATATTGCAGGAAAGGTACGTAGACGCAACGGAGATGATAAACACTATATTGACCTCATGAGTATACCCATGAACCATACCCAATCACCTCCATAGCTATAACCCATAAATTCCTTAATCCAATCCCACTCGAAAAACAATTTCGAAATCACTCGGACCGCACTCCGACGTAATATTTTATGTATACTAATAATATCTTGAAATAATACGGAGTAAATATATATATGTAAATCGATTGAGAGAGTTTAGAGAAAAATATTTTCAAGTTTCTATGAAATAATGAAACCTATTGAATTCTATTTATAATAGATTTTTGAATTATTAAAGTGAATTATTAAAGTATGAATTATTAAAGTGAATTATTAAAGTATTAATTATTAAAGTGAATTATTAAAGTATGAATTATTAAAGTGAATTATTAAAGTATGAAATATTAAAGTGAATTATTAAAGTATGAATTATTAAAGTGAATTATTAAAGTATGAATTATTAAAGTGAATTATTAAAGTATGAATTATTAAAGTGAATTATTAAAGTTAAAGTAAAGTAAAAATAAAGTAAAGGTAAAGTTTAAGTATAGTAAAAGTATAAAATTATGTACGTATAATACGCATATAAATATATATAATATTAATTTAAATCGTTATATATATTTAATAACATAAAATATAAATATCGTTATCTTTATCATACTAGTTAAGTAATGAGTTGTCAAAAGTGATTCTAGATATTTATAAAAGTTATATACGTTTTAATAATAAAGTTCTTTTTAAATTGAAAACGTTTTTGTACGTTTGAAACTAAATAGATCAATCAAGTCTTTATGAGATTCAATCTTCCACTATCCTTTGTCTAGTTCTCAATGATTGACAATTTATTCTTATTTATAAATCACTTTACCATTTTTCGAATATTGTTAAAATGGAAAGATTTCTCAAATCAACGTGGGCCTTTCAACAGAGACTTGTAATCATAATTCAATATATCTGATAATTCAATCATTTGATCTTATCTTCTAATTCCATTGATAAACATTTTGAAACAGATACAATCATATAAAGTATTTAATCTAATATTTTGTTTACGTTTCAAGTTATAATATATATACACATATACATATATAATCATATTCGTTTAATGGTTCGTGAATCGTTGGAACTTGGTCAAGGTTGAATGAATGTATGAACATAGTTTAAAATTCTTGCAATTTAACTTAACAAATATTGCTTATCGTGTCGGAAACATATAAAGATTAAAGTTTAAATTTGGTTGGAAATTCCCGGGTTGTCACAGTACCTACCCGTTAAAGAAATTTCGTCCCGAAATTTGAGTGGAAAGGTCGTGAATGATAATAAGTATGTTTTCATGATGCATACAGGCTGAAAATTAGAGTTTTATCATCAGCGAATAATTTGGATAAACAATCCATTTATATGAAGAGTACGAATGAAGCTAACATAGAAGAGTGAAATGAGTAAGTGTAGATTCATCTTATCATTTGACGTAGATATGATTGATTTCCAGATTTCAAGGGATTTGAAGAAAATCTTTGTAATAAGATTTGATTCTCCGGTAACAAAGGGAATTAGGATCCGCTTTAAATGCGATCGTCCATTTTAATTGTTCTGTCGGAGATTTTCTTATAAATTCACCTCCTTCGTTTTCTTACAACTCACACCTTCTGTTGATGCATTTTATGCAAGTCCCTAGACATCTACCCACGTCCATTGCAGGTACAACAGTTTACAGGCCACCATGATCGTTCGTTATTATCCTATCCGTGTTTGTATGTGGTTACAGGAACTGCAGGAACGAGATTTGGATGTTTGACTATGTTAGACTTAGTCAGACGTCCGAGTGAAGCCTCACTCGCACGGCTGACAGGCTCATACGCACGGTTGATGCTGAGCTAAGTCACAATTACAACCTAAATGAGAAGACACGAGTGAGTGATCACCCGTACGGCTGATGAAGCCAACTCATATGTGTGATGGATGAATCGTACGGGTGAGTCAATAGCAGGGGTATATAAAGTCTTATGTTCTTCATTTTAGGTTAAGCCTCTCATTTGTTACACACACTCAGATCTGGTGAGCTCCTCCGATTCTCTCTCAACCCAAATCACCCAGGTGGTGAATAATAGCTCTAAGTGTTGATCTAATCACAATTGATTTAGTTGTGGTATGACTAAATTAATCCCAAAAAGCTTAACCTATTCACTAGAGGGTTTGATTCACTTATTCCGTCATTGTGTGAGTTAAATCTGTTGATTTCTAAGTTCCTAGTCATGTTTCATCACCTTCTATTCTTTCCCCCTCAACTCATATTTTAAAGTATTCATCAATATGCTCCATCCAGTTCTGATTCTCGATATACTTCTAACTTTCATATCGGTCATTCTTCTTTTTCATCTATCGCTGGAAGAATCTATTTACTTCTACTATACTCTTGGGTTTATAGTGTTTCTAGTTCTCCCGTGTCTTTATATTACTATATGCATCGATATATATGGTTTATAACTTTTGGTTTGTCGTTGGGCTTTATATCTTCCCTTATATTTCAAAGTCTCTGTTTCTATCTTCTATAATCATTGTCATCCATAGTTAATGCTCTCTTTTATTTGCTGCAATTTATACCCCAATTTCTATTTCGAAGTTTTGTCCTTTCGTTTCTTCTCCTTGCGATTAAGCACCGCATGTAATGGTCCAGAATTTGCAGATATGAATTTTGGAATGAACATTGTTAATGTTCTAGGAAGAAAATTGTAATGGCACGATCTTGACTTGTCAAATTACCAGAATACCTCAGAAAAAGCCGAATCATCAAGAAATATTTTCTTGATATTTTAGAGGTTAAATAGAATACAAGAGTCGTATAACATGGCACATGATGATGTTATGATCTATGAATCATCACGTTCCATTTAGAAACTCAGCATGAATTACTGTAATATAATCACGTTGATCAAGTGTCATTATATTATACTAACTCGTGCTTCAGTTTCCAACACTACTTCAAAAATATTCATATTTTAAACTCAAAGGTTTACAGAGTATAGGAACTAAACAGTTTCCTTTTTGATGTAATACAGATAGCGCAAAGAGATAAATGATTCCAGATAAGAATAGTTATGGAAATATCTTCGGAAATATGGAGGATATTTATAATGAAAGATACGATGATATCTTAGAATTTCTAATATCAGAGGATGATGAAGTATGTTGTCTGTAAGGGTTTAGTGTCAGGAGCAAGGTATTCGTTAATGACTTAAGCAGACACTGAATCATTTGGATTCTTTGAAGGCAGGTTTAGTCTTTGTGATTTGTCCACAGCCTCCTTCATACTTTGCTCAATCCGTTTTCCAGTTCCAAAACTTCTCTATTTCTGAGCTTTGCTAATACACTAATCTTTACCATCAAACTTTTTACTGCTAAGGTCGTTTACAGTTTTTGTTACTTCATCAGCATTTTGAGAACTAGTTCGCGGTTCAGAGTGTTTTTCAGAAACTTCACATTCGAAGTATGTAAGCCTTGGAAATAGACGTTATGTATAACTGTTGGCGTCAACATGCTGTGAGATTTCAAAATACTGATTTCTAATTCCCAATGATTCATATGGCAATTCTCATTACAAGAGGCAGATGAGTAAATAATGAGGTTTCGATAAATATAATGATTCTTCGGAATGCCCAAGATCAGTGAAGTTGTTGGTAAGTTTATTGCTAATGTGGTGGAATATGAAAGGTTCTCCGGTAACAAAAGGGTAATCACATATATCAAAATTATGATAAGGCTACTCCGAATGAAAAAATCAAAATTGTCTTACTGGAGCTGTGATATAATTTGGTACTTTGCAAAGGAATTGCAAGGTTATTTTTGCTAATAAATGCCAAAAGGTCTGACACAGATATGTGTTGAATTATGACTTTGGTTTCAAGAGCTTTTTAAGTACATAACTGTGGGTAATATGTGGTTGGATCATCATCTCGATTGCTCATTATTTGAAGTGTCTTCAGAGATTTTCGAAAGGTTTGAACACAGATTGTAATCGTTTGTATACATTTGATGTTCTAACACACTTTTGAAGTCAAAGTATAGCTTTAAAAGATGTAGGAATCTAAAAGTGATGGTACCGGTTATATCTCAAATTGAATTCTGGGATTTTAAAATTAGAATATGTAATTGGGTTTGAATGAGTATGGTTGTTTTGATTTCTATGAAAGAATGTATATTATTGTGAAAGTAGGAAGTATAATTGATAATTTGCTTAATCTGATTCGAAGAATGTCACATATTAATTGTGAATTTATATATATCTCTCGGGTATTACCTACCCGTTAAAATTTTTTTTCACAGTTAATATTTTGTACATAAGAATTTTATTACAGTCTTTATGAAAATATATATGTATATATTCTTCTCAGATGTAACATAGATTTTAATGAGTTAATACTAAATTAAACTCATTAGATTTACGGTTGGAACTAGAATTGAATAATTCCTTGAAGGCTTTAGAGGTTACATAAGTATTTCTTCAATAATATTGAAATTATGAATCAATACTTCGTTATTTGTTGAGATGTGATGTTGGTTTTTGTTAAATTCTTGTGAACTTCGCAAAGTACGAATGATGTTATCTGAAAAGTTTCGATTACATCAATGATGAAGTGTAAAATCAAATATATACTTGATTTATTAGGAATTGGAATTTGTTGAATTGAGACAGAGATTGTAGTTAACGATGGTTAAGTCGCGGGTGAGGGACGTACATTATTGCATATTTGTAATATGAATTAACCGAGTAGTTAAGATTCACACACAATAGCTTAGCACGGAAAGATTTATTTTTTATTTCAAAATATATATATATAAAATATATATATAATTTCTTCAGAGGGAATGAGTTAATTCTTCATAACTTGTTGATACAATATACACGTTATTGATTCGTAATGATGTAAACAGTGATTCTTGAACTGACGGAGTTTGTGATGTTATAGGTGTTGTTGATTCTGATGTTGACTGTACTGACGATGCTGGTGACGCTGACGGTACTGTTGATGCTATTGGTAAAACAAGTTTAACTTGTTAATCACACACCATTTTTGTCAGGGTTTCTACTCTTCCTTCTATCATTTTGGTTCACTTAACTGATTTATGGTTAGGGCTAGATTAGATAATCTCTAAGACTTTAGAGATTATATAATCGCCGCGGAATGTTTCTCCAATGAAGTTATGAATTAATACTTTGTCAGTTATTGTTGTTGGTACTCCTTGGTATCTATGGTGCGTATGACGTTGATGCTCGTGGGACAGATTGTGAAGTTGAGGTTTACAATGCGGTTGTGGTTGGAGGTGGTAATGGTACTGTTGGTGTTGATGATGGTGGTACTGGTTATGTTGCTGATGCTGCTGCTGGTGTTTGTAATCTCTGCACCATATTCTCCAAAGCCACTACCCGAGCGCGAAGTTCGTTGACTTCTTCTATTATTCCAGGATGATTGTCGGTCGGAACGAGCGGATAAATAAAATCTAGAATTTGATGTAGTATATAATCGTGACGAGATACCCTGGAAATGAGAGAGAAAGTGGTGTCTCGAACAGGTTCGCCGGTAAGTGCTTCAGGTTCTTCGTTAAGAGGGCAATGGGGTGGATGGAAGGGATCACCTTCTTCTTGTCTCCAATGATTGAGGAGGCTACAAACCCATCCCCAATTCATCCAGAATAGATGATGGCTGATTGGTTGATCCATTCCGGTCACACTGCTTTCAGAGCTGGAGTGGGATTCCATTTCGGAATCCGAGGAACTTGAATTAATGATGAATTCCATTTCGTACGATTGAATAAGGATTTTTTTCGATATGAAATGATTTTCGGTTATCGGATGGTATTCTAATTACATAGAATATCCATAGATATAGAACAAAAGATTTCGTAGATTACGGAGGAATTTACGGGATATTTAAAGTAACAGATACGATAAGATATGATTTAGCAGATACGCTAAGATATGAATTTTGTCTATACACTACTCATGCAATTAATGTAGCAAGACGTGTCTAAACTAATAATGATAAGCAGGTAATTTCCCAAGAATGATAAGCAGATGATTTCCGACTAAAAATGATAAGCAAAACTTTTGACATGCAGACACGGTCGAAGTCCAGACTCACTAATGCATCCTAACGACTTATCAGTTAGACACACTAATGCAGACATGGTTCGCTAAGACCACCGCTCTGATACCAACTGAAAGGACCCGTTCATATACATTATAAACGATTCACAATAGTTGATTACATCGCGAGGTATTTGACCTCTATATGATACATTTTACAAACATTGCATTTGTTTTTAAAAGACAAACTTTCTTTACATCGAAAATTGACAGGCATGTATACCATTTCATAATATTCACTATTCAACTATAAATTGACTTAATAATAATAATCTTTAATGAACTCAATGACTTGAATGCAACGTTCTTCGAAATATGCCATGAAAGAGTCCAATTAATATCTTTAAAATGAGCAAATATACAGCGGAAGATTTCTTTAATACCTGAGAATAAACATGCTTTAAAGTGTCAACCAAAAGGTTGGTGAGTTCATTAGTTTGTCATAATCATTCATTTTCATCATTTTAATAGACCACAAAAATTTCATTTCCAGTTCTCATAAATATACGTCCCATGCATAGAGACAAAAATCATTCATATGGATTGAACACCTGGTAACCGACATTCACAATATGCATATAAGAATATCCCCATCATTCCGGGATCCTCCTTCGGACATGATATAAATTTCGAAGTACTAAAGCATCCGGTACTTTGGATGGGGCTTGTTGGGCCCAATAGATCTATCTTTAGGATTCGCGTCAATTAGGGTGTCTGTTCCCTAATTCTTAGATTACCAGACTTAATAAAAAGGGGCATATTCGATTTCGATCATTCAACCATATAATGTAGTTTCGATTACTTGTGTCTATTCCGTAAAACATTTAAAAAAATGCGCATGTATTCTCAGCCCAAAAATATAAAGGGTAAAAAGGCAAATGAAACTCACCATACTGTATTTCGTAGTGAAAATACGTATAACGTCATTGAACTAGTGCAAGGTTGGCCTCGGATTCACGAACCTAAATTAATTATATATAATTATATGTTGGTCAATATTTGTCTAACAATTAGGTCAGGTCATAGTGTACCACAATCCTAATTCTCGAGACTAATATGCAAAAGTCAATAAAAGTCAATTTGACTCAAAATGATTTCCAAAATTTATACATGATTATAATATATTTTAAATATCGTCATTTTATATTTTTAAATATTTTTAAAAGATTTATTAGAGTAATTAATATAATTCATTTATTAATAAATAAAATTTTATATTAAAATTTATATAATAAAATATACTTTTATATATATTAAGTAATAAAATTTATAGGGTTCATTTAATATCATAAAGATAATATGATAGGTATTATTAAAGTAATTTATTACACGTAGTAAAATATGTTTGTATTACATATTTATTTGATAAAATAATATCTATAATGTTAGTAAGTAAAAGTTGTATTATTTTGTAATAATAATTATTATTATAAAAATATCAATATTTATAATTACTAAGATAATATTATGATAAAACGATAATTCTAATTATGATAACTTTAATATTTACGATAATTTTTAATATTATCTTTAAAATAATAATTCTATTTAAAATGATAATAAAAATGATATTTTATAGTAACAATGACATTTCTATTAAAATGATAATTTTTGTTAAAATGATAATTTTTGTTAAAATGATAGTTTTGATACTAACGATACTTTTAATAATAATAGTAATGATAAAAATAATAAGAACGATAATTTTATCTAAATCAGTATCTTATAATATTTTAATTTCATCATGATACTTTTACTCATTATTTCCTAATCGTTTCGTTTAATAGCTTTTAATCGTCTTTTATATCGTGTTCATAATAATGATAATAATAGTAATCAAAATAATTAGGTGTTACTAATATTAGTTTTAATTACAATAATACTAATAATGATAATTACTATGACATTATTAACGATAATGATAATATAATAATAATAATAACAATAACCATTTTTAAATAATGATATATATATTAATAATGATAATAATAATAATGATAATAATAATAATAATAATAATAATAATAATAATAATAATAATAATAATAATAATAATAACTTTAATGATAATAACGATAGTAATAATAATAAAAAAAACAATTTTTAATGATAAATCCTTTTATTGATAAAGATAATAATAATAATAATAATAAGATAAAACTAGAACGACGATAATAACGATGATAATAACGATGATAATAATAATCATTTTTAATAATAATACAAAAATTCGATGGACTATAACTCCAAATCCGTTCATCGAAATCATTCGATATCTAAATAAAAAGTTCTTAATTTTTCGCTAGCTTTCCAACGACATGCATATCTTATACCTTATCTCAGTCGCATATATAACTAATTCAGGATTCAACATAACCTAACTAAAGGCAATATCAAAAGTACAAACATGCATAATCCTATATACTCGAGCACTAGTCAGGGATACACTATTAGTATGTAAAAGTTAAATTATGAGTACTCACGTATCAATATTGAGATTCAATATTGCAGGAAAGGTACGTAGACGCAACGGAGATGATAAACACTATATTGACCTCATGAGTATACCCATGAACCATACCCAATCACCTCCATAGCTATAACCCATAAATTCCTTAATCCAATCCCACTCGAAAAACAATTTCGAAATCACTCGGACCGCACTCCGACGTAATATTTTATGTATACTAATAATATCTTGAAATAATACGGAGTAAATATATATATGTAAATCGATTGAGAGAGTTTAGAGAAAAATATTTTCAAGTTTCTATGAAATAATGAAACCTATTGAATTCTATTTATAATAGATTTTTGAATTATTAAAGTGAATTATTAAAGTATGAATTATTAAAGTGAATTATTAAAGTATGAATTATTAAAGTGAATTATTAAAGTATGAATTATTAAAGTGAATTATTAAAGTATGAAATATTAAAGTGAATTATTAAAGTATGAATTATTAAAGTGAATTATTAAAGTATGAATTATTAAAGTGAATTATTAAAGTATGAATTATTAAAGTGAATTATTAAAGTTAAAGTAAAGTAAAAATAAAGTAAAGGTAAAGTTTAAGTATAGTAAAAGTATAAAATTATGTACGTATAATACGCATATAAATATATATAATATTAATTTAAATCGTTATATATATTTAATAACATAAAATATAAATATCGTTATCTTTATCATACTAGTTAAGTAATGAGTTGTCAAAAGTGATTCTAGATATTTATAAAAGTTATATACGTTTTAATAATAAAGTTCTTTTTAAATTGAAAACGTTTTTGTACGTTTGAAACTAAATAGATCAATCAAGTCTTTATGAGATTCAATCTTCCACTATCCTTTGTCTAGTTCTCAATGATTGACAATTTATTCTTATTTATAAATCACTTTACCATTTTTCGAATATTGTTAAAATGGAAAGATTTCTCAAATCAACGTGGGCCTTTCAACAGAGACTTGTAATCATAATTCAATATATCTGATAATTCAATCATTTGATCTTATCTTCTAATTCCATTGATAAACATTTTGAAACAGATACAATCATATAAAGTATTTAATCTAATATTTTGTTTACGTTTCAAGTTATAATATATATACACATATACATATATAATCATATTCGTTTAATGGTTCGTGAATCGTTGGAACTTGGTCAAGGTTGAATGAATGTATGAACATAGTTTAAAATTCTTGCAATTTAACTTAACAAATATTGCTTATCGTGTCGGAAACATATAAAGATTAAAGTTTAAATTTGGTTGGAAATTCCCGGGTTGTCACACATTATACATCATTATAGTTAATATACTGATAGTAAAGCAGATAGAAACCTAATGAATACCTAAACAGTTGATATGACTAAGACCTAAGGCAACAATCACACAAGAACATGCAATAGGCATGGGTCACACAGTGAAGGCACTAACTAGGTCTTAACAGCTCCTAAGAGGTCTCTTCGGAATAGTCAATAGGCATACTAGGTCATTCATGTCTCAATTCCTAAGTTCCGTGTCCTAAAAGCGCATTAAATGCCTCTCGGGAACTCCGACCATACCGAGTTCATAGAATCTTCAGATACAGTATAACCAGGGGTCTTAATCCTATGAAGTAGCTAATTTCGTATAGGTGGACAAGTCCTGATCACAACCTAGGTTGGTCAATCCTTAAAATGCTAGCATACAAATCTATCAGACTTCCTAGTTCAGTATTATAATAGTAATCGTTCTAAATTAACATAATTACACTAACCCAAACTTCTATCATGGCAACATACAGATTAATTAAGCTATCATGGTAATATCGGAACACATTATTAAACATAAAAAGTAAGAACACATGTTTAATACAAAAGACAAGCGTTTCGGATAAAAACCAGAAAAGGCCGAAGAAATTTGCCCGAGATCGCAGGGACTCGCCGGGATATCCTCTGGAAAATAAAAGCTAAGCCAACTACTACTAATGACTAACTAAAAGCTTGAAAATATGAAATGAATTACAAATTGAGTGTGTGTTGAAATGGATGGAGAAAGCCCTTTAAATAGACTTGAAAATTGCCTGCAAACGGCTGGCAGGCCTTTGGCAGGCTGTTTGGCAAGCCATTTGGCAAGCCGTTTGCAGGGGCCATTTGCTAAGGCAAGCCGTTTATCGAGGCCGTTTGCTCTGACCGTTTGGCTGGCCGTTTGCCATACTGGCAGGCCATTTGGAAAGCCATATGGCAGGCCGTTTGCTGGCCTGGTCAGCCTGATTTCACTGGATCGTAACTTGATTTCTTGTCTTTCACCGTTTTCGCTCTAGGATCTTCGTTTTAACTCCGTTTTACTTGATTCTTTTTGCATCGCCTTCGTAATTACTTAATCTACAAAATAAACCGAAAAAGTGATAATTTTGCCTACAAAGTTTAAATCTTTATTGTTCTAGGGCTTAATATTGGGGATAAAAAAGTGACTTTTTGCTCGATATTAAATACCCCACACTTGGGTTTGCTTGTCCTCAAGAAAAAAGCGGGAATATAAGGATCTTTCTAATAGACTCTCCCTTGCCCCACCCGTAGATATTTTTAATATGCCTTCATTAGAAGTCAGCACATATTTCGAAAGTATTAGAAAAAGTTTCGAGCTTCGATGGTTTGGCCGCTAGATTTCAATCGCGTCCATAGTGAAAAAGGCGTACTTTCCAACTCTCAGATGTAGAGTATACATGATCAGTCTTCTCACTAGCGGATCACTCATATCACTCAAGTGTTTAGGGTGTCCTATTCTAATTGTATTGTCGCTCCGAAGCCAGTCGCGTAACAGTTCTCATCATAGGCTTGGAAAAGCATCGATATCTCCACCGGTTAAGTAAGGATGACATAGATCTTCTTCCTAAGCATTCTTTCAAGAGGAAGACGGGTTATAGGGTTTGGTTGGGAATTTATGGATCGGTGAAAGGTATCCAGATCTTTTGAGAGAATTGACAGATTTTGATTCTTCAGAGTATCCATTTTGGATAGAGAACAACCTAGAATCCGTAAAAGTTTTCTTCGGAAGAGGCGGATTTTGCTAAGACTTTGTCTAGAATTTTCTTTGGCTCCTCTGGCATTCTTCTTTAGGGCAATTTCTCGGGTTTTTCTTTGCCTTATTTATAGAGACTTTGCTCTTTCATAATCAATTTTTTTTTTTTTTGGCATACCCTTTCTTCATAACTTTTGTCTTTCGTTCCTGGTGCCCAGAGAGAAAGTGATAATCCACTGAAAATAGGTCTTTGACCTATCAAAAACAATCAGGGGCTTGAAATCTTTCAACAAGTGCTTTTGAAGTGAATTTGATCGATCTATCTCTTTATTAATCTCTGGATTTTTTGATGAACGGAAAGGGGAGTGAAGGTGAATGGTGTATTTTTGGAGTGAATTTGGGTTGAATATTTCCGATTCATCAATTCTTTATGTGAGTTGGTCAGTTTAAATTGCGTGGAGTGGAAACAGAAATGGATGGCTTTTTGTCTTCTCTATTCAGAATGATTTCGGAAGGAGTATTGCACCTGCACCACTTATGACACTTACTAACCATTGGTCTTGAAATGTATGTCTGAACCAAGTTCTAACTTGAAACGTACACCGGCATGCTCATCAATCAAAATAACAAAGTAATGTAGATTTGATGGGTCATACAGATACTTTGGGTCCAAGATTCCTTACTTTTGGGGAGTAGGTGTGACGACCTGGGAATTTCCAACTAAATTTAAACTTAATCTTTATTTGATTTCGACACGATAAGCGAAGTATGTAATGTTGAGTCTCTAAAATTTTGGAAACTATGTTCATTTATTCAAATTACCCTTTGACTATTTTCGACGATTCACGAACAACTATTTGTAAATAGGTGTGTATATATTTAAATAAATATATATACGACCTGAAATATAATTTATGATGTAATTGTTAGAAATTAATTAAGTAAAAATAATAATTATTATTTAAAACATATCTATATATACAAATAAAGTATATTAAAATTAAATATTAAATGATTGTAATACTCGTCTAATGTGCCGATTGATATTAAGCAAGTTTAATTCAAACTTATGTAATTTTAAAATAAACGGTGATACGAAAATGAGTTCTATAAATTTTAGGCTTATTAAAAATGTATTTAGGAACTATTTATTAAGTTTTAACACTTTTTTATATTTCACCCATAAATGAGAGAGACAGTTGATGTAATTTTTATTTAATAAATTAATGATCGAATTTTATACCATAATGACCAAAATAAATAAATATAGTTAATTTAAAAATATGTAATTTTTCTGAACACTTTTATCCGCCACTGATTTAGCACGATACATAGTCCGTTAAAACTGTCGGTAGTTAAAAACAAAATAATAGACTACTGAATTATTCGCTACTGTATATTCACGTTTACATTAGGAGAATATAATTAAATAATATTTAAATGTTTATTGTATTTCCTTTTGGTTTTTTTTTAAACAATGACCACGGAATAAAATACATATGTGCAATTTGATCATCACCTTTCTGTCAAATCATATTATATATATATATATATATATATATACACATATTTGATATTTACACACTTACACCAAATCAATCGACTAATTAGCCTAATCATTTGAATACCCACTTCTATTCCTTGCTTCTTCTTCTTTTCTTGAGAAATAACTATTGCCACCCAACAACACTACACTACCACTGTGAATATCAACACGGATGCTTATTACTTTTGTCTTGTGATAGTGTTAAACCCATAACAACCCAAACTAGCCATGTTTTCTACTGCAGCTCGCATGTATTCCTGTGAAATCACACAACAACCATCACCTAGTTATGTATCTTCTTCCTTCTCTTTCTTCAAGAACACCGGAACCAAACCATCTTAATCATCGCCATTTCATTTTGATTACAAACTTTCTTCTCCTGAAACAATTTTTGGCTCGTGCTTAACAAACGAACTACATACACCTCAAACATCACTAGACCATTAAGGACCATCGTGATTTTTGCTGCTATGCCATCTGTTTTACTTTTTATTTTGAAAATCTAACCGGACACCACCCACGAGTTTGTTGCAGTCCACCATCGACCAAACCATTACCTATACCCTTCTTCTCTCAAATGATCAAACGACCACCACAACAATCAAAACCACCATCGTCGTTATTTTCTTTGAAAACCATCAAAACCCATCACCACATTTCTTGCTTCCTTCGTGAATTAAACAATCGCAAACTACAACTCGCACATTTCTTGTTTGTTATGATTAAAAAAAATGAAACCAAGAACCACCCTCACTTCCTTACTCCCTACATCTCTCTTTCTCTCTCTAAAACCTGCAACTCTCATATTGCAGCCATGTTCTCATTGTTCTATGCGATGAAGATGATGAACCGAGACCATCACCATAACACTAGTACTTCCTGTGTTGCATAACCATCGACAACACAGAGGTTACAAACCGTGGATATTAATACGAATAGCAATATTTTGTGTTCAGTCACTATTAAGCCTTCTACGTATAACTCAATTCCATGATATATATGCTGTTGTTCCTAGTTTTCTATCGCAACCCAAACTATCACCAATGAACACCTTCTATGATCAACCTCCTGCTATTGCTACTACTCAACTGTCTATTATTTTCGAGTTCAACAACAAACCCACAACAACCAACCAAGTACTGTTACTGCCACTATATTTATTTCTGTTTCGATTTCTATAATAAACAAAGTGGAAGATTACCAGGATTGCTGCTTTTTCTTTTATAATTTTTCTTCTTTCTCCCTGGTGGCTGACAGGTACCCTACACCCACTAAGTTAGCAATTGAGATGTTTATTTTGATGGTCGGGCTGTTGTTGGGCCATTACAATATCATTAAAGTAGACTGCTATACATACCGATCCCTATATATATTTTTTGTGTGTTTGGGCTGCTATTCCTTTTTGATTTGGGCCGTGGTTTTGCTGCTTCCCTTCCTTCCCGCTCGAACCAAAAACTTCCATTACAACATGATACGTGATACTTTTTGATGAGGGTGATGTGATGTTAAGATTATAATCCGATAATCAAATGATGATGATGATCAACCGAAATAAATTAAATATATGTCGTTGCTAGTATTAGGTTATCAACCGATTTAATTAATGGATCATGTAGGTTAAATGGGTTTTTGTATTAAGCTTTTAAAGTGAACTAGATTTTTGGACTTCATATATGTTGGACTACAAATGTTGAGCAGTGTATTTTGGTTGCCATGTTGGGCCACGAATTCAGCTTCCTGTGTGGGCCAAATAAATCTGTTGATGTGCTGCTTTGACATGCGAAACCCATGAAACAACTTGCTGCTGCTATATAGTTTTCGGTTCATGTGATAACTAAAATACAAATGATGATTAGGTTAGATTTATAAGATGATGATGATTCTGTGTTGAATTACAATGATGATTATTGATGATATTATTAGATGATATTGAATTATGAAAGAAGAAGAAGAAAATTGAAATAGAGATATAAGGGTTAACTTGATTTAGGAAAGGATTTAATAAGAAATAAGGTGATAGAGGAATGGTTAAAGGTGTTATTGGGTTAGCGGGACGTCGCGGGTTCAAACCTGGACTTGGGCATTTTTTTTAAGGATTACTTCTTTGAGGTAGAATTCCTATTTACTTATTATTATTATTATTATTATTATTATTATTATTATTATTATTATTATTATTATTATTATTATTATTATTATTATTATTATTATTATTATTATTATTATTAACATCATTATCATGATTTATAAATATACATGAATATTATCATTATTTTGATTATCATTAATAATATGATTATTATCATGGTTATTATTACTATAATTATTTTTATTAATAAGAATTATTACTATTATTATATTTATAAGATAATACAACTTTTATTTATTATTATTATTTTATCAAATAACTATTAGTTACATAAAACTATAATTAATACATATAACATATAATTTAACAAGTATATCACTAATAATAAATATTCATCCAATTAAAATTATATGTGTTAATATATATAAATGATATAGGTTCGTGAATCCGAGGTCAACCTTGCATTGTTCAGTTCCGTCGTATGCATATTTTTACTACAAAATATCGTATTGTGAGTTTCATTACTCCCTTTTTAAATGCTTTCGCAATATATATTTTTGGGACTGAGAATACATGCGCTTTTATAAATGTTTTACGAAATAGACACAAGTAATCGAAACTACATTATATGGTTGAATGATCGAAGCCGAATATGCCCCTTTTGCTTGGTAACCTAAGAATTAGTAAACCGATCTACTAATTTACGCGAATCCTAAAGATAGATCTATTAGGCTTAACGAACCCCATCCGTTGGAGCGGATGCTTTAGTACTTTGATGTTGTTTTATATCATGTCCGATGGATGTCCCGGAATGATAGGGGATATTCTTATATGCATCTAGTTAATGTCGGTTACCAGGTGTTCAATCCATATGAATGATTTTTGTCTCTATGCATGGGACGTATATTTATGAGAACTGAAAATGAAAATCTTGTGGTCTATTAAAATGATGAAAATGTTTATTTATATTAAACTAATGAACTCACCAACCTTTTGGTTGACACTTGAAAGCATGTTTATTCTCAGGTATGAAAGAAATCTTCCGCTGTGCATTTGCTCATTTTCGAGATATTACTTGTAGTCATTCATGACATATTTCAAAGGACGTTGCATTCAAGTCATTGAGTTCATCAAGATTATTATTAAGTCGATTATAGTTGGGTATATTATGAAGTGGTATGCATGCCTTTAACTTTCGATGAAATGAAAGCTTGTCTTTTAAAAACAAATGCAATGTATGTAAAATGTATCATATAGAGGTCAAGTACCTCGCGATGTAATCAATTGTAATGTATTCGTCCAGATGGAATAGGATGGGTCGTTAGAGTTGGTATCGAAGCGGTGGTCTTAGCGAACCAGGTCTTGCATTAGTGTGTCTAACTGATAGTTGTTTAGATGCATTAGTGGGTATGGACTTCGACCGTGTCTGCATGTCAAAAGTTTTGCTTATCATTTTATGTCAAAAATCATCTGCTTATCATCCTTAGGAAATTACCTGCTTATCATTCTTAGTCTAGACACATCTTACTGCATTGATTGCATGAATAGTGTATAGACAAAATTCATATCTTAGCGTATCTGCTAATTCATATCTTAGCGTATCTGTTACTGTAGAATTTACCTGACAGCTTCCGTAGATTCCTCCATAACTTATGGAATTTTAGTATTATATATGCATATGTAAATTATGTATTGCAGGGTACTAATCTACATCCTATAATCTATTTCTTATCGAAAATCCTTCATCTGATCGTACGAGATGAATCCCTTAACCAGTTCGAATTCCTCGGATTCTGACAGCTATTCTGATATTGAGTTTCACCTAAGATCCGAAAGCAGTGTCACCATAATGAATCAACCAATCATCCATCCCCAAGTCATTTGATGGATTCGTAGTCAACTTAATCAATGGAGACACGAAGAAGGCGATCCCTTCCACCAACCGAATTCACCTCTTGGTGAAGAACCCAAAGCACATACCAGCGAACCTATCCGAAACACCATTTTCAGCCCCATTTCCAGAAAAGCTCGACACAATTATATTCTATCCACAATTCTAAACCTTATTCACCCGCTCGTTCCGACCGACAATCATCCCGGAGTAATACAAGAAGTCAACGAACTACGCACTCGAGTAATCATTTTAGAGAATATGGTGTAAAATGTACCAGCTTCAGCAACATCACCGGCATCAACAGTACCACCAACAACACAAGTTTCAACATCACATACCCCAATATCTCATTCTGTATCTCGAGTATAATCATCGTTCTACGAATCATTCTACATTATTTATCTTCATTCGACATGGCGATTATATAATCTTTAATGTTTTAGAGATTATATATTCTTATTCTAACGGTAAATCAAATGAGTATTGACTCATTAAATCCATGATTACATCTGAGGGAAATATATATGTAAGTATATTTTCATAAAGATTGTAATTAAAAATTCTTTTGTACAAACTGTTAATGGTGAAAATATTTTAACGGGTAGGTAATACCCTAGAACTATTTAGATTTCACATTAATAAGTTACACTGTACATTCTTCGAATATGATTCAACAGTAATTTACTATCCTACTTACAACCACAGAAGTACGAATCCGTTCATCGCAGAATAACCATTTTCATTCAATTTCATATTTGGATTTTGACCTATAAGAATCCAACAAGTGGCATAATGAAGAAAACATTGGACAAAATAAAATTTGTTAGAAACAAACAAATTAACTATGAGAAAATTTTTGCTAAGAATCCACGTTAAATGTTCCTAGCTAAATGTTCCTAGCTAACTGATTACATTTTATTTATCGCAATTTATATTCTCGCAATTTTATTTATCGTCATTTAATTTCTGTTATTTATTTTACGCACTTTAAATATCGGGACACGTATACAAGGTTTTGACATATCATATCGACGCATCTATATATATTATTTGGAATAACCATAGACACTCTATATGCAGTAATGATAGAGTTAGCTATACAGGGTTGAGGTTGATTCTATAATAATATATATACTTTGAGTTGTGATCGAGTCTGAGATATGTACACGGGTCACTATACGTATTAATTAATTCAAATATTATATATTAAACTATATATGAATTATTGGACTGCTAACTGTGGACTATCAACATTGGACAAATAAAATGAATTAAAATATTGATTATAAGATATGAAACTAAACAATTCTTCAAGTTTGCCACTTGATTTCATCTTAAACCTCATTTGTATCTTGACGATTACAATCTGCGATTCAAACCTTTCATAATTCTTGAAAACACTTCAATCGATAGGATGAACCAACCGAACTTCATCTACGGAAGAAGAGATTGATGCATATAGTTATGCACCTGAAAACACACGGAACCTGAGTAAACGTTTAACACGTGTTTGTGCTAGCTCCTTTGGCATTGTTATTACCGAAAATAACATTGCAACTCTTTTTCAAATTAGTCAATTTTTTCACAGCTTCAACAAATCAACTTCGACTTTCATTTGAATTAACCTTATTATAACCTCGATATATAAGTTTGCCTGTCGTCATCGTTACAGGGGATCCGTTTATATTCCACCACATTAGCAGTAAACTTACCAGCAACTTCAATGAATCTGGACTTTCCAAAAAATCATTATATTCATTGAAACCCCATCGTGTATTCATCTATACCCTGTAACAATAATTGCCATACAAATTACGGAAAATCAGCAATCAGTATTTCGAATCTCGTAGCATTTCTACACCAATAGTTATATGTATACATATAACAATTATCTCCTAGAATTACGATCTTCAATTCTGAAATTTTGAAGAGCACACAGCCTACGAATCAATACATTGAACTTGAAAAAGCTGAATGAAGCAACAGAAACTGTAGGCAACCGTAAATGACCTTAATCGTCGGAAGTTTGATGATAAAGAATAGTATGTTGGAAAAGCTCAGAAAAGTTGGAACTGAAAAATGGACTGAGCTAACCACGAAGGAGACCAAGGACAAATACAAGGACCATACCCTATATTTGAAGAATTCAGGTAATTCTAGATCCATTGAAATCTTTATAGAATATCTTGCTCCGAAGTCATGTTAAAATCTTGCGAAAAATTTTTCTTCATCAACCTTCGAACTTGGAAATTTCAAAATATCATCATAAATATCTTCAATATTTCTGAGGATATTTTCCTAAATATTTTTGTCCAAAATTATATACCTCTTCGTGCTTTCTGTGTTTCATTATATTGGAAACTTCTGTAAAATTTAAGTTTAATTTATGAATGAATTCTGGAGAAATGTAAAGAAACTGATGCATGAATTAGTATAATATAATGACACTTGATCAACGTGATTATATTACAGTAAGTCATGCTGAGTTTGCTAATGGAACTCGATGATTCACAGATCATACCATCATCATGTGCCATGTTACACGACTCTTGTATTCTATTTAACCTCAAAAATATCAAGAAAATATTTTCTTAATGATTCGGTCTTTTCCGGATATTCTGGTAATTTGACAAATCAAATCGTGCTAATACGTTCTTTCTTGTTTAGAACATGATGTTCATTCGAAACTCCATACTTACGAATTCTGGATCATTACTCGCTTTACTAGAGGTCGAGAAGATAATAAAAAGGCAAAGAGCTCCAAAATATAAGAGAAAATATAAAGCCCAATAACAATACAGAGGTTACAAACCGTGGATATTAATACGAATAGCAATATAAAGACACAGTATAATTAAGAATAGTATCACCCAAGGTAATAGTAGAAGTAAACAGATTTTTCTGGTGGAAGATTGAAAAGAAGGATGACAGAAATGATAATTAGAAAAATATCAAGGATTAGAAATGGATTAAGCATTTTCACAATCTTTTGGATGTATGAACTAAGAAAGAAAGTATAGGAATGGTGAGAATAATAGAACGGAAGAGTTTAATTTATAATGGAAATATCAAATAGAGTAATCGAGGCAGATCACCGTATTTGATTATAGAGATCTTAATTTCCTTATTCGCCGAAGAATCAAATCTTTTAGATTTAGAAGATTTTCTTTAATCCCTTGAATTCCGGAAATCCACCGTGGCTACGTCAAAAGTTAAATCTCTATCTCGATCTGCTGTGACAGCTTCACTCGAGTACTCGAATCATTTTATCTATATTAACCAATAATTGATAAAACTCTATTTATCAGCTCATATTTGTCAGAAAAACATTCTTATTGGTAGCCATGACGACCTCACTCAAATTTTGGGACGGAATTTCTTTAACGGATAGGTACTGTGACGACCCGGGAATTTCCGACTAAATTTAAACTTAATCTTTATTTGATTTCGACACGATAAGCAAAGTCTGTAATGTTGAGTCTCGAAAATTTTGGAAACTATGTTCATTTATTCAAATTACCCTTTGACTATTTCCGACGATTCACGAACAACTATTTGTAAATAGGTATGTATATATTTAAATAAATATATATATGATCTGAAATATAATTTATGATGTAATTGTTAGAAATTAATTATGTAAAAATAATAATTATTATTTAAAACATATCTATATACAAATAAAGTATATTAAAATTAAATATTAAATGATTGTAATACTCGTTTAATGTGCCGATTGATATTAAGCAAGTTTAATTCAAACTTATGTAATTTTAAAATAAACGGTGATACGAAAATGAGTTCTATAAATTTTAGGCTTGTTAAAAATGTATTTAGGAACTATTTGTTAAGTTTTAACACTTTTTATATTTCACCCATAAATGAGAGGGACGGTTGATGTAATTTTTATTTAATAAATTAATGATCGAATTTTATACCATAATGACCAAAATAAATAAATATAGTTAATTTAAAAATATGGAATTTTTCTGAACACGTTTATCCGCCACTGATTTAGCACGATACATAGTCCGTTAAAACTGTCGGTAGTTAAAAACAAAATAATAGGCTGCTGAACTATTCGCTACTGTATATTCACGTTTACATTAGGAGAATATAATTAAATAATATTTAAATGTTTATTGTATTTCCTTTTGTTTTTTTTTCAAACAATGACAAGGGAATAATATACATATGTGCAATTTGATCATCACCTTTCTGTCAAATCATATTATATATATATATACACATATTTGATATTTACACACTTACACCAAATCAATCGACTAATTAGCCTAATCATTTGAATACCCACTTCTATTCCTTGCTTTTTCTTCTTTTCTTGAGCAATAACTATTGCCACCCAACAACACTACACTACCACCATGAATATTAACACGGATGCTTATTACTTTTATCTTGTGATAGTGTTAAACCCATAACAACCCAAACTAGCCATGTTTTCTACTGCAGCTCGCATGTATTCCTATGAAATCACACAACAACCATCACCTAGTTATGTATCTTCTTCCTTCTCTTTCTTCAAGAACACCAGAACCAAACCATCTTAATCATCGCCATTTCATTTTGATTACAAACTTTCTTCTCCTGAAACAATTTTTGGCTCGTGCTTAACAAACGAACTACATACACCTCAAAAATCTCTAGACCATTAAGGACCATCGTGATTTTTGCTGCTATGCCATCTGTTTTACTTTTTATTTTGAAAATCTAACCGGACACCACCCACGAGTTTGTTGCAGTCCACCATCGACCAAACCATTACCTATACCCTTCTTCTCTCAAATGATCAAACAACCACCACAACAATCAAAACCACCATCATCGTTATTTTCTTTGAAAACCATCAAAACCCATCACCACATTTCTTGCTTCCTTCGTGAATTAAACAATCGCAAACTACAACTCGCACGTTTCTTGTCTGTTACGATTAAAAAAAATGAAACCAAGAACCACCCTCACTTCCTTGCTCCCTACATCTCTCTTTCTCTCTCTAAAACCTGCAACTCTCATATTGCAGCCATGTTCTCATTGTTCTATGCGATGAAGATGATGAACTGAGACCATCACCACAACACTCGTACTTCTTGTATTCCATAACCATCGACAACATCAAACCCAATTTTTTTTTTGTGTTCAGTCACTATTAAGCCTTCTACGTATAACTCAATTCCACGATATATATGCTATTGTTCCTAGTTTTCTATCGTAACCCAAACTATCACCAATGAACACCTTCTATCATCAACCTCCTTCTATTGCTAAAGCTCAACCGTCTATTATTTTCGAGTTCAACAACAAACCCACAACAACCAACCAAGTACTGTTACTGCCACTATATTTATTTCTGTTTCGATTTCTATTATAAAGAAAGTGGAAGATTACCAGGATTGCTGCTGTTTCTTTTATAATTTTTTCTTCTTTCTCCCTGGTGGCCGACAGGTACCCTACACCCACTAAGTTAGCAATTGAGATGTTTATTTTGATGGTCGGGCTGTTGTTGGGCCATTACAATATCATTAAAGTGGACTGCGGTACATACCGATCCCTATATATTTTTTTTTTGTTTGGGCTGCCATTCCTTTTTGATTTGGGCCGTGGTTTTGCTGCTTCCCTTCCTTCCTACTCGAACCAAAAACTGCCATTACAACATGATACGTGATACTTTTTGATGAGGGTGATGTGATGTTAAGATTATAATCCGATAATCAAATGATGATGATGATGATGATCAACCGAAATAAATTGAATATATGTCGCTGCTAGTATTAGGTTATCCACTAATTTAATTATTGGATCATGTAGGTTATATGGGTTTTTGTATTAAGCTTTTAAAGTGAATTATATTTTTGGACTTCATATATGTTGGACTACAAATGTTGAGCCGTATATTTTGGTTGCCATGTTGGGCCACGAATTCAGCTTCCTGTGTGGGCCAAATAAATCTGTTGCTGTGCTGCTTTGACATGCAAAACCCATGAAACAACTTGCTGTGGCTATATAGTTTTCGGTTCATGTGATAACTAAAATACAAATGATGATTAGGTTAGATTTATAAGATGATGATGACTCTGTGTCGAATTACAATGATGATTATTGATGATATTATTACATGATATTGAATTATGAAAGAAGAAGAAGAAAATTGAAATAGAGATATGAGGGTTAACTAGATTAAGGAAAGGATTTAATAAGAAATAAGGTGATAGAGGAATGGTTAAAGGTGTTATTTGTAGTGACCCGGAAAATTTCGACTAATTTTAAATCAAACTCTCGATACGATATTGTATTTTTAACACGATAAGCAAAGTCTGTAGTATTGAGTCTCAAAAAATTTTAGAATGTTTTCATAACTGCATATGACCTTCGACTATTTCATACGATTCACGAACACTTGTTTGTAAATAAATATGTAAATATAAATGTTATATTAATGTTATTATTATTACATTCATTATAGTATCAATGTTAATTAATGTTAATGTTAATATTAATCCAAATATTTGTATTAACAATACTATAAATTCTAACGTAAAATATAAATATGTATATATATATATATATATATATATATATATATATATATATATATATATATATATATATATATATATATATAATCTGATATGTATAAATTGTAATATTACTAATATTGGTGTTATTATTATTATCATTAATAATATTAATATTTTTGTAACTAATATTATTAATATCATCTAATTGTTAATATCACTATTAAAATCATTATTTTTATTAATTTCATTAATATTAATAGTGTTATTATTATTAATATTAATTTTACTATTATTGTCAGTATTTTGATTATAATTAATATAATTATAATTATTAAATATTAATTCATTATTATTTAATAACAATTATGAAAAATCATATATAAAGATTTGGTAAATCAGTGTTTGTTTTAGGTCATTATCCTTCTATTGTTAATTGATTCAATTGTACCAATCATAGATTAAATTCAAGGAAAAAAAATCCAAAATTCTATTAGCTATCAACTTCCCTTTCAATTTTCTAATAAATTTCGGTACTAGCGAATGATTCTTGTCGAGTTTGTTAAGCTACAAAACAATCAATCACTTCATAATTTTTGTAATCAAAGCCACCATTTAATCTTCTTATTCTATTTTCTTCAAAACCCACATGGGTGTTATCGCTATTATGTTTTCCATCACCCATAAGCCCATGCTCAAACCATCAACCTTCATGAACAAACCTCGGGTTCTACCATTAAATATGAAACGTCATTACCCAGATCGATCCCTGAATTCATTTGCTTTCTTTCTACATCGAAAACCATGACACCACTAACCATCAAAGACTACCACCACCTTCTATCTCTCTAACGTCTCATCTCTCTCTCTCTCTCTCTCTCTCTCTCTCTCTCTCTCTTCATCTATTCAAAAGTAAAACACCAAAACCACCCCATGAAACAATTACCTCGCTATATATTTTTTGTCACAGAAAAACAGCTGCTACAGCCCTTTAAAGTCGAGTTGCTGCTGCAGCTACATCTGCCTTGTCATCACTATTTCTGTTGAGCAAAACCACCCTAAAATGCCACCCATTTGAGCGATACTGCTCCTGTGGATGATTGCTACTACTGTGCGGTATACTTTCTTTTTCTATTCAGCTCAACAGTCACCACCACAACATCCTTATATATATATATATATATATATATATATATATATATATATATATATATATATATATATATATATATATATATATATATATATATATATATATTTGTTTTGTACTAGGGCTGTGTTATTTTTCTGCTTGCGGTTATAAATAAACACCCTTACCTTTTAATTATGCCCTTCTCTCTATTGGCCGACAGTCCTCCAGCATCCAATCCCACGATCCATTAGTGGGTATAAAGTAATATGTGGTTGGACTTATGAATTTAATTAACCAAATAATTATACAAGAAAGTGGGAGCGAAAAATTTTCTATTTAACTTGGGCCAAACGTTTGATAAAGGAGCTGTAAAAGCGAGTTGGGTTAGTGCAGTTGGTATATATATTTTATTGTTGCCATCGAGACTAACGAATTCCCATTAAGAATTATGAGATGATAATATGAAAATGATAAGATATTTATGGATACATAAAGGTGATGATGAGTCACCGAAATTGAAACAATAAGTATTCTATAAACCACTTGATAATAGGTAGGGTTGGGTAATTTATTTTACTCAAAAGACAAGCTCCAAGGTGGTCGATATGGGTATAATTGAGAAGGGAGGAAGATGACTGCTAGTCTACCACTTAATTTTTTTTGGGGAGACAAGTATTAACATAACCCCACTTGGGTTATTAAGGATTAATTAGAATGATAAAGTTGAGTGGAGTTTAAAGAATTCGGTTATACATAAAATGGTATAGTTAAAGATGATAAGTATAGATTAGGATATATGATAACCGTGGATGATAATATGGAGATAAATACGATTACGATTAAAGGTTATGAGCATGATGCAATGATGATTACATGATGATATGGGGATGGATGGATATATATCAGTGGATTTAAAATGCAAGAAAATCAATATTGCATGTGAATATGGAAAGTGTTGGCCGACAAAATGGGATGGCATTTCATTATTTTTTTTTTTAAACGATACCTCCTGTTCTACCTAATGCAACCGAACCCCACTTATTAGCCATCCTTCCATTTTCATTTTTTTTTTCTTTTTTTTTTTTGGACCGTGATTTTTAGTCAAGAACTTTTTTTTTTTTTGTGACACATAATCATGATGATGAGGGGATATATGATGATATTAATAGGTCATGGTAGTTGTGTTTCTAATCGATCCACACAGAAGCAAAAACCGAATTTAGTGTTTTCCTTTTTGGCTTTATATTTGTATTGGGCTAGTAGTATTTAAGTTAAGCCTTGTTCAATTGGATATTGGGCCGTTGCTATTAGACTAGGCCCAATAGACCTATGGTCTGACTATTCTACTGCTATTGATCGCGAACTAGTACTGCAACTAATCCGTTTCTTTGGACAAACAAATATGAAGATGGTGAGGGTGTATTAAGATCATGAAGCATGATGAGAGACTATTAGATGAAGATAGTATTATGATGGCGATGGAGTGATGATCATAATGATGAAACGATTAGACTTATGGTTTATGACGATGATGGTATTGATTATGGAAAAGATGATCATAAAAAGGGTTTAATGAAAGAGAAGGAAGAAACAGAAAACGGATTAACAGAATTGATTGGGTTAAAATGAAGGAGGAAAGCAAACCGTTTCATATATGTTAGGTAATTAATCGAGCAGTAAAAACTAAAACAAACGGAAGTTTCATTGGTTAAGAGTGTTATCGGGTTAGTGGGACGTCGCGGGTTCAAACTCGGACTTTGGCATTTTTAAAGGGCTACTTCTTTGAGGTAGTTTACTTATTACTTAATATTAATATTAATATTATTTATTATTATTATTATTATTAAGATTATTATTATTACAATAAAAGTTAGTTATATAAAGATATACTTAAGAAAACTATTTTTTTATAAAATATTTATTTAAAGTATATAAAGTAAACATATTTAAGTTAATAATGAAACACATGAATTACTAAAAAAATAACAGTTATATTAATAATAATACATAAATTTATTTGACTTCAATTATATGTGTTGATATATATTTATATATACATGATATAGGTTCGTGAATCTGAGGCCAACCCTGCATTATTCAGTTTGTCATTGTCGTCATATGTATTTTTACTACAAAATACAATATGGTGAGATTCATTTGCTCCCTTTTACTCTTTACATTTTTGGGACTGAGAATACATGCGCTGTTTTTACAACTTCTTTATTAAATGCTTTTGAAATATATTTTGAACTGCGAATACATGAAATGCTTTTATAAATGTTTGACGAGATAGACACAAGCAAAACATTCCTCGAATGAATTATTATGCAGACAGAAGTTCTGCGGATTATTATTGAATTATGTGGACATGATAATTGCCACCATTGAATTATGTGGACATGATAATTGTCACCATTGAATTATATGGACATGATAATTGCCATCATTGAATTATGTGGACATGATAATTGCCACCAATTGATGTGAATGTTATGTATCGAGAGAATGATTTTTATACACAGGTTATGTGTAATATATTTTGTACACGAGATATATGTACGGTTACTAAGATTTATGAAAAAAGGATTTCGTACACGAGAAAGGTGTACTATATTTAAAAGATATCGCATGTACATTACAGGTGGGTATAGGATTCGGGCCCATTTGTACCATGCAGCATTTAAATCTTGTGGTCTATCAAAATGATGAATTTTATTGTTTATGATAAACTTATGAACTCCCCAACCTTTTGGTTGACACTTTAAAGCATGTTTATTCTCAGGTATGAAAGAAATCTTCCGCTGTGCATTTTCTCATATTACATGGAGTCATTCATGGCATATAGAGGTCAGAACCTCGCAATGGGACCAACTGTTGAAGACTTCGTCCAGATGGATTAGGACGGGTAACTACAGGTGGTATCAGAGCGGTGGTCTTAGCGAACCAGGTCTTGCATTAGTTTGTCTAACTGATAGTTGCTTAGATACATTAGTGAGTCTGGACTTCGACCGTGTCTGCATGTCAAAAGTTTTGCTTATCATTTAGTGTTGAAAAATTATTTGCTTATCATCCTTAAGTCTAGACACGTCTTACTGCCTCTATTGAATAGACAGTGTATAGATAAATTCATATCTTAGTGTATCTGTTATTGTTACCTTTGCCTGATAGCTTCCGTAGATTCCTCCGTAACTTATGGGATTTTAGTATTATATATGCATATGTAAATTATGTATTGCAGGGTACTAATCTACATCCTATAATCTATTTCTTATCAAAAATCCTTCATCTGATTATACAAGTTGAATCCCTCAACCAGTTCGAATTCCTCAAATTCCGACAACTATTCCGATATGGAGTTTCACCTAAGCTTCGAAAGTAGTGTCACCAGAATGTATCCACCAATTCACCTGACGGGTTCGTAGTCTACTTAATCATTGGAGACAAAAAGAAGGTGATCCTTTCCATCAACCAAATTCACCTCTTGACGAAGAACCTGAAGCACTTACCGGCTAACCCATTCGAAACACCATTTCCACACTCATTTCTAAAGTATCTCATCACGATTATATTCTATCAAAAATTCTAAACCTTATTCATCCGCTCGTTCCGACCGACAATCATCCTGTATTAATGGAAAAAGTCAATGAGATTCGTGCTCGAATAATCAATTTGGAGATTATGGTGCAAAATTTACCAGTTTCAACAACACCACCGGCACCAACAGTAGCATCAGTAACAGCACCAGTACTATCAACAATACATGCCTCAACATCTCATTCTGTACCTCGAGTATAATCATCGTTCTACATATCATTTTACATCAATTATCTTCGTTCTTCATGGCGATTATGTAATCTCTATTGTTTTAGAGATTATATATTCTTGTTCTAACGGTAAATCAAATGAGTTTAATATCATATTGACTCATTAAATCCATGATTACATCTGAAGAAAATATATATGTATATATGTTTTCATAAAGATTGTAAATAAAAATTCTTTTGTATAAACTGTTAATGATGAAAATATTTTAACGGGTAGGTAATACCTGAGGAATATTTAAGATTTCATATTAATAAGTTACACTGTACATTCTTCGAACCTGATTCAACGGTCATTTGCTATCCTACATACATTCACAGTTATAAGTATCCATTCACCGCTGAATAATCATTTCCATTCAATTTCATATTTGGATTTTGATTTATCAGAATCCAACAAGTGGCATAATGAAGAAAACTTTTGACAAAATAAAATTTGTTAGAAACAAACAAATTAACTATGAGGAATTTTGTTAAGAATCCACGCTAACTGTTCTTAGCTAATTGTTCCTAGCTAACTGATTACATTTTATTTATCGCAATTTAATTATTGCAATTTACATTCACGCAATTTTATTTATCATCATTTAATTTCTGTTATTTACTTTACACACTTTATTTATCGTCATTTAATTTCTGTTATTTATTTTTTCGCACTTTAAATATCGGGACACGTATACAAGGTTTTGACATATCATATCGACGCATATATATATTATTTGGAATAACCATAGACACTCTATATGCAGTAATGATCGAGTTCTCTTTACAGGGTTGAGGTTGATTCTACAATAATATATATATTTTAAGTTGTGATCGAGTCTGAGACATGTACACGGGTCACGATACGTATTAATTAATTTGAATGTTATATATATAATTATATATGAATTATTGAATTGCTAACTGTAGACTTTGAACTATGGATTACCAACATTGGACAATTAAAATGAATTAAAATATTGATTATAACATATGAAACTAAACAATTCTTCAAGTTTGCCACTTGATTTCATCTTAAACCTCATTTGTATCTTGACGATTACAATCTGCGTTCAAACCTTTCATGATTCTTGAAAACACCTCAATCGAGAGGATGAACCAACCACACTTCATCTACAGAAAGAAAGATTGATGCGTATAGTTATGCACCTGAAAACTCTCGGAAACTGAGAAAACGTTTAACCCGTATGTGTGCTAGCTCCTTTGTTGTTGTTATTACCGAAAATAATTTTGCAATCCCTTTTCAAAGTAGTCAATTTTGTCACAGCTCCAGCAAGTCAACTTCGATTTTTCGTTTGAAACAACCTTATTAACACCTTGATATATATGTGTGCTCTTTTATTGCTACCGGGGAACCTTTTATATTCCACCATATTACCATCAGCGTTTAATCATCTAAAAACGCAACACTCCTGAAAACACCTCGGATTGATAACCAACGATTCAAATATCGTAGCATTAAATACAGACGAAACAGTAAAATTGTATATGGCCTAAATTGAAATGTCCCGTTCTTATTGATTAAAAACGTTCCATATTAATTGATTTCGTTACGAGGTTTTGACCTCTATATGAGACGTTTTTCAAAGACTGCATTCATTTTAAAACAAACCATAACCTTTATTTCATCAATAAATGTTTAAAAAGCTTTAAGTAGATTATCAAATAATGATAATCTAAAATATCCTGTTTACACACGACCATTACATAATGGTTTACAATACAAATATGTTACAACAAAATAAGTTTCTTGAATGCAGTTTTTGCACAATATCATACAAGCATGGACTCCAAATCTCGTCCTTATTTGTAACGACCCGGAAATTTCCGACCAAATTTAAACCCTAATCTTTATATATTTCTGACACGATAAGCAAAATCTTTAATGTTGAGTCTAGAAAGTTTGAAATCTCTATATTCGGATAGACAGATACCCTTTTGGTCAAGCCTGACGATTCACGAATAGTTATGTGCATATATGATATATACTTATAAATTGATAACATTAACAAGGTATTATACTATTAAGTTTCGATATAAGATTATTATATTTATAGGCGAGAGTAAAAGTTAATATAATTTTATAAATATCTTTTTACTTTGATGGGTTGGGTTTTAATACTCCATACAGATTACTTTGAATTAAAAATAAATATTAGACACATCTTTTTGATCAGGTTTCAAACAGGGAATGAGTGAAATACTTAAATATGTTTAATCTAAAAATTTGGGATTTTTAGGGATACTTTTATACACTAACTGTTTAGTAATGTGCACGATTTGACCATTCGGAATAAATTGTAGATAGAAATTAAATCTGGTAACTGTAGTTGCACATTGTCAAATTGCATTAGATATATGTATTATTATTATATTTATAATTATATTTATATTTAATATATTTATTAATATATCTAAATCAATTCTATAAATATGTATACATTTTGTTGAATCTCACACACACACAGATAAAATCCAAAGTTGTTAGCTATGTGTTTCCACTTTATTTTTTTTCTCCTCACCCGTGAGCAAAAATTGTCGACACACACACTCATCAGTCATCTCTTTCTGATTCATAATATATTCGATTTCTCTATCACCTCTATCAATTATATCTACAAGTATCCTTTACCTATCTGTTATATATCAATTTTTTTTTAAAGTCGATACCCTGTTCGTTGCTCATTTTTTTTTAAAAACTTTAATTTCGAGTTTATTTCAAAATCTATAAATGAAGGGTTGTTAAAAATCCTTCCTTCAATCTATCTCCAAGTTTTCAGATCTTAATTTGCAAAATCAAAGAATAATTTCGGAGTCAAAGTTTGGGTGTTAATAAGTCAAACGATTGTTCTTCGTCGAATTCACGTTATCTGTTATAAATCAAGGTCAATTGACATATTGGAAAGTTTTTACAAGACATTTGAAACATAATTTGTGTTATAGCCTTTGGCCAAAACATCACCAAACTCAAAATCATTTTTTTTTTTTTTTGAAACCGTAAGGCAACAGCAGATCCCTTCATTTTATTATTTTTTTTTTAAATTTTTTTTTAATTGAACCTGTTTTCCGAATAAGTTGTTTGCAATTGAGTATTAAATTTTATTACAAACATTAATGAATTATTTGATTCCAAGTTGGGATACCTGGTCGACTGATATATTAAACAAGATGAAATTAACTGATTACGGGATAAAAGGGTTAATACATGAATTAAATCAGAAAAACTGAATCAGCCGAGTGGTTAATGGGTGTTGTGGTTAACCGAGTGGTCAGGGGTTCGAACCTAGTCTGCAGTGTATTTTTTTACCAATAAACATTGGGTCTGTAGGGCCGAATTATATGATGGGCTCTGTCCCATTTTGTGTTGGGCCGGACTGATAATAAACGGGATAAATAGTTTAGCTAGGAGTATAAAGAGAAAAACAAAAATGGTGGGATGGTTAGTGGTGTATTTGGATGAACTAGAGGTCATGGGTTCAAGTCTTGTTTTGGACATCCTTTTTAGAAAAAGCTTGAAAAGGGTATACTCTCTTATTTTATTTCTATCCTTATTATTATTAGTATTATTATTATTATTAATATTATTAATAACATAAGTATCATTTAATGAACTACAACTAAAATTATTATCTTTAGTAACAAAATGGTTATTTTTATAGTTATTATTAATATCAGTATTATTACCATTATCATTAATATTAGAGGTAATCACTATTATTAACATTATAAGTATCATTATTATAATTTCATTAAAAACTAAGTATTATCATTATCATTAACATTATAATAAACTTGTCATATTATATAAAATTTGCATTATTATTATTATTATTATTATTATTATTATTATTATTATTATTATTATTATTATTATTATTATTATTATTATTATTATTGTTATTAAATTTACCATTTATTATTAAAGAGAGTATTTTATTAAAATTTTCATTACTAATAAAGTTATCATTTTTATTAAAACTATCATTTTATTTATCATTATTTGTATTATTATTTTATCATTAACATTATTTTTATTATTACTATTATGTTTGTAACTAATATATTATCAATTATATTGATAAAACTTTAATTAAATTATATATCATACATTCATTATAAGTATAATTATATTTAAAGATACTGATTTTAATAAATTATAAAACATAAGTAAACTTAGTTGATTAAAAGGAATATGTGTTAATATATATGCAACTGATATAGGTTCGTGAATCGAAGGCCAACCTTATAATTTACCAATGGTGTTATATGTATTTTTACTACAAAATACAGTATGGTGAGTATATAGTCCCTTTTAAACTTTAAATATTTTTGGGCTGAGAATACATGCGCTGTTTTTATAAATGATTTACGTTATGGACACAAGTGATCAAAAATAAATTCTACGTTGAGTTGTACCATGGCATATTTCTTTATACTTGGTAGCTAATATTTACGTGAGGAGCGTAAACGCGAATCCTGTTGATAGATCTATCGGGCCTGACAACCCCAACCGGGCTGGACGACCAGTTTTAAACGGTTGCACAGTACTTTGTTTCGTTACTACACTTGGTACGGTGTAGGGTTTATTTAAGAATATGCTGCTGTGATTTAAATGTTAAGTATGGTTACCAAGTGCTCAACGTCTTTTCTATACACGAGGAGTGTATCATGTATAAACTTAAAATCTTGTGGTCCATAGTTATAACACTGCTAGCATCAAACCTATATATCTCACCAACTTTATGTTGACATTTTAAAGCATGTTATTCTCAGGTACAAATTAAGTCTTCCGCTGTGCATTTGCTCATATTAAAGACATTACTTGGAATCGATCATCGCAATGGGACCAACTGTTAATGACTTCGTCCGGGAGGATTAGTCGTGGACATTTCAGTTGGTATCAGAGCGGTGGTCTTAGTGAACCAGGCCTTGCATTAGTGTGTCTGACTAGTAGTTATTAGGATACATTAGTGAGTCTGGACTTCGACCGTGTCTGCCTGCCAAAAAGTTTTGCTTATCATTCTAGTCGGAAATCATCTGCTTATCATCCCTAGGAAATTGCCTGATATTCATTTTTAAAGTCTAGACACGTCTTACTGCATTTACTGCATTGATAGTGTATAGACAAAATTCATATCTTAGCGTATCTATTACCATAGAATTGCCTGAAACATGTCGTAAATTCCTCCGTAGTCTACGAAATCTTTAGGACTATATATATAGATATTCTATATAGTTAGAATATCATCCGATATCTAAAAATCATTTCACATCGAAGATCCCTTCCATCCACGAAATTGCCCTCTTGGCGATGAACCTGAAGCACTTACCGGCGAACCTGTTCGAGAAACCATTTTCTCTCTCATTTCCAGAGTATCTCGTCACGATTATATACTTTTCCATATTTCGAATCTTTTTCATTCGCTCACTTCAACCGCCAATCATCCCGGTGTACTAGCAGAAGTTAACGGACTACGTGCTCGCGTGACGGCTTTGGAGAACATGGTGTGAAGGTTGCAACCACCAGCAGCAGCAGCACCAGCAGCATAATCTGTACCACCATCATCAACGCCGACAGTACTCTTATCACCCCCAAAATCTCAACATCACAAACTGTATCTCGGATATCAACATCACATACCTTAAAAACCTCGTCGAAACTTCGAGTATGATCTTCGTTCTATATATATCGTTCTACATCGATTATCTTCGCTTTACGTATCGTTTTACCTCATTTTTCCTCGTTCGACATGGTGATTATGTAATTTCTAAAGTTTTAGAGATTATGTAATCTAGTATTAACGATAAATCGGATGAGTTTTTGACTCATTAAATCCATGATTACATCCGATGAAAATATATATGCAAGTATATTTTCATAAAGACTGTAATTAAAAATTCTTTTGTACAAACTGTTAATGATGAAAATATTTTAACGGGTGGGTAGTACCCGAGGAATATTTAGAATTCACATTAATAAGTTACACTGTACATTCTTCGAATCTGATTCAACAATCATTTACTATCCTACTCACAACTACCGATATACGTATCCGTTCACCACAGAATAACCATTTCTATTCAAATTTCATATTTGGATTTTAACCTATCAGAATCCAACAAGTGGCATAACGAAGAAAACATTAGACAAAAATAAAAAGTGTTAGAAACAAACGAATTAATTAATTGAAATTGTGATAGGAATCCACGCTAACTGTTCCGGCTAACTGTTCCCAGCTAACTAATTAACATTTAATTTATCGCAATTTACATTCTCGCAATTTTAATTTCTGCACTGTACATACTGTCGGGACACATGTACAACAATACGTTGGATTAATTCTGAGACAACACGTTGTATAATGGGTCATGATATATATTTATTTATTTTACGCATTTTAAATAACGGGACACGTATATAAGGTTTCGACTTATCATATTGACCCATCTATATATGTATTTCAGAACAACCGTAGACACTCTATATGTGAATGTGGGAGGTGGCTATACAGGGTCGGAGTTGATTCCAAAATATATATATACTTTGAGTTGTGATCGACACTGAGACCGGTACACGGGTCACGATACGTATTAATTAATTATGTATATTAAATTATATATGAATATATTGAACTGTTGAACTATTGAACCATTGGACAATCGGACTATTGGACTGCTAACTTTGGACAATTAAAATGAATTAAAATATTGATTATAACATATAAAACTAAACAATTCTTCAAGTTTGCCATTTGATTTTATCTTAAACCTCATTCGTATCTTGACAATTACAATTCGCATTCAAGTCCTTTCATGATTCTTGAAAACACCTTGATCGAGAAGTTGAACTAGCCGCACCTCGTCTACGGAAGGAATATTTATGCATACAGTTATGCATCTGAAAAACTTTCGAAACCGAAGTTATAGTTGAAACGTGTCCGCATCGAAATTCCTTATCATTCATTAGCACAAACAACCTTACGATTCCTTTCAAAGTAGCCAATTTTGTCACAGCTTCACTTCGACTACTCAGTGAGACCACTCCTATTATAACCACGATATTTATACCTTGTCCCTTCGCCGTTATTACCGAAAAACCTTTTATATTCCACGACATCATCAACAGATGTACCAGCAGCTCGTTATCTCTTTGGCGAAATCCGCAATCAGTATTTTGAAAATCTCGCAGAACTTCTTCAGTTATACCTACAACGTTTATCTCTAAGAATTTTATACTTCAAATGTGAAGTTTCTGAAAAACACCCTGAACTGTGAAGTAGTTCTTGAAATGCTAATGAAGCAGCAAAAACTGTAAACGACTTTAACAGTCAAAAGCTTGACGATGAAGTACAGTATGTTAAAAAAGCTCAGAAAAAGAGAAGGGTTGAAACTGGAAAACGAACTGAGCAAAGTATGAAAGAGGCTGTTGACAAATTATAAAGAATAAGTTTGACTTCAAAGAATCCAAACAATTCAGTGCCTGCTGAAACCGTTAGTGAAAACTCTACTCCTTATTCTAAATCTTTTCAGATGATATTCTTCATCATCATCTTATCTTAGATATTATAAGATATCTTCATATCTTCCGTTATACATATTTCCCATATTTCTGGAGATATTTTCACAACTATTCTTATCTGGGATCATTTATCTCTCCGTAATATCTGTATTACAATATAAAAGAAACTGTGATAGTTTCCAAATTCGGCAACCTTCGAATTTAAAATCGGAATGTTCTGAAGCAGTGTTGGGAAATGATGCATGAATTAGTATAATATAATGAAACTTGATCAACTTCATTATATTACAGTAAGTCATGTTGAGTTCTAATGGAATGTGATGATTCACAGTACCATCATCATATGCCATGTTACACGGCTCTTACATTCTATCCAATCTCCAAACATATCAAGAATATATCATCTTGATAGTTCTATCTTTCTGGATATTCTGGTAATTTGACAAATCAAAATCGTGCCATTACCAATTCTTTCTTAAAGCATTAGCTATGTTTATTCCAATTTTCATACCTACCAATTTCGTATCATTACTCGCTTGACTCGAAGTCGGGAAAAGAAAATGAAAGTATGAGGCTCTGAAAAATAATGAAGAATACAAAGGCCGAAAACAACCCCGAAATTACAAACCGTGTATATTGTTGCCGATAGCGATATAGAGACACGGGAGAACTAGAAACACTATCAACACAAGAGTATAGTAGAAGTAAATAGACTCTTCTGGTAGCAGATGAAAAAGAAGAATGACATATGTGAAAATTTAGAGTATATCAAGGATTAGAATAGGATGGGGCATATTGGCAAATATCTTTAAGTAAGAATTAAGGAGAAAGAGTAGAAGATGTGAGATATGGAAATAAGGGAACGAAGGGGGGTAGTTTTATAAGTAAAAATATCCGACAAAGAAATCACAACAGATTTGCCGCATTAAATCCAAGGAGATCATGTTTCCTAAATCGCCGAAGAACCAAATCTTATTACGAAAGATTTTCTTTAAAACTCGTGAATTCCGAAAATCAATCATAACCACGACATCAGTTAAAACGATACCATATTACTCATTTCACTCTTTTATGATAACTTCACTCGTACGCTTCACATGATCAAAATGTTTTATCTATATCCATCAATAATGATAAAACTCCGTTATTAGCTCATATTCGTCATAAAAACATTCCTATTGTTATTTATGACAACCTCTACCAAATTTCGGGGACGAAATTTCTTTAACGGGTGGGTACTGTAACGACCCGGAAATTTCCGACCAAATTTAAACCCTAATCTTTATATATTTCTGACAAGATAAGCAAAAATCTTTAATGTTGAGTCTAGAAAGTTTGAAATCTCTATATTCGGATAGACAGATACCCTTTTGGTTAAGCCTGACGATTCACGAATAGTTATGTGCATATATGATATATACTTATAAATTGATAACATTAACAAGGTATTATACTATTAAGTTTCGATATAAGATTATTATATTTATAGGCGAGAGTAAAAGTTAATATAATTTTATAAATATCTTTTTACTTTGATGGGTTGGGTTTTAATACTCCATACAGATTACTTTGAATTAAAAATAAATATTAGACACATCTTTTTGATCAGGTTTCAAACAGGGAATGAGTGAAATACTTAAATATGTTTAATCTAAAAATTTGGGATTTTTAGGGATACTTTTATACACTAACTGTTTAGTAATGTGCACGATTTGACCATTCGGAATAAACTGTAGATAGAAATTAAATCTGGTAACTGTAGTTGCACGTTGTCAGATTGCATTAGATATATGTATTATTATTATATTTATAATTATATTTATATTTAATATATTTATTAATATATCTAAATCTATTCTATAAATATGTATACATTTTGTTGAATCTCACACACACACAGATAAAATCCAAAGTTGTTAGCTATGTGTTTCCACTTTATTTTTTTTTCTCCTCACCCGTGAGCAAAAATTGTCGACACACACACTCATCAGTCATCTCTTTCTGATTCATAATATATTCGATTTCTCCATCACCTCTATCAATTATATCTACAAGTATCCTTTACCTATCTGTTATATATCAATTTTTTTTTTAAAGTCGATACCCTGTTCGTTGCTCATTTTTTTTTTAAAACTTTAATTTCGAGTTTATTTCAAAATCTATAAATGAAGGGTTGTTAAAAATCCTTCCTTCAATCTATCTCCAAGTTTTCAGATCTTAATTTGCAAAATCAAAGAATAATTTCGGAGTCAAAGTTTGGGTGTTAATAAGTCAAACGATTGTTCTTCGTCGAATTCACGTTATCTGTTATAAATCAAGGTCAATTGACATATTGGAAAGTTTTTACAAGACATTTGAAACATAATTTGTGTTATAGCCTTTGGCCAAAACATCACCAAACTCAAAATCATTTTTTTTTTTTTGAAACCGTAAGGCAACAGCAGATCCCTTCATTTTATTATTATTTTTTTTAATTTTTTTTTAATTGAACCTGTTTTCCGAATAAGTTGTTTGCAATTGAGTATTAAATTTTATTACAAACATTAATGAATTATTTGATTCCAAGTTGGGATACCTGGTCGACTGATATATTAAACAAGATGAAATTAACTGATTACGGGATAAAAGGGTTAATACATGAATTAAATCAGAAAAACTGAATCAGCCGAGTGGTTAATGGGTGTTGTGGTTAACCGAGTGGTCAGGGGTTCGAACCTAGTCTGCAGTGTATTTTTTTACTAATAAACATTGGGTCTGTAGGGCCGAATTATATGATGGGCTCTGTCCCATTTTGTGTTGGGCCGGACTGATAATAAACGGGATAAATAGTTTAGCTAGGAGTATAAAGAGAAAAACGAAAATGGTGGGATGGTTAGTGGTGTATTTAGATGAACTAGAGGTCATGGGTTCAAGTCTTGTTTTGGACATCCTTTTTAGAAAAAGCTTGAAAAGGGTATACTCTTTTATTTTATTTCTATCCTTATTATTATTAGTATTATTATTATTATTAATATTATTAATAACATAAGTATCATTTAATGAACTACAACTAAAATTATTATCTTTAGTAACAAAATGGTTATTTTTATAGTTATTATTAATATCAGTATTATTACCATTATCATTAATATTAGAGGTAATCACTATTATTAACATTATAAGTATCATTATTATAATTTCATTAAAAACTAAGTATTATCATTATCATTAACATTATAATAAACTTGTCATATTATATAAAATTTGCATTATTATTATTATTATTATTATTATTATTATTATTATTATTATTATTATTATTATTATTATTATTATTATTATTATTATTATTATTATTATTATTATTATTATTATTATTATTATTATTATTATTATTATTATTGTTATTAAATTTACCATTTATTATTAAAGAGAGTATTTTATTAAAATTTTCATTACTAATAAAGTTATCATTTTTATTAAAACTATCATTTTATTTATCATTATTTGTATTATTATTTTATCATTAACATTATTTTTATTATTACTATTATGTTTGTAACTAATATATTATCAATTATATTGATAAAACTTTAATTAAATTATATATCATACATTCATTATAAGTATAATTATATTTAAAGATACTGATCTTAATAAATTATAAAACATAAGTAAACTTAGTTGATTAAAAGGAATATGTGTTAATATATATGCAACTGATATAGGTTCGTGAATCGAAGGCCAACCTTATAATTTACCAATGGTGTTATATGTATTTTTACTACAAAATACAGTATGGTGAGTATATAGTCCCTTTTAAACTTTAAATATTTTTGGGCTGAGAATACATGCGCTGTTTTTATAAATGATTTACGTTATGGACACAAGTGATCAAAAATAAATTCTACGTTGAGTTGTACCATGGCATATTTCTTTATACTTGGTAGCTAATATTTACGTGAGGAGCGTAAACGTGAATCCTGTTGATAGATCTATCGGGCCTGACAACCCCAACCGGGCTGGACGACCAGTTTTAAACGGTTGCACAGTACTTCATTTCGTTACTACACTTGGTACGGTGTAGGGTTTATATAAGAATATGCTGCTGTGATTTAAATGTTAAGTATGGTTACCAAGTTCTCAACGTCTTTTCTATACACGAGGAGTGTATCATGTATAAACTTAAAATCTTGTGGTCCATAGTTATAACGCTGCTAGCATCAAACCTATATATCTCACCAACTTTATGTTGACATTTTAAAGCATGTTATTCTCAGGTACAAATTAAGTCTTCCGCTGTGCATTTGCTCATATTAAAGACATTACTTGGAGTCGATCATCGCAATGGGACCAACTGTTGATGACTTCGTCCGGGAGGATTAGTCGCGGACATTTCATTATTTAAGTATGCGACAGCGGAAGCTCTTAATAATCACCTGAGAATAAACATGCTTAAAACGTCAACAAAAATGTTGGTGAGTTATAGGTTTAACCTATATATATCAAATCGTAACAATAGACCACAAGATTTCATATTTCAATACACATCGCATACATAGAGATAAAAATCATTCATATGGTGAACACCTGGTAACCGACATTAACAAGATGCATATATAAGAATATCCCCATCATTCCGGGACACCCTTCGGATATGATATAACTTTCAAAGTACTAAAGCATCCGGTACTTTGGATGGGGCTTGTTAGGCCCAATAGATCTATCTTTAGGATTCGCGTCAATTAGGGTGTCTGTTCCCTAATTCTTAGATTACCAGACTTAATAAAAAGGGGCATATTCGATTTCGATAATTCAACCATAGAATGTAGTTTCACGTACTTGTGTCTATTTTGTAAATCATTTATAAAACCTGCATGTATTCTCATCCCAAAATATTAGATTTTAAAAGTGGGACTATAACTCACTTTCACAGATTTTTACTTCGTCGGGAAGTAAGACTTGGCCACTGGTTGATTCACGAACCTATAACAATATATACATATATATCAAAGTATGTTCAAAATATATTTACAACACTTTTAATATATTTTGATGTTTTAAGTTTATTAAGTCAGCTGTCCTCGTTAATAACCTACAACTAGTTGTCCACAGTTAGATGTATAGAAATAAATCGATAAATATTATCTTGAATCAATCCACGACCCAGTGTATACGTATCTCAGTATTGATCACAACTCAAACTATATATATTTTGGAATCAACCTCAACCCTGTATAGCTAACTCCAACATTCACATATAGAGTGTCTATGGTTGTTCTGAAATATATATAGATGTGTCGACATGATAGGTCGAAACATTGTATACGTGTCTATGGTATCTCAAGATTACATAATATATAATACAAGTTGATTAAGTTATGGTTGGAATACATTTGTTACCAATTTTCACGTAGCTAAAATGAGAAAAATTATCCAATCTTGTTTTACCCATAACTTCTTCATTTTAAATCCGTTTTGAGTGAATCAAATTGCTATGGTTTCATATTGAACTCTATTTTATGAATCTAAATAGAAAAAGTATAGGTTTATAGTCGTAAAAATAAGTTACAAGTCGTTTTTGTAAAGGTAGTCATTTCAGTCGAAAGAACGACGTCTAGATGACCATTTTAGAAAACATACTTCCACTTTGAGTTTAACCATAATTTTTGGATATAGTTTCATGTTCATAATAAAAATCATTTTCTCAGAATAACAACTTTTAAATCAAAGTTTATCATAGTTTTTAATTAACGAACCCAAAACAGCCCGCAGTGTTACTACGACGGCGTAAATCCGGTTTTACAGTGTTTTTCGTGTTTCCAGGTTTTAAATCATTAAGTTAGCATATCATATAGATATAGAACATGTGTTTAGTTAATTTTAAAAGTCAAGTTAGAAGGATTAACTTTTGTTTGCGAACAAGTTTAGAATTAACTAAACTATGTTCTAGTGATTACGAGTTTAAACCTTCGAATAAGATAGTTTTATATATATGAATCGAATGATGTTATGAACATCATTACTACCTCAAGTTTAGTAGGTAAGCCTACTGGAAGTGAAAAGAAATGATCTAGCTTCAAAGGATCTTGGATGGCTTGAAAGTTCTTGAAGTAGGATCATGACACAAAAACAAGTTCAAGTAAGATTTTTACTCGAATTAAGATAGTTTATAGTTATAGAAATTGAATCAAAGTTTTAATATGAATATTACCTTGAATAAGAAAGATAACCTACTGTATATAACAAAGGTTTCTTGATCTTAGATGATTACTTGGAATGGATTAGAAAGCTTGGAAGTAAATTAGTAAACTTGAAGGGATTTTTGAAGTGTTCTTGAAGTGTTCTTCCTATGATGATTATAGCTTGATTCTTGAAGTGATTTTTGGTGAAGATGATGATTAACTACTGGAAAAATACGTTCATAATAGTGTGTGTGTGTTGAGAGAGAATTAGAAAGAGAATTGGAAGTGAAATGGAGTGAATGATGAGTGGTAATTGGTGAGTGGTGAGTGGGGTTAAAAGGAGTTCTAGTTAGTTGACTAGCTCATGGTAGAAGTTAAAATTGATTAGTCATACATGTCATAATCAAGAGTGGAATCCCATGCTAGTTCCTATTGGTATATACTCATAGTAAGCACGTTTTGAAGCTGTGTATAATACGGGTAAGAATACGACTAGAATTCTTGATGAAAGAAAAGAATGGGAAAGTAACTGTAACCATTTTCGTTAAGTAAGAGTGTTTTGATATATGTCTTGAAGTCTTCCAAAAGTATTTTAATACATCTAAATACACTACATGTATATACATTTTAACTGAGTCGTTAAGTCATCATTAGTCGTTACATGTAAGTGTTGTTTTGAAACCTTTAAGTTAACGATCTCAATTAATGTTGTTAACCCATTGTCTATTATATCTAATGAGATGTTAAATTATTATATTATCATGATATTATGATATATTAATATATCTTAATATGATATATATACATTTAAATGTCGTTACAACGATAATCGTTACATATATGTCTCGTTTCGAAATCCTTAAGTTAGTAGTCTTGTTTATATGTATATAACTCATTGTTAATATACTTATGGAGATACTTACATATCATAATCTCATGTTAACCATATGTATATCCATATATATATCGTCATGTCATTTTTACAAGTTTTAACGTTCGTGAATCGCCGGTCAACTTGGGTGGTCAATTGTCTATATGAAACATATTTCAATTAATCAAGTCTTAACAAGTTTGATTGCTTAACATGTTGGAAACATTTAATCATGTAAATATCAATCTCAATTAATATATATAAACATGGAAAAGTTCGGGTCACTACAGTACCTACCCGTTAAATAAATTTCGTCCCGAAATTTTAAGCTGTTGAAGGTGTTGACGAATCTTCTGGAAATAGATGCGGGTATTTCTTCTTCATATGATCTTCACGCTCCCAGGTGAACTCGGGTCCTCTACAAGCATTCCATCGAACCTTAACAATTGGTTTCTTGTTTTGCTTAAGTCTTTTAACCTCACGATCCATTATTTCGACGGGTTCTTCGATGAATTGAAGTTTTTCGTTGATTTGGATTTCATCTAATGGAATAGTGAGATCTTCTTTAGCAAAACATTTCTTCAAATTCGAGACGTGGAAAGTGTTATGTACAGCCGCGAGTTGTTGAGGTAACTCAAGTCGGTAAGCTACTGGTCCGACACGATCAATAATCTTGAATGGTCCAATATACCTTTGATTTAATTTCCCTCGTTTACCAAATCGAACAACGCCTTTCCAAGGTACAACTTTAAGCATGACCATCTATCCAATTTCAAATTCTATATCTTTTCTTTTAATGTCAGCGTAGCTATTTTGTCGACTTTGGGCGGTTTTCAACCGTTGTTGAATTTGGATGATCTTCTCGGTAGTTTCTTGTATAATCTCCGGACCCGTAATCTGTCTATCCCCCACTTCACTCCAACAAATCAGAGACCTGCACTTTCTACCATAAAGTGCTTCAAACGGCGCCATCTCAATGCTTGAATGGTAGCTGTTGTTGTAGGAAAATTCTGCTAACGGTAGATGTCGATCCCAACTGTTTCCGAAATCAATAATACATGCTCGTAGCATGTCTTCAAGCATTTGTATCGTCCTTTCGCTCTGCCCATCAGTTTGTGGATGATAGGCAGTACTCATGTCTAGACGAGTTCCTAATGCTTGCTGTAATGTCTGCCAGAATCTTGAAATAAATCTACCATCCCTATCATAGATAATAGAGATTGGTATTCCATGTCTGGAGACGACTTCCTTCAAATACAGTCATGTTAACTTCTCCATCTTGTCATCTTCTCTTATTGGTAAGAAGTGTGCTGATTTGGTGAGACGATCAACTATTACCCAAATAGTATCAAAACCACTTGCAGTCCTTGGCAATTTAGTGATGAAATCCATGGTAATGTTTTCCCATTTCCATTCCGGGATTTCGGGTTGTTGAAGTAGACCTGATGGTTTCTGAGGCTCAGATTTGACCTTAGAACACGTCAAACATTCTCCTACGTATTTAGCAACATCGGCTTTCATACCCGGCCACCAAAAATGTTTCTTGAGATCCTTGTACATCTTCCCCGTTCCAGGATGTATTGAGTATCTGGTTTTATGAGCTTCTCTAAGTACCATTTCTCTCATATCTCCAAATTTTGGTACCCAAATCCTTTCAGCCCTATACCGGGTTCCGTCTTCCTGAATATTAAGATGCTTCTCCGATCCTTTGGGTATTTCATTCTTTAAATTTCCCTCTTTTAAAACTCCTTGTTGCGCCTCCTTTATTTGAGTAGTAATGTAATTATGAATCATTATATTCATAGATTTTACTCGAATGGGTTCTCTGTCCTTCCTGCTCAAGGCATCGGCTACCACATTTGCCTTCCCCGGGTGGTAACGAATCTCAAAGTCGTAATCATTCAATAATTCAATCCACTACGCTGCCTCATATTCAATTGTTTCTGATTAAATATGTGTTGAAGACTTTTGTGGTCGGTATATATAATACTTTTGACCCCATATAAGTAGTGCCTCCAAGTCTTTAATGCAAAAACAACCGCGCCTAATTCCAAATCATGCGTCGTATAATTTCGTTCGTGAATCTTCAATTGTCTAGACGCATAAGCAACCACCTTCATTCGTTGCATTAATACACAACCGAGACCTTACTTTGATGCATCACAATAAATCATAAAATCATCATTCCCTTCAGGCAATGACAATATAGGTGCCGTAGTTAGCTTTTTCTTTAATAACTGAAACGCTTTCTCTTGTTCATCATTCCATTCAAATTTCTTCCCTTTATGCGTTAATGCAGTCAAGGGTTTTGCTATTCTGGAAAAGTCTTGGATGAACCTTCTGTAGTAACCATCTAGTCCTAAAAACTGGCGTATGTATTTCGGAGTTTTCGGGGTTTCCCACTTTTCAACAGTTTCTATCTTTGACGGATCCACCTTAATACCTTCTTTGTTCACTATGTGACCGAGGAATTGAACTTCTTCCAACCAAAATGCACACTTTGAAAACTTAGCTTACAATTCTTCCTTCTTCAATACTTCTAACACCTTTCTCAAATGTTCACCGTGTTCTTGGTCATTCTTTGAGTAAATAAGTATGTCATCAATGAAAACAATGACAAACTTGTCAAGGTATGGTCCACACACTCAGTTCATAAGGTCCATGAACACAGCTGGTGCATTAGTTAAACCAAACGGCATGACCATAAACTCTTAATGACCGTAACATGTTCTGAAAGCAGTCTTTGGAATATCATCTTCTTTCACCCGCATTTGATGATACCCGGAACGTAAGTCAATCTTTGAATAAACATACGAGCCTTGTAGTTGATCAAATAAGTCATCGATTCTCGGTAGTGGGTAGCGGTTCTTGATGGTAAGTTTGTTCAACTCTCGGTAGTCGATACACAACCTGAATGTACCATCTTTCTTCTTGACAAACAAAACAGGAGCTCCCCACGGTGATGTGCTTGATCGAATGAAACCACGCTCTAAAAGTTCTTGTAATTGGCTTTGCAGTTCTTTCATCTCACTGGGTGCGAGTCTGTAAGGAGCACGAGCTATTGGTGCAGCTCCTGGTACAAGATCTATTTGAAATTCAACGGATCGATGTGGGGGTAATCCCGGTAATTCTTTTGGAAATACATCGGGAAATTCTTTTGCAATGGGAACATCATTGATGCTCTTTTCTTCAGTTTGTACTTTCTCGACGTGTGCTAGAACAGCATAGCAACCTTTTCTTATTAGTTTTTGTGCCTTCAAATTACTAATAAGATGTAGCTTCGTGTTGCCATTTTCTCCGTACACCATTAAGGGTTTTCCTTTTTCTCGTATAATGCGAATTGCATTTTTGTAACAAACGATCTCTGCTTTCACTTCTTTCAACCAGTCCATACCGATTATCACATCAAAACTCCCTAACTCTACTGGTATCAAGTCAATCTTAAATGTTTCGCTAACCAGTTTAATTTCTCAATTCTGACATATATTATCTGCTGAAATTAATTTACCATTTGCTAATTTGAGTAAAAATTTACTATCCAAAGGCGTCAATGGACAACTTAATTTAGCACAAAAATCTCTACTCATATAGCTTCTATCCGCACCCGAATCAAATAAAACGTAAGCAGATTTATTGTCAATAAGAAACGTACCCGTAACAAGCTCCGGGTCTTCTTGTGCCTCTGCTGCATTAATATTGAAAACTCTTCCGCGGCCTTGTCCATTCGTGTTCTCCTGGTTCGGGCAATTTCTAATAATGTGGCCCAGTTTTCCACATTTATAACAAACTACATTGGCATAACTTGCTCCGACACTACTTGCTCCGCTATTACTCGTTCCGACACCATTTGTTCCTTTCGTTCTATTAACCCCTAGTCCATAGACCTCACACTTCGCCGCGCTATGACCATTTCTTTTACACTTGTTGCAAAATTTGGTGCAGAACCCCGAGTGATACTTTTCACACCTTTGGCATAGCTGCTTCTGATTGTTGTTGTTGTTGCGATTATTATTGTTGTTGGGATGATTGTTGTAGTTGCTGTTGTTGTTGTTGTTGTTGTTGTTGTTGTTGGGCCGTTTGTTGTAGTTGCGATTGTTGGGATAATTGTTGCGATTATTGTTGTAATTGCTGTTGTTGTTGTATTGGTGATTCTTATCACCGTTTTCCTCCCACTTTCTTTTGACTTGCTTCACATTGGCCTCTTCAGCAGTCTGTTCTTTAATTCTTTCTTCAATCTGGTTCACTAGTTTGTGAGCCATTCTACATGCCTGTTGTATGGAGGCGGGCTCGTGTGAACTTATATCTTCTTGGATTCTTTCCGGTAATCCTTTCACAAACGCATCGATCTTCTCTTCCTCATCTTCGAATGCTCCCGGACACAATAGGCACAATTCTGTGAATCATCTTTCGTACGTGGTAATATCAAATCCTTGGGTTCGTAACCCTCTAAGTTCTGTCTTGAGCTTATTGACCTCGGTTCTGGGATGGTACTTCTCGTTCATCAAGTGCTTGAATGCTGACCACGGTAGTGCGTACGCATCGTCTTGTCCCACTTGCTCTAGATAGGTATTCCACCATGTTAACGCAGAACCTGTGAAGGTATGCGTAGCGTACTTCACTTTGTCCTCTTCAGTACACTTACTTATGGCAAACACCGATTCGACCTTCTCGGTCCACCGTTTCAATCCGATCGGTCCTTCGGTTCCATCAAATTCCAAAGGTTTGCAGGCAGTGAATTCTTTGTAGGTGCATCCTACATGATTTCCTGTACTGCTAGATCTAAGGTTATTGTTGGTATGTAGCGCAGCCTGTACTGCGGCTATGTTTGAAGCTAGAAAAGTACGGAATTCCTCTTCATTCATATTCACGGTGTGTCGAGTAGTCGGTGCCATTTCCTTCAAAATAGTCAAATGGAACAAGTTAATCATACAGAATATTAAGAGTAGTTAATAGTATTTCATAGCATAATATGAACTCATTTATAAAAGCTTTTTCTTCATATTAGCATTTTATAAGTTTAAATTCGGGTAGTACCTACCCGTTAAGTTCATACTTAGTAGCTAATATACAATTCAACTACTACAATTCTATATGAAAAACTGATTATAATAATATTTAGCGTTCAAACTTTTACACAATATTTTACAAACTTACAATACCGCTTATTTTACATATAGCATGAAATATAGCACACAATAAATTTGATACAAGATGGTTGTGAAGATAATTCTAGCTAGTACACAAGTCGTTCAGCAAAGGCACTAAAGACACGTAATTCATACGTCCAGAAACAAGTCATGCATTCTGGTTTTACTAGGATTACTTCCCATCCTTGGTCTTGTGGAACATAACCGTTATGGCCGTTGATAAGACAGCGTGTTGTAACGTCGTCAAAGGGACGAGGGTTACGTAATGTCCAACAGTCCCGTAACAATCTAAAAACCTCATTTCTTACCCCAATTACCGACTCCGTCACTTGTGGGAACGTTTTGTTTAATAGTTGTAGCCCGATGTTCTTGTTCTCACTTTGGTGAGAAGCGAACATTACTAATCCGTAAGCATAACATGCTTCTTTATGTTGCATTTTAGCCGCTTTTTCTAAATCACGAAGTCCAATATTCGGATATATTGAGTCAAAATAATTTCTTAACCCATTGCGTAAAATAGCATTTGGGTTCCCCGCAATATATGAGTCAAAGTAAACACATCGTAACTTATGGATTTCCCAATGTGATATCCCCCATCTTTCAAACGAAAGCCTTTTATAAACCAAGGCATTCTTGGAACGTTCTTCGAATGTCTTACAAACTGATCTCGCCTTAAATAGTTGTGCCGAAGAATTCTGACCGACTCTAGACAAGATTTCATCAATCATGTCTCCGGGTAGGTCTCTTAAAATATTGGGTTGTCTATCCATTTTGTGTTTTTATACTGTAAAATAGACAAGAGTTAGATTCATAAAAAAAAATACTTACTAATACAAGCAATTTTTACATATATCATAAAGCATAAGCACACTATATTACATATATTACACCACACGAATACAACTATCTTATTCCGACGCGCTTGTTTCTTCTTCTTCGGTTTTGGTTCGTTTTGCCAAGTTTCTAGGGATATATGATGTTCCCCTAATACGAGCCGTCGTTATCCACATTGGTTTAGAAAAACCTGGTGGTTTAGAGGTTCCCGGGTCATTGTTACAACTTAAGGACTTCGGGGGTTGACGATACATATAAAGTTCATCGGGGTTGGAATTAGATTTCTCTATTTTTATGCCCTTTCCCTTATTATTTTCTTTTGCCTTTTTAAATTCAGTTGGGGTAATTTCTATAACATCATCGGAATTCTCGTCGAAATCCGATTCATCAGAGAATTGGTAATCCTCCCAATATTTTGCTTCCTTGGCAGAAACACCATTGACCATAATTAACCTTGGTCAGTTGGTTGAGAATTTTCTTTTACTTAACCATTTTATTATTTCCCCCACCGGTTCTATTTCTTCATCCGGTTCCGATTCTTCTTCCGGTTCTGATTCTTCTTCCGGTTTCGACTCTTCTTCCGGTTCCTCTTCGGGAACTTGTGAATCAGTCCACGAATCATTCCAATTTATATTTGACTCTTCATTATTATTAGGTGAGTCAATGGGACTTGTTCTAGAGGTAGACATCTATCACATAATATCAAACGCGTTAAGAGATTAATATATCACATAATATTCACATGTTAAAAATATATAGTTTCCAACAAAATTTGTTAAGCAATCATTTTTCAAGTAAACACGGTCGAAGTCCAGACTCACTAATGCATCCTAACAAACTCGATAAGACACACTAATGCAAAATTCTGGTTCTCTAAGACCAACGCTCAGATACCAACTGAAATGTCCCGTTCTTATTGATTAAAAACGTTCCATATTAATTGATTTCGTTACGAGGTTTTGACCTCTATATGAGACGTTTTTCAAAGACTGCATTCATTTTAAAACAAACCATAACCTTTATTTCATCAATAAAGGTTTAAAAAGCTTTACGTAGATTATCAAATAATGATAATCTAAAATATCCTGTTTACACACGACCATTACATAATGGTTTACAATACAAATATGTTACAACAAAATAAGTTTCTTGAATTCAGTTTTTACACAATATCATACAAGCATGGACTCCAAATCTCGTCCTTATTTAAGTATACGACAGCGGAAGCTCTTAATAATCACCTGAGAATAAACATGCTTAAAACGTCAACAAAAATGTTGGTGAGTTATAGGTTTAACCTATATATATCAAATCGTAACAATAGACCACAAGATTTCATATTTCAATACACATCCCATACATAGAGATAAAAATCATTCATATGGTGAACACCTGGTAACCGACATTAACAAGATGCATATATAAGAATATCCCCATCATTCCGGGACACCCTTCGGATATGATATAAATTTCGAAGTACTAAAGCATCCGGTACTTTGGATGGGGCTTGTTAGGCCCAATAGATCTATCTTTAGGATTCGCGTCAATTAGGGTGTCTGTTCCCTAATTCTTAGATTACCAGACTTAATAAAAAAGGGCATATTCGATTTCGATAATTCAACCATAGAATGTAGTTTCACGTACTTGTGTCTATTTTGTAAATCATTTATAAAACATGCATGTATTCTCATCCCAAAATATTAGATTTTAAAAGTGGGACTATAACTCACTTTCACAGATTTTTACTTCGTCGGGAAGTAAGACTTGGCCACTGGTTGATTCACGAACCTATAACAATATATACATATATATCAAAGTATATTCAAAATATATTTACAACACTTTTAATATATTTTGATGTTTTAAGTTTATTAAGTCAGCTGTCCTCGTTAATAACCTACAACTAGTTGTCCACAGTTAGATGTATAGAAATAAATCGATAAATATTATCTTGAATCAATCCACGACCCAGTGTATACGTATCTCAGTATTGATCACAACTCAAACTATATATATTTTGGAATCAACCTCAACCCTGTATAGCTAACTCCAACATTCACATATAGAGTGTCTATGGTTGTTCCGAAATATATATAGATGTGTCGACATGATAGGTTGAAACATTGTATACGTGTCTATGGTATCTCAAGATTACATAATATACAATACAAGTTGATTAAGTTATGGTTGGAATAGATTTGTTACCAATTTTCACGTAGCTAAAATGAGAAAAATTATCCAATCTTGTTTTACCCATAACTTCTTCATTTTAAATCCGTTTTGCGTGAATCAAATTGCTATGGTTTCATATTGAACTCTATTTTATGAATCTAAACAGAAAAAGTATAGGTTTATAGTCGGAAAAATAAGTTACAAGTCGTTTTTGTAAAGGTAGCCATTTCAGTCGAAAGAACGACGTCAAGATGACCATTTTAGAAAACATACTTCCACTTTGATTTAACCATAATTTTTGGATATAGTTTCATGTTCATAATAAAAATCATTTTCTCAGAGTAACAACTTTTAAATCAAAGTTTATCATAGTTTTTAATTAACTAACCCAAAACAGCCCGCGGTGTTACTACGACGGCGTAAATCCGGTTTTACGGTGTTTTTCGTGTTTCCAGGTTTTAAATCATTCAGTTAGCATATCATATAGATATATAACATGTGTTTAGTTAATTTTAAAAGTCAAGTTAGAAGGATTAAATTTTGTTTGCGAACAAGTTTAGAATTAACTAAACTATGTTCTAGTGATTACGAGTTTAAACCTTCGAATAAGATAGTTTTATATATATGAATTGAATGATGTTATGAACATCATTACTACCTCAAGTTTAGTAGGTAAACCTACTGGAAGTGACAAGAAATGATCTAGCTTCAAAGGATCTTGGATGGCTTGAAAGTTCTTGAAGTAGGATCATGACACAAAAACAAGTTCAAGTAAGATTTTTACTCGAATTAAGATAGTTTATAGTTATAGAAATTGAATCAAAGTTTGAATATGAATATTATCTTGAATAAGAAAGATAACCTACTGTATATAACAAAGGTTTCTTGATCTTAGATGATTACTTGGAATGGATTAGAAAGCTTGGAAGTAAATTAGTAAACTTGAAGGGATTTTTGAAGTGTTCTTGAAGTGTTCTTCCTATGATGATTATAGCTTGATTCTTGAAGTGATTTTTGATGAAGATGATGATTAACTACTGGAAAAATACGTTCATAATAGTGTGTGTGTGTTGAGAGAGAATTAGAAAGAGAATTGGTAGTGAAATGGAGTGAATGATGAGTGGTAATTGGTGAGTGGTGAGTGGGGTTAAAAGGAGTTCTAGTTAGTTGACTAGCTCATGGTAGAAGTTAAAATTGATTAGTCATACATATCATAATCAAGATGCTAGTTCCTATTGGTATATACTCATAGTAAGTACGTTTTGAAGCTGTGTATAATACGGGTAAGAATACGACTAGAATTCTTGATGAAAGAAAAGAATGGGAAAGTAACTGTAACCATTTTCGTTAAGTATGAGTGTTTTGATATATGTCTTGAAGTCTTCCAAAAGTATTTTAATACATCTAAATACACTATATGTATATACCTTTTAACTGAGTCGTTAAGTCATCGTTAGTCGTTACATGTAAGTGTTGTTTTGAAACCTTTAAGTTAACGATCTCAATTAATGTTGTTAACCCATTGTTTATTATATCTAATGAGATGTTAAATTATTATATTATCATGATATTATGATATATTAATATATCTTAATATGATATATATACATTTAAATGTCGTTACAACGATAATCGTTACATATATGTCTCGTTTCGAAATCCTTAAGTTAGTAGTCTTGTTTATATGTATATAACTCATTGTTAATATACTTATGGAGATACTTACATATCATAATCTCATGTTAACCATATGTATATCCATATATATATCGTCATGTCATTTTTACAAGTTTTAACGTTCGTGAATCGCCGGTCAACTTGGGTGGTCAATTGTCTATATGAAACATATTTCAATTAATCAAGTCTTAACAAGTTTGATTGCTTAACATGTTGGAAACATTTAATCATGTAAATATCAATCTCAATTAATATATATAAACATGGAAAAGTTCGGGTCACTACATAAATGGCCAAGAGGTTGATGACAAAAAAAAAAAAAATAGAGTGTTGGGAACGCTCGATAGAAAATTTGGTACTGAAAAACGGATTGAGCTAACCATGAAGGAGACAAAAAAAAAATAAAAAAAATACAAGGACCAAACCCTAAATTCATAGAACCCAGATAAATCTGGATCCAACGAAATCTTAGAGAATATCCTGCTCCGTACCCACGTTAAAATCTTGCGGAAAATCTTCTTCATCAATCTTCGAACCTAGAAAATTCCAAGATATCATCATAAATATCTTCGATATTTCTGAGGATATTTTCATAAATATTCTTGTCCGAAATTATCTACCTCTTCGTGTTTTTTGTATTTCGTTATATTGAAAACTTCTGTAAAATCTAAGTATAAATTATGAATGAATTGTGGAGAAGTATTGGGAATTGAAGCATGAGTTAGTATAATATAATGGCGCTTGGCCAACGTGATTATATTACAGTAAGTCATGCTGGAAGTTCTATTAGAACATGATAATTCACAGATCATAACGTCATCATGTGCCATGTTACATAACTCTTTCATTCTAGTTAACTTCTGAATATATCAAGAAAATGTATTCTTAATGGTTCTATCTTCCGTGATGTTGATAAATTTGAAAATCAAATCGTGCTATCACGTTCCTTCCTGCTTAGAACATTATAATCATTCGAAACTCTATATCTACAAATTCTGGACCATTATTCGCTTGACTTGAAGTCGAGAAGAGAAAACAAAAGCATAGAGCTTCAAAATATTAGAGAAAATATAAAGCCCAATAACAACATGTAAATTACAAACCGTGTATATCAATGTTTATAGCAACATAAAGACATGGGAGAATTAAAAACACTATAACCCCAAGGGCGAAGTAGAAGAAAACAGATTCCTCCGGGAAAAGTTGAAAAAGGAAAATGATTGTTGTGATAGTAAGGATAAGGACAAGGATTAGAACTGGATTAAGCATTTTCACAATCTTTTGGATGTATGAACTAAGAAAGAAAGTATAGGAATGGTGAGAATAATGGAACGGAAGAGTTTAATTTATAATGGGAATATCAGACAGAGTAATCGAGGTAGATCATCGTATTTAATTATAGAGATCTTAATTTCCTTATTCGCTGAAGGATCAAATCTTTTAGATTTCGAAGATTTTCTTTATATCCCTTGAATTCCGGAATTCAACCATGACTAGTCAAAAGTTATAATGACACAAGTCTTTCTCATTTCACTATTTAGTGATAACTTCATTCATAATGTTTGGGTAATCGAATTATTTTATCCGTATTACTCAATGATGATAAAACTATATTTATCAATTCATATTCGTTATGAAAACATTTTTATTGTTAGCCATGACGACCTCACTCAAATTTTGGGCCAAAATTTCTTTAACGGGTAGGTACTGTAGTGACCCAGAAAATTTCGACTAATTTTAAATCAAACTCTCGATACGATATTGTATTTTCAACATGATAAGCAAAGCCTGTAGTATTGAGTCTCAAAAATTTTTAGAATGTTTTCATAACTGCATATGACCTTCGACTATTTCCTACGATTCAAGAACACTTGTTAGTAAATAAATATGTAAATATAAATGTTATATTAATGTTATTATTATTACATTCATTATAGTATCAATGTTAATTAATGTTAATGTTAATATTAATCCAAATATTTGTATTAAAAATACTATAAATTCTAACGTAAAATATATATATATATATATATATATATATATATATATATATATATATATATATATATATATATATATATATATATATATATATATATATATATATATATATATATATATATATATATATATATATAAAATCTGATATGTATAAATTGTAATATTACTAATATTGGTATTATTATTATCATTAATAATATTAATATTTTTGTAACTAATATTATTAATATCATCTAATTGTTAATATCACTATTAAAATCATTATTTTATTAATTTCATTAATATTAATAGTGTTATTATTATTAATATTAATTTTACTATTATTTTCAGTATTTTGATTATAATTAATATAATTATAATTATTAAATATTAATTCATCATTATTTAATAACAATTATGAAAAATTGTATATAAAGATTTGGTAAATCAGTGTTTGTTTTAGGTCATTATCCTTCTATTGTTAATTGATTCAATTGTACCAATCATAGATTAAATTCAAGGAAAAAAAATCCAAAATTCTATTAGCTATCAACTTCCCTTTCAATTTTCTAATATATTTCGGTACTAGCGAATGATTCTTGTCGAGTTTGTTAAGCTACAAAACAATCAATCACTTCATAATTTTTGTAATCAAAGACACCATTTGATCTTCTTCTTCTCTTTTCTTCAAAACCCACATGGGTGTTATCGCTATTATGTTTTCCATCACCCATACGCCCATGCTCAAACCATCAACCTTCATGAACAAACCTCGGGTACTACCATTAAATATGAAACGTCATTACCCAGATCGATCCCTGAATTCATTTGCTTTCTTTCTACATTGGCAACCATGACACCACTAACCATCAAAGACTACCACCACCTTCTATCTCTCTAACGTCTCATCTCTCTCTCTCTCTCTCTCTTCATCTATTCAAAAGTAAAACACCAAAACCACCCCACGAAACAATTACCTCGCTATATATTTTTTATCACAGAAAAACAGCTGCTACAGCCCTTTAAAGTCGAGTTGCTGCTGCAGCTACATCTGCCTTGTCATCACTATTTCTGCCGAGCAAAACCACCCTAAAATGCCACCCATTTGATAGATACTGCTCCTGTGGATGATTGCTACTACTGTGCGGTATACTTTCTTTTTCTATTCAGCTCAACAGTCACCACCACAACATCCTTATATATATATATATATATACATATATATATATATATATATATATATATATATATATATATATATATATATATATATATATATATATATATATATATATATATATATATATATATATATATATATATATTTTGTACTAGGGCTGTGTTATTTTTCTGCTTGTGGTTATAAATAAACACCCTCACCTTTTAATTATGCCCTTCTCTTTATTGGCTGACAGTCCTCCAGCATCCAATCCCACGATCCATTAGTGGGTATAAAGTAATATGTGGTTGGACTTATGAATTCAATTAACCAAATAATTATACAAGAAAGTGGGACCGAAAAATTTTCTATTTAACTTGGGCCAAACGTTTGATAAAGGAGCTGCAAAAGCGAGTTGGGTTAGTGAAGTTGGTATACGTATTTTTTATTGTTGCCATCGAGACTAACGGATTCCCATTAAGAATTATGAGATGATAATATGAAAATGATAAGATATTTATGGATACATAAAGGTGATGATGAGTCACCGAAATTGAAACAATAAGTATTCTATAAACCACTTGATAATAGGTAGGGTTGGGTAATTTATTTTACTCAAAAGAAAAGCTCCAAGGTGGTCGATATGGGTATGATTGAGAAGGGAGGAAGATGACTGCTAGTCTACCACTTAATTTTTTTTGGGGAGACAAGTATTAACATAACCCCACTTGGGTTATTAAGGATTAATTAGAATGATAAAGTTGAGTGGAGTTTAAAGAATTCGGTTATACATAAAATGGTATAGTTAAAGATGATAAGTATAGATTAGGATATATGATAACCGTGGATGATAATATGGAGATAAATACGATTACGATTAAAGGTTATGAGCATGATGTGATGATGATTACATGATGATATGGGGACGGATGGATATATATCAGTGGATTTAAAATGCAAGAAAATCAATATTGCATGTGAATATGGGAAAGTGTTGGCCGACAAAATGGGATGGCATTTCATTATTTTTTTTTTAAATGATACCTCCTGTTCTACCTAATGCAAACCGAACCCCACTTATTAGCCATCCTTCCATTTTCATTTTTTTTTTCTTTTTTTTTGGACCGTGATTTTTGGTCAACGATTTTTTTTTTTGATGACACATAATCATGATGATGAGGGGATATATGATGATATTAATAGGTCATGGTAGTTGTGTTTCTAATCGATCCACACAGAAGCAAAAACCGAATTTAGTGTTTTCCTTTTTGGCTTTTTATTTGTATTGGGCTAGTAGTATTTAAGTTAAGCCTTGTTCAATTGGATATTGGGCCGTTGGTATTAGACTAAGCCCAATAGACCTATGGTCCGACTATTCTACTCCTATTGATAGCGAACTAGTACTGTAACTAATCCGTTTCTTTGGACAAACAAATATGAAGATGGTGAGGGTGTATTAAGATCATGAAGCATGATGAGAGACTATTAGATGAAGATAGTATTATGATGGAGATGGAGTGATGATCATAATGATGAAAGGATTAGACTTATGGTTTATGACGATGATGGTATTGATTATGGAAAAGATGATCATAAAAAGGGTTTAATGAAAGAGAAGGAAGAAACAGAAAACGGATTTACATAATTGATTGGGTTAAAATGAAGGAGGAAAGCAAACCGTTTCATATATGTTAGGTAATTAATCGAGCAGTAAAAACTAAAACAAACGGAAGGTCCATTGGTTAAGAGTGTTATCGGGTTAGTGGGACGTCGCGGGTTCAAACCCGGACTTTGGCATTTTTAAAGGAATACTTCTTTCAGGTAGTTTACTTATTACTTAATATTAATATTAATATTATTTATTATTATTATTATTAAGATTATTATTATTACAATAAAAGTTAGTTATATAAAGATATACTTAAGAAAACTATTTTTTTATAAAATATTTATTTAAAGTATATAAAGTAAACATATTTAAGTTAATAATGAAACACATGAATTACTAAAAAAATAACAGTTATATTAATAATAATACATAAATTTATTTGACTTCAATTATATGTGTTGATATATATTTATATATACATGATATAGGTTCGTGAATCTGAGGCCAACCCTGCATTATTCAGTTTGTCATTGTCGTCATACGTATTTTTACTACAAAATACAATATGGTGAGTTTCATTTGCTCCCTTTTACTCTTTACATTTTTGGGACTGAGAATACATGCGCTGTTTTTACAACTGCTTTATTAAATGCTTTTGAAATATATTTTGAACTGCGAATACATAAAATGCTTTTATAAATGTTTGACGAGATAGACACAAGCAAAACATTCCTCGAATGAATTATTATGCAGACAGAAGTTCTGCGAATTATTATTGAATTATGTGGACATGATAATTGCCACCATTGAATTATGTGGACATGATAATTGCCACCATTGAATTATGTAGACATGATAATTGCCACCATTGAATTATGTGGACATGATAATTGCCACCAATTGATGTGAATGTTATGTATCGAGAGAATGATTTTTATACACAGGTTATGTGTAATATATTTTGTACACGAGATATGTGTACGGTTACTAAGATTTATGAAAAAAGGATTTCGTACACGAGAAAGGTGTACTGTATTTAAAAGATATCGCATGTACATTACAGGTGGGTATAGGATTCGGGCCCATTTATACCATGCAGCATTTAAATCTTGTGGTCTATCAAAATGATGAATTTTATTGTTTTATGATAAACTTATGAACTCCCCAACCTTTTGGTTGACACTTTAAAGCATGTTTATTCTCAGGTATGAAAGAAATCTTCTGCTGTGCATTTGCTCATATTACATGGAGTCGTTCATGGCATATAAAGGTCAGAACCTCGCAATGGGACCAACTGTTGAAGACTTCGTCCAGATGGATTAGGACGGGTCACTACATTATTGGGTTAGCGGGACGTCGCGGGTTCAAACCTGGACTTGGGCATTTTTTTTTAAGGATTACTTCTTTGAGGTAGAATTCCTATTTACTTATTATTGTTAATTTTATTATTATTATTATTATTATTATTATTATTATTATTATTATTATTATTATTATTATTATTATTATTAATATCATTATCATGATGTATAAATATACATGAATATTATCATTATTTTGATTATCATTAATAATATTATTATTATCATGGTTATTATTACTATAAGTATTTTTATTAATAAGTATTGTTACTATTATTATATTTATAAGAGAATACAACTTTTATTTATTAGTATTATTTTATCAAATAACAATTAGTTACATAAAACTATAATTAATACATATAACATATAATTTAACAAGTATATCATTAATAATATATATTCATCCGATTACAATTATATGTGTTAATATATATAAATGATATAGGTTCGTGAATCCGAGGCCAACCTTGCATTGTTCAGTTCCGTCGTATGTATATTTTTACTACAAAATATCGTATTGTGAGTTTCATTACTCCCTTTTTAAATGCTTACGCAATATATTTTTTTGGGACTGAGAATACATGCGCTTTTATAAATGTTTTACGAAATAGACACAAGTAATCGAAACTACATTATATGTTTGAATGATCGAAGCCGAATATGCCCCTTTTGCTTGGTAACCTAAGAATTAGTAAACCGATCTACTAATTGACGTGAATCCTAAAGATAGATCTATTGGGCCTAACGAACCCCATCCGTTGGAGCGGATGCTTTAGTACTTCGATGTTGTTTTATATCATGTTCGATGGATGTCCCGGAATGATAGGGGATATTCTTATATGCATCTAGTTAATGTCGGTTACCAGGTGTTCAATCCATATGAATGATTTTTGTCTCTATGCATGGGACGTATATTTATGAGAACTGAAAATGAAAATCTTGTGGTCTATTAAAATGATGAAAATGTTTATTTATGTTAAACTAATGAACTCACCAACCTTTTGATTGACACTTGAAAGCATGTTTATTCTCAGGTATGAAAGAAATCTTCTGCTGTGCATTTGCTCATTTTAGAGATATTACTTGGAGTCATTCATGACATATTTCAAAAGACGTTGCATTCAAGTCATTGAGTTCATCAAGATTATTATTAAGTCGATTATAGTTGGGTATATTATGAAGTGGTATGCATGCCGTCAACTTTCGATGAAATGAAAGTTTGTCTTTTAAAAACAAATGCAATGTATGTGAAATGTATCATATAGAGGTCAAGTACCTCGCGATGTAATCAATTGTAATGTATTCGTCCAGATGGATTAGTACGGGTCGTTAGAGTAGGGGTCGTGCTTGATCATGCATAGCCTTTTACTTATTTTCTTAAAAGAAATCTTTTGACACAAAACATAAGTTTTCAGCTTAATCGTTCCGCTCTAATAAATGTTCCGAAAATCGATTTCTAGCAATTTTATTAGATCTTTTGGGCAAAAACAAGGTAAGAATTTTTCAAAATTACCGAATATCCATTGCTTAATTGCTTTTGGGCAAAAGAATTTTTCAAAACTTGGCTTTTTATGGTTACTTGACCTTTAAAAACCTTTAAAAACTTTACCCATTACCCCATACTTAGAAGAACATTGTCCCTAATGTTCTCTAGAAAGAATATTTTAATACTTTATAAATTAAGGACATTGACTTTTAAAATTTCTAAGTTAGTTGTGGGGGTTACCCCACACTTAGAGATTTTAGTGCGTTATAATCGAAATAGGTTTGAGGAAGGATTACTTCCCTATGGTCGTGTTATTTTCCTAGTGTTGGGCCTTCCAACGGTTAATCTCCTAGGGACCAGTCTGTTTTGAAAATATTTCTGCATGAAGAACAAAAAGAGAAAGGCAGCATTTCCACTATATATAACTTTTTTAGTACAATGCTTCAAAAAGAAAAAAGTAAAAGTAAAATAAAGTAAAGTAGTCTATGGAATACTATCCTGGTCAATGTGCTGAGTCGGCACTGCGAAGTATCTGAAGTTATCATCATCATCCTCTAGCCTCGGTAATTACTCGAGAGGTTGCCCTATATCCAACTCAGGGCCTAGTAGTGAATCCAAACATAGGTCTGACGGCAGCTCTAGGTGGGATAGGCTCGGGAAAGGCTCCTCGTCAGGTATGCTCCCGGTGATCTCAAATGCCTGGGCCGTTGGTGGTTCAACTGATATGGGAATAGTGACTAAGTGACAACCCTTAGGTAGCTCAGTGACTGGAACTGGCTCGGTGACTGGAGCAGGTGGCGTGATGTGAATAGGAGTAGCATGTTCAGGCATGGCAGCTGAGGAAACTGAGTGAACTGAGGCCGGTGTGGAACGCCTGGGGGTAGCTTATCATTTCGGCTGAACACGGCGCACTACCCTAAATGAAGACGGGCCCAGAGTACTACGCGGCATCCCCTCACGCTAAAGGTATGCTCTAAAAGCTCGGTAGAGTCTCTACTAGTCTCTGAGTAGTGCCCATGCAACATCAGGGCACTTAAAGTGGCTCCATAGTGTATCACCGTCTGTGGCTCATGTATCTCTGGTAGCTGTGTGTGCTCGGCTGGTCTCCTGGCTAGACGTCTAGATCGTCGAACGGGAGGAACTGGCGGTGTTGTGCCAATGTCCTCCTCAACACTCTCCAATATCAATCGCCTTGGGCCTAATTGCCCTGTTGATGGCATGTTCTGATCAGCACTGCTTCTGGATTAGTAAACTCTAGGAGTCCTCCTCCTGCGAACTGGATGTAAGCTGAAGCTCCCGAACTTGGCATTTTTTGCCTGAACACATTCAACAAACTTGTAAGTACTAAGCGCAAGTATGGCGCTTAGTTGTTAGTACACATAGATAATATCTTAAGACTGAAAATAATTGAAATAAAAATAATAAGTAATAAAAAGGATAAGCAAGGGGTGCCTCCCAAGAGCGCTTTGTTTATCAACTCATTACAGCTCGACTTTTCCTTGTCAGGTCGTTAGAATGGATCAAAGGAGAAGCGGTGCTCCTCCTGATTGTGGTCTTCTCGATAAGCTTTTAACCGGTGGTCGTTGACTTTGAAGTTGCCAGTAGGTCCTTCCAATTCCACGGCTCCTCGTGGAAAATCATGTACAACTTTGTATGGGCCACTCCATCTTGATCTAAATTTTCCTGCGAACTTCTTGAACCGAGAATTGAAGAGCAAAACTTTATCTCCAGGGGTGAACTTTGTAGGAATCAATTTTGCATCATGCGTAAGCTTCGATCGTTCCTTGTAAATGTATGACGTTTCATATGCTTGGTCTCTTAATTCTGCGAGTTTGTTCATTTGCATCTTCTGATGTTTTGCGGTAACCAAGGGATCGAGGTTGCAGGTCTTCAGCGCCCAGAGAGCTTTATATTCAAGTTCTAGCGGAAGGTGACAGGCTTTTCCATAGATCATGCAATAGGGTGTAGTTCCTAGAGGATTCTTGTAAGCAGTCCGGAATGCCCACAGAGTATCATCTAGTTTCTCGGCCCATTTATTTCCATGATGGCCGACAGTTTGTTCTAAGATTCTTTTGAGTTCTCTGTTCGTGACCTCTGCTTGTCCGTTAGTCTGCGGATGATAGGCAGTGGATATTTTGTGGGTAACTCCGTGTTGTTGCATCACCTTCATAAATTGGGTATTACAGAAGTGTGTGCCTCTATCACTTATTATAGCACGGGGAGCCCCAAATCTGCAGAAGAGTCTCTTCAGGAAGTTGGTGATGACTTTGGCATCATTATTTGAAAATGCTTAGGCTTCCACCCATTTGGAGACGTAATCTACTACTACGAGGACATATTCTTTCCCATTAGACTTTACAAGCTCTTGCGCATCTCGGAATATAGATGTCCAATAGAATCCTGATTCATAGACTTTTCTTGCGGTTAAATTTTCTCCATGATGACATTGGTGAAGAATCCCTGCTGCTTGTTTCTCATGTACGCACCTCCTGATTATATGATCAGGGCAAATTCTAAACAGGTAAGGATCTTCCCAGTAGTAGTACTTGGCATCCCTGAAGAACTTCCTTCTTCGGGAGGTGCTCATTTCCTTTTGTATTACTCCGGCAACTAGGTAGTTGGCCATGTCAGCATACCAAGGAGTGTCAGTAAATTGTGATCCTATGTGAGTTTGTCCTAAACTCATAAGCTGTTTTTTTTTGGAAATTTATCTCTGATATCTTGTTCAGCAAGTTTTTCCATCGCTGGATTCTCCAAATGACTAAGATGGTCTGCTGTGACGTTCTCTACTCCTTTCTTATCTTTAATCTCAATATCGAATTCCTAAAGGAGTAAGATCCATCGTAGGAGTCTTAGTTTCACGTATTGCTTAGTGAATAGATATTTGAGGGCTGAATGATCTGTATAGACTGTAGTTTTGGACAGGATGAGATAGGAACGGAATTTGTTGAAGGCGAATACTACAGCTAGCAGCTCCTTTTCCGTGGTAGTGTAATTCTCTTGAGCTCCGATTAAGATTTTGCTTGCGTAATAGATTAGATGAAAGTGCGTATCTACCCGTTGTCCAAGCACAGATCCAACTGTGAAGTCACTCGCATCACACATGATTTCAAATGGTAGACTCCAATCAGGAGCTATCATGATGGGCGCATGTGTTAGCTGTTCTTTCAAATAGTTGAATGCTTTTCGACATACTTCATCGAAGACAAACGGGACTTCATTTCCTATGAGATGAGTGAGAGGTCGTGTGACCTTTGAAAAATCCTTAATGAAACATCGGTAAAAACCGGCATGTCCAAGGAAAATCCTTACCGCTCTTACTGTGGTAGGTTCTGGAAGTTTAGTAATGGTCTCAATCTTAGCCTTATCGACTTCAATTCCTGCTTTTGAAATCTTATGTCTTAAACTATCCCTTCTTTAACCATGAAGTGTCATTTTTCCCAATTCAGAACTAAATTTGACTCTTCACACTGGGTGAGCATCTTGTCAAGGTTTGAAAGGCATAAATTAAAGGTACTACCAAAGACTGAGAAGTCATCAATGAAGACTTCCATACAACGTTCAATCATATCGTGGAATATTGCTACCATGCATCGCTGGAATGTAGCTAGTGCATTGCATAACCCAAAGGGCATGCGTCATTAAGCAAATGTTCCATAAGGACAAGTAAAGGTTGTCTTTTCTCGGTCCTTTGGATCGAGGGGAATTTGAAAGTAGCCGGAAAAATTGTCAAGGAAACAGTAGTATTCATTTCCTGATAGACGTTCCAACATTTTATAGATGAAAGGTAATGGAAAATGATCCTTTCGGGTTGCATCGTTTAGTTTACGATAATCTATACAAACCCTCCAACCGGTGACTTCCCGAGTTGGAATAAGTTCATTATTCTCATTTTGGATTACGGTTGTCCCTCCCTTTTTGGGTACCACTTGAACAGGACTAACCCATGGCGAATCAGAGATAGGATAGATCAGACCGGCATCCAGAAGTTTGATTACTTCTTTCTTGACGACTTCTTGAATCATAAGGTTGACCCTTCTTTGCCTCTGAACTGAAGGTTTGAAATCATCTTCCATGAAGATCTTGTGGGTGCAATAGTTAGGACTGATCTCTTTGATGTCGGAGATCTTCCAAGCAATTGCCTTCTTATGCGATTTCAAAACTTGAATCAATTTCGCCTTCTCTTGTGGCATGAGGTCTTTTGAAATAATTACAGGGAGTTGCGATTCTCCTTCTAAGAATGCATACTCCAGATTGTCGGGTAACTTCTTTAATTCCAATTCCGGAGGTCCCTTGATAGATGGGTTCATCCTAGCTTTCTCCTTTCGGGCTAATGAGTCATACTTCTCCTGGAATTATGATTCTTCAGTAGCGGTCACTGATGCTATTTGTTCTTCATTTTTGGAAATTGTCCTTCTTAATGCTTCCTCTTCAGAAACATCTTCTTTATTTTCGAAGGTAGGTTCAGGAAACTCCTCACAGTCCTCCTTTGACTGGGGTTCCTGATATACTAGAATGAAATCCGTTTCTTCATTCGGTCTTCTCCTTAATAGAGGTAAAGGAATGCCTTGTCCTAGTGGTGCTATTTGAATAGACTTGCCAAGAAAATTACTTTCAGAGAGGGGAGATTTGTGTTGACTAAGGTTTATGGCGGAATGGTTGTCAAGATTTCCTTCAGGAGGTGTAAAGAATAGTGTGATGACCCGGGAATTTCCGACTAAATTTAAACTTAATCTTGATATGATTTCGATACGATAAGCAAAGTATGTAATGTTGAGTCTAGAAAATTTTGAAACAATGTTCATATATTCAATTGACTTTCAACTGTTTCCGATGATTCACGAACCATTGCTTGTAAATATGTGGATATATATAAATATGTGTATATATAAATATATGTATAATATATATAATAACATGAACGTTAATAAACTATTATATACATTTATTGTTATAAATAAATATGTACAATAAAATACATTGTAATAAAAACTATTATTTTATATGTATATATATATCTTAATCATTTAATATATATTTATGTGAATAGTAAATTTTGTTATTTAAAACTGTTTATATATATACATAGTGTATATTAAATAAATTTAATTTTGAGCTTAAATGGTAAATGTCTGTAACTTTCGGTTGACGTTTAATTATTTTAAAATAGATCTAATATATATATATATATATATAAGAAGTTCTAAAATAAATGTTGTTTCAAAATTTGATTAAAAAGACAATAGTTTTGATAAATATTTTTTTTTCCATTTCAATCTAAGTTTTTGTACTCCGTACATATAAATTGGAACAGAAAATAAATATTTTTCGAACCTTTTTGATCAGGTTTCAAACAGTTAATGAGTGAAATAATTAAATATGTTTAATCAAAAAAAATTGGGATTTTTAGGAACACTTTTATATGTTAACTGTTTAGCAATGGACACAATATAATACTCCGTGAATTAGATATTATTATTAAAGAAACCATTATTTTTTTTATCATTAATAATATTATTATCATTTTTTATGATTTTTGTATCATTATTACTTATTATTATTATGGATATAATGATGATTATTATTATTATTATTATTATTATTATTATTATTATTATTATTATTATTATTATTATTATTATTATTATTATTATTATTATTATTTTTATTATTATTAATATATTTATTAATTATAAATATTAATCTAAAAAAAAAGTCAAGAACTAGTACCATTCTGTTACCCATTTCAATCCAACTTTTTCAAATTTTGTTTTCTGTCTTTAATCTGTTAGATGTCCATTTCACAACTCAATTAGGATCAATGCAATCACTCTATAAAAGAATTATTCTGCAATTCATTAAGTAAAACATAAAAAATCACAAAATAAGCTCGACACTCTGTACATTCATCTTTTTCACCATATTTTGATTTCGAATGAATTTCCAAAATGTAATAATGCAGTCTTGTTAGAAATCGTCTATCTAAACTATCCATAAGTTTTCAATCTTCAATTCTTTCTATCAATTTCTAATTTGAGAGTCAGAGTTTTGGTTTTCAAAGTCAACTAAGTGTTCTTGAATCAAATTCAAGTTTGTTTTGATATCTCCAGTTAATTTGATGATCCATAAAGTTTATAGGAATGATTTGCAACACAATTCATGTTGTAATCATAACCTATAACACTCTTAATCTAAAAATCAATTTTTGAGTTCTTGAGTTCTTCACAGTAATATACACTAACGTAAATTCGAAACAAATTTCAAAAACTAAAAATTCAGAGTTGTTAGGAATCATTTACTTAAACTTCCTGTAAAATCTCAAGTTCCAATTCCTAATAACGAATTCGAATTTGCGAGTCAAAGTTAAATTGTCAAAAGTCAACTGTTTTGTTCTTGGAGAAATTAGAGCTTGTTTTGATGTTTTAAGTTCAATTGACGATTTCAATAGTTTTTAGGAATGATTTGAAATATGTTTCATGTCGTAAAGATTGTCCAAAACGAACTCAAAATTGAAAACACACATTTTTATTTTTTGTTTCATGTTTGTTTAGAAGTCCTAAAGCCATTTTGATGATTAACTATTAAGAATGAAGTTGTTTGATTGTTTAGATTTTGGTGAAGAAGATGAAGTGGGTTGAAACATGTAATAGATAAGTATTTGGATTTGTATTATAAATCAGAAAAACTGAAATGGAGGAATGGTTAAGGGTGTTGATGAGTGAGCGAGAGGTCTCGGGTTCGAGCCCGGCTTGGTGCAATCTTTTTAAAACTGACTCCTAAGGTAGTTTTATACTTTTAAAAATTATTATTATTATTATTAATATTATTATTATTATCCTTAGTCAGGTATTTCTACAATTATTAATTTTGCAAAACAAAAGATATATATGTAAATATATTATTACATAAAATATACTAATATTATATAAAATTATGTTTCAACTAATATTATTGATATAACATTAATTAAATATCAAATAAGTATCATAATATATTATAAGAATAATTAATACATAACAAATATATAAACTTAATTGATTTATACTATAATGTGTTAATACTTGATATAGGTTCGTGAATCCGAGGCCAACCATGCATTGTTCAATGTCGTCATATGTATTTTTACTACAAAATACAGTATTGTGAGTTTCATTTACCTTTTTACCCTTTATATTTTTGGGCTGAGAATACATGCGCAACTTTTATAACTGTTTTACGAAATAGACACAAGTAATCGAAATTACGTTCTATGGTTGAATGATCGAAACTGAATATGCCCCTTTTTATTAAGTCTGGTAATATAAGAATTAGGGAACAGACACTCTAATTGACGCGAACTCTAAAGATAGATCTATCAGCCCCAACAAGCCCCATCCAAAGTACCGGATGCTTTAGTACTTCGAAATTTATATAATGCCCGAAGGAGGATCCCAGAATGATGGGGATATTCTAATATGTATATTGTGAATGTCGCTTACCAGGTGTTCAATCCATATGAATGATATTTTTGTCTCTATGCATGGGACGTATGTTTATGAGAAATTGAAATATGAAATCTTGTGGTCTATTAAAATTATGGAATGATTATTTATGTTAAACTAATGAACTCACCAACCTTTTGGTTGACACTTTAAAGCATGTTTATTCTCAGGTACGAAAGAAATCTTCCGCTGTGTATTTGCTCATTTTATAGATATTACTTGGAGTCATTCATGGCATATTTCAAAAGATGTTGCATTCGAGTCGTCGAGTTCATCAAGATTATTATCAAGTCAATTATAGTTGGATATATTATGAAATGGTATGCAAGCCTGTCAATTTTTGATGAAATGAAAGTTTGTCTTTTCAAAAACGAATGCAATGTTTGTAAAATGTATCATATAGAGGTCAAGTACCTCGCGATGTAATCAACTGTTGTGAATCGTTTATAATCGATATGGACTTCGTCCGGATGGATTAGGATGGGGCGTTGAAGTTGGTATCAAAGCGGTGGTCTTAGCGAACCAGGTCTGCATTATTGTGTCTAACTGATAAGTCGTTAGGATGCATTAGTGAGTCTGGACTTCGGCCGTGTCTGCATGTCAAAAGTTTTGCTTATCATTTAGTGTCAAAAATTATTTGCTTATCATCCTTAAAATCTAGACACGTCTTACTGCCTCTATTGCATAGACAGTGTATAGATAAGTTCATATCTTAGCGTATATGTTATTGTTACCTTTGCCTGACAGCTTCCGTAGATTCCTCCATAATTTATGGGATTTTAGTATTATATATGCATATGTAAATTATGTATTGCAGGGTACTAATATACATCCTATAATCTATTTCTTATCGAAAATCCTTCATCTGATCGTACGAGATGAATTCCTCAAGCAGTTCGAATTCCTCGGATTCCGATGGCTATTTCTATATGGAGTTTCACCTATCAGCGTCACCGGAATGAATCAATCAATCAGTCATCCCCAATTCATCTGATGGGTTCGTAGTCGACTTAATCAATGGAGACGCGAAGAAGGAGATCCCTTCCATAAAACGAATTCACCTATTGACAATGTACCTGAAGCGTTTACCGGCGAACCTGTTCGAGACACCATTTTCTCTCTCACTTCCAGAGTGTCTCGTCACGATCATATACTATCTCAGATTCTAAACCTCATTCATCCGCTCGTTCGAACCGACAATCATCTTAGTATAATAGAAGAAGTCAACGAGCTTCACGCCCGAGTTGTAGCCTTGGAAAAGATAGTGCAAAATTTACCAGCTTCAGCAACATCACTGGCATCAACAGTGCCATCAATAACAGTACCAATACCATCAACAATCCATGCCTCAACATCTCACTCTGTACCTCAAGTATAATCATCGTTCTACGTATCGTTCTACATCATTTATCTTCGTTCGACATGGCGATTATGTAATCTCTAATGTTTTAGAGATTATATATTCTTGTTCCAACGGTAAATCAAATGAGTTTAATATCATATTGACTCATTAAATCCATGATTACATCTGAAGAAAATATATATGTATATATATTTTCATATAGATTGTAATTAAAAATTCTTGTGTACAAACTGTTAATGGTGAAAATATTTTAACGGGTAGGTAATACCCGAGGAGTATTTAGATTTCACATTAATAAGTTACACTGTACATTCTTCGAATATAATTCAACAGTCGTTTACTATCCTACTTACGTCCACCGATATACAAATCCGTTCACCACAGAATAACCATATTCATCCAATTTCATATTTGGATTTTGATTTATCAAAAATCAAGTGGCATAATGAAGGAAACATTTGACAAAATAAAATTTGTTAGAAACAAACAAATTAACTATGAGAAATTTTGTTAAGAATCCACGCTAACTGTTCCTAACTAATTGTTCCCAGCTAACTGATAACACTTTATTTATCGCAATTTAATTATTGCAATTTACATTCTCACAATTTTATTTATCGTCATTTAATTTCTGTTATTTACTTTACGCACTTTATTTATCGTCATTAAATTTCTGTTATTTATTTTTACGCACTTTAAATATCGGGACACGTATACAAGGTTTTGACATATCATATCGACCCATCTATATATATTATTTAGAATAACCATAGACACTCTATATGCAGTAATGCGGGAGTTAGCAATACAGGGTTGAGGTTGATTCTATAATAATATATATACTTTGAGTTGTGATCGAGTCTGAGACGTATACGGGTCACGACACGTATTAATTAATTCGAATATTATATAGTAAACTATATATGAATTATTATTTGCACACTGCTAACTGTGGACTATCAACATTGGACAATTAAAATGAATTAAAATATTGATTATAACATATGAAACTAAACATTTCTTCAAGTTTGCCACTTAGTCTCATCTTAAACCTCATTTGTATCTTGACAATTACAGTCTGCGTTCAAACCTTTCATGATTCTTGAAAACACCTCAATCGAGAGGATGAACCAACCACACTTCATCTACGGAAGAAAAGATTTATGCATATAGTTATGCACATAAGAAACTCTCGGCAATTGAGTAAAAGTTTAACACATAGCCGCGTCAGATCCTTTGGCATTTATTAGCAAAAATAACTTTGCAATCCCTTTTCAAAGTAGCCAATTTTGTCACAGCTCCAGCAGGTCAACTTTGACTTTTCATTCGAAGTAACCTTACTATAAATCCTGATATATACAATTACCCTTTTGATACCAGAGAATTCTTTTATATTCCACCATATTACCAGCACACGTACCAGCAACCTTGTTGCTTCTTGGCTTAAATTTCTCTGACAAATCATTATATTTATTCATTGAAATCCTATCATATACTCATCCGCATCTTGTAATGAGAACTGCCATACCAATTATCGGGAATCAGCCATCAGTACTTTGAAAACTCACAGCATATCTACATCAACAGTTATATGTATGACATTTATCTCTTAGAATTATGATCTCTCATTCTGAAATTCTGAAAAGCACTCAGTCACAAATCAATACTCTGAATGTTGAAAAAAAGCTGAATAAAGCAGCAGAAACCATAGACAACCATAAACGCCCTTAATCATCGGAAGTTTGATGACAAAGAATAGTATGTTGGAAAAGCTCAGAAAAGTTAGAACTGGAAAACTGATTGAGCAAACTACGAAGGAGTCTTTGAACAAATCACAAGAACTAAGCTTGTACATTAAGAATCCTGATGATTCTGTTTCTGATGAAATCTTTAGCGAATACCTTGCTTCTGACTCCAAACTCTTGCGGATAAATTTTCTTCACCACCCTTCGATATTAGAAATTCCAAGATATCATCGTATCTTTCATTATAAATATCCTCTATATTTCTGAAGATATTTTCATAACTATTCTAATCTGAAATCATTAATCTCTTCGTGCTATCAGTGTTACATCATATAGAAACTGTTAGTTTCTATATTCTGTAAACTTTTGAGCTTAAAATATGAATGTTATTGAAGTAATGTTCGGAACCGAAGCATGAGTTAGTATAATATAATGACACTTGATCAACGTGATTATATTACAATAAGTCATGCTGAGTTTCTAAATGGAACATGATGATTCATAGATCATAACGTCATCATGTGCCATGTTACACGACTCTTACGTTCTGTCTAATCTATAAACATATTAAGAACATATTTTTCTTGATAGTCCTATCTTTCCTTGAATTCTGGTAATTTAACAAATCAAATTGTGCTATTACTGTTTCTTTCTTAGGACACTAACAATGTTCATTCTGAAACTTATATCTGCGAATTCTGGACCATTACCAGAGATGCACAATCGCAAGAAGAAGAAGAAACGAAGGGACAAAGCTCCGAAATATAAATTGGAGTATAAATCGCAGCAAATAAGGGGGGAAGTATTAACTGTGGATGACAGTGATTATAGGAGACAGGAATAGGGACATTGAAATATAAGGAAGAATATAAAGCCCAACAACAACACCGAAATTACAAATTGTGGATATCAGTGTGTATAGCAATATAAAGACACGGGAGGATTATAAATACAATAATCCCTAGAGCATAGTAGAAATAAACAGATTCATTCTGTGGAAGTTGAAAAAGGAGAATGATTGTTACGACAGTCAGGATAAGGACAAGGATTAGAATTGGATTAAGCATTTTCACAATCTTCTGGATTTGGGAATTGAGTATAGAAGTGGTGAAAACTAATGGAACGGAAAAGGTAAATTTATAATGGAAATATCAGATGTAGTAATCGGGACAAATCATCGCATTTAATTATAGAGATCTTAATTTCCTTATTCGCCAAATAATCAAATCTTTTAGATTTCGAAGATTTTCTTTATATCCCTTGAATTCCGGAATTTAATCAAGACGACGTCAAAAGTTAAGACAAACTTTATTTTCTAAATTCAACCCTGACTCTGTCAAAAGTTAAGATGAATCTTTACTTTCCTATTTCACTCTTTGGTGATAGCTTCATTCGTGCTCTTCGAATAATCGAATTATTTTATCTGTATTATGCAATAATGATAAAACTCTATTTATCAGCTCATATTCGTCAGGAAAACATATTTATCGTTAGCCATAACGACCTCACTCAAATTTCGGGACGAAATTTCTTTAACGGGTAGGTACTGTGACGACCCGGGAATTTCCGACTAAATTTAAACTTAATCTTGATATGATTTCGATACGATAAGCAAAGTATGTAATGTTGAGTCTAGAAAATTTTGAAACAATGTTCATATATTCAATTGACTTTCGACTGTTTCCGATGATTCACGAACCATTGCTTGTAAATATGTGGATATATATAAATATGTGTATATATAAATATATGTATAATATATATAATAACATTAACATTAATAAACTATTATATACATTTATTGTTATAAATAAATATGTACAATAAAATACATTGTAATAAAAACTATTATTTTATATGTATATATATTTTAATCATTTAATATATATTTATGTGAATAGTAAATTTTGTTATTTAAAACTGTTTATATATATACATAGTGTATATTAAATATATTTAATTTTGAGCTTAAATGGTAAATGTCTGTAACTTTCGGTTGATGTTTAATTATTTTAAAATAGATCTAATATATATATAAGAAGTTCTAAAATAAATGTTGTTTCAAAATTTGATTAAAAAGACAATAGTTTTGATAAATATTTTTTTTACCATTTCAATCTAAGTTTTTGTACTCCATAAATATAAATTGGAACAGAAAATAAATATTTTTCGAACCTTTTTTATCAGGTTTCAAACAGGTAATGAGTGAAAAAATTAAATATGTTTAATCAAAAAAATTGGGATTTCTAGGAACACTTTTATATGTTAACTGTTTAGCAATGGACACAATATGATACTCCGTGAATTAGATATTATTATTAAAGAAACCATTATTTTTTTTTATCATTAATAATATTATTATCATTTTTTATGATTTTTGTATAATTATTACTTATTATTATTATGGATATAATGATGATGATTATTATTATTATTATTATTATTATTATTATTATTATTATTATTATTATTATTATTATTATTATTATTATTATTATTATTATTATTATTATTATTATTATTAATATATTTATTAATTATTAATATTAATCTCAAAAAAAAGTCAAGAACTAGTACCATTCCGTTACCCATTTCAATCCAACTTTTTCAAATTTTGTTTTCTGTCTGTAATCTGTTAGATGTCCATTTCACAACTCAATTAGGATCAATGCAATCACTCTATAAAAGAATTATTCTGCAATTCATTAAGTAAAACATAAAAAATCACAAAATAAGCTCGACACTCTGTACATTCATCTTTTTCACCATATTTTGATTTTGAATGAATTTCCAAAATGTAATAATGCAGTCTTGTTAGGAATCGTCTATAAAAACTATCTGTAAGTTTTCAATCTTCAATTCTTTCTATCAATTTCTAATTTGAGAGTCAAAGTTTTGGTTTTCAAAGTCAACTAAGTGTTCTTGAATCAAATTCGAGTTTGTTTTGATATCTCCAGTTAATTTGATGATCCATAAAGTTTATAGGAATGATTTGCAACACAATTCATGTTGTAATCATAACCTATAACACTCTTAATCTAAAAATCAATTTTTGAGTTCTTGAGTTCTTCACAGTAATATACACTAACGTAAATTCGAAACAAATTTCAAAAACTAAAAATTCAGAGTTGTTAGGAATCATTTACTTAAACTTCCTGCAAAATCTCAAGTTCCAATTCTTAATAACGAATTCGAATTTGCGAGTCAAAGTTAAATTGTCAAAAAGTTAACTGTTTTGTTCTTGGAGAAATTAGAGCTTGTTTTGATGTTTTAAGTTCAATTGACGATTTCAATAGTTTTTAGGAATGATTTGAAACATGTTTCATGTTGTAAAGATTGTCCAAAACGAACTCAAAATTGAAAACAAAAATTTTTTTTTCTAGCTACAAGCAAGCAGTAGGATTTTTTTTGTTTTTTTTTCTCATTTTTTTATATCATGAACACATTTTTATTTTTTGTTTCATGTTTGTTTAGAAGTCCTAAAACCATTTTGATAATTGACTATTAAGAATGAAGTTGTTTGATTGTTTAGATTTTGGTGAAGAAGATGAAGTGGGTTGAAACATGTAATAGATAAGTATTTGGATTTGTATTATAAATCAGAAAAACTGAAATGGAGGAATGGTTAAGGGTGTTGATGAGTGAGCGAGAGGTCTCGGGTTCGAGCCCGGCTTGGTGCAATCTTTTTAAAACTGACTCCTAAGGTAGTTTTATACTTTTAAAAATTATTATTATTATTATTAATATTATTATTATCCTTAGTCAGGTATTTCTACAATTATTAATTTTGCAAAACAAAAGATATATATGTAAATATATTATTACATAAAATATACTAATATTATATAAAATTATGTTTCAACTAATATTATTGATATAACATTAATTAAATATCAAATAAGTATCATAATATATTATAAGAATAATTAATACATAACAAATATATAAACTTAATTGATTTATACTATAATGTGTTAATACTTGATATAGGTTCGTGAATCCGAGGCCAACCATGCATTGTTCAATGTCGTCATATGTATTTTTACTACAAAATACAGTATTGTGAGTTTCATTTACCTTTTTACCCTTTATATTTTTAGGCTGAGAATACATGCGCAACTTTTATAACTGGTTTACGAAATAGACACAAGTAATCGAAATTACGTTCTATGGTTGAATGATCAAAACTGAATACGCCCCTTTTTATTAAGTCTGGTAATCTAAGAATTAGGGAACAGACACCCTAATTGACGCGAACTCTAAAGATAGATCTATCGGGCCAAACAAGCCCCATCCAAAGTACCGGATGCTTTAGTACTTCGAAATTTATATCATGTCCGAAGGAGGATCCCGGAATGATGGGGATATTCTAATATGTATATTGTGAATGTTGGTTACCAGGTGTTCAATCCATATGAATGATATTTTTGTCTCTATGCATGGGACGTATGTTTATGAGAAATGGAAATATGAAATCTTGTGGTCTATTAAAATTATGGAATGATTATTTATGTTAAACTAATGAACTCATTCTCAGGTACAAAAGAAATCTTCCGCTGTGTATTTGCTCATTTTATAGATATTACTTGGAGTCATTCATGGCATATTTCAAAAGATGTTGCATTCGAGTCGTCGAGTTCATCAAGATTATTATCAAGTCAATTATAGTTGGATATATTATGAAATGGTATGCAAGCCTGTCAACTTTCGATGAAATGAAAGTTTGTCTTTTCAAAAACGAATGCAATGTTTGTAAAATGTATCATATAGAGGTCAAGTACCTCGCGATGTAATCAACTATTGTGAATCATTTATAATCGATATGGACTTCGTCCGGATGGATTAGGACAGGGCGTTAAAAACAGATCTTTACAAATTTGATCTTGACTACATATAGCCATAGTTTCTTCCAGGTATTTGTTGACGAGTTCTTGAAAAGAATCAGAGAGATTCACATCTTTTTCTTTAGGATGGTTCATGAGGCGATCAACATTAAATGTGATTTCTTCTCCTCCAACCCTTAATTTCAACGATTTCTCGTGCACATCAATTACGGCCTTGGCAGTATTCAGGAATGGTCTGCCAAGAATGAGTGGGACCTTCGTGTCTTCCTCAATATCCATAATGATGAAATCCACGGGAAATGCGAACTTATCCACTCTAACTAGGACATCCTCAGCTATTCCCCGAGGAATCTTAACTGATCTGTCCGCGAGTTGGATAGTCATTCTGGTAGGCCTTAAGTCATTTAATCCTAGCTTTTTGAATAACGAATAGGGTATTAGGTTTACACTGGCTCCTAAGTCTGCTAACGCGTTGCTAATTTGGACATCTTGCAGGTAGCAAGGTACCGTGAATCTTCCTGTATCTCCTAACTTAGGGGGAATTCTATGTTGTAACACTAACGAGCATTCTTCACTTAAGGGCAATCTAACTATCTCTCTTAATCTCTCTTTGTTTGAAAGTAGTTCGTTAAAAAATTTAGCGCAGTTGGGCATTTCTACTAAAGCATCTACTAGTCGTACATTCAAATGCAAATTCTTAATAATGTCCCAATACTTACCGAATTGCGCTTCTTGTTTTTCCTTCCTAAGCCTACCTGGGAAAGGTATGCAGGGGCGCGTAATAATTTCCGGGGCCTTAGGAGAGATAGGTTCCGGTGGATTGACGACTGGGTCAATCGGCACAGGTTCCTTATCGGAAAAATCTTGTATGGGTATATTGACAGTTGTTTCCTTCCCTCCTCTAGTAATTACTAGGACATCAAACTCACTACACTCTATATCAACTTTAGTGGTTAATCGTTTAAGTGTAAGCTGAAAATTAGTGATTAATTCTTCAAAAGTCTTTATCAAAGTGTCGAACTTATTATGACATTCTATGACTTGAAGGTTTATAGTGTATTGCTTTTTCATAAATTCAACTAAAATTTCCTTAGAGTGGAGAGTAGGTTTGTGCAACGGGAAGATTATATTATGATCCGAGCTATTTTGCAGTTTGTGTGCCCATCTAGGGTAAGGGTACCTTAGATTGGTTCTAGTAGCATCGAAGTTTCTAGAAATTGGTAAATTTTGAAGAGTGAGGGTGAGATCTTGTAACCTAGTTTCCAACATTTTTACCGTATGAGTGAAGACGTCATCCTTCTCAGCAGCTTCATTGTTCCAATCTTTCCATTGTGCAACTATTGTGTCCAAGAGATTCCATGCTTCGTCTGCTGTTCGGGATATGAAATTGCCTTGCGAGGCCATGTCTAGGAGAGACTTATCATCCTTGGCCAAACCATTATAAAGCGTACAGATTATGTCCGTCCAACTTAACGAATGATTCGGACATCTTTTAAGCATCATCTTTATTCTATTCCATGCTAGACACAATGACTCGTTTTCTTTTTGAGAAAAGTTTGTGATGTCATTTCTTAAACAGGTTTGTACGGAGGGTGAATAAAATTTGTTTAGAAATTTAGTTTCTAAAACCTTCCATGAATGGATCGAATTCGGTTTAAGTTCGTCAAACCATGCTAAAGCGTGTGCAGAAAGTGAATATTGAAAAAGATGAAGTTTTAAAATATTTTTCTCGTTTTATTCATTCTTAAAAGAGTCAACCAGAATGATAAATTTGTTTAAATGAAAGTTTGGATCGTCAGTTGGTAATCCTTGAAATTTACAGATCATACTGACTAGTTTAATCATGTGTGAACTGATTTCAGGAATTCCTTCGGTTCTTAAGGTGATTGGTCCTCCTCTTTCCTCTAAGCATAACTTATGCATAGAAGCAAGGGTGTCTTGTTGTTTCATTTTTAGATTTTCTGTTTAAAAAGACTTAAAAGTAACTTTTAGAAAATATTAATTTACTAAAAGGATCGATAATTTAATAAAAACAATTATTCTTGAAATTCGGTGGCTGTCCAGATTGGATATCTTAACTGATAGGATTTCTTACAGATTACTTGAATCGAGGTGGCCAAGCTGACTACGGAGAGGCAGGATCCTTTTGGTTCAAATATAATTGGAGACTGTTCGGAAAATCCAACAACCAAGTCCGTGTATAATTCTCTTTCTTAGACACCACCAAACAACACTTTGTCTGTTAAAAATATTTCTCGATCAAAATATTCGATCCCCGGCGGTGGCGCCAAGAGAGAGTAGTGATATTCTACAAACGGACAGTTTTATTTGTGCGGTGTCGTTAGGTTGCAGGATGTCCGATTCAGTAGCACACAGTGTATTCGTTTATTTATTTTATGTGGGGCCTAAATTTACTTTTACTTTCTAAGGTGTAGAAGGTGTAAGTTAACCTAGTGTCGTATTTTTCTGCTGATTAACGAATTGAAGATCCAGTGGATAATTGTCTTTTAGTTAAATTACCTGGATAAAAGATAGTAGTTTGATTTTAGCTAAAGGTCCTAAGTGCAGAAAAGTAAATAAAGTGAAAGGATATTCGGAGTATGCAGATCAGGGAAATGTTGACCAAGATATCAGTATTGGGTTAGTGAAAGGTAATTATGCTTATGTTAAGACTATGCTTGGAATGATGTAGATCTGGTTGGATGAGCCAATTACACAGACCTACTTGTCTCTGAACTCTCGGAGTTCTCTTTGAGCAGTGAGGAGTATGTCACTTGGTCGTATAATTGAAAGGTAACAATACCTCGGAGGTTATCCTCAGTAAAGTACTAGGTTTATTAGTGAGTTAAGCTCTAATCCTAACCATTGTTATCAGCTAAGTCAACTGAATAACAACGTGCCGTGTTGATTGAAGACTGATCACAAACGGAAGGAATCCGTCGGTTTAAGTTGGAATAACCTTAAATGAAAACTAACAACCATTCCATCATACTAATGAGATCATATCAAATCAAACATTATACAGCATTACAGTTAATATACTGATAGTAAAGCAGATAGAAACCTAATGAATACCTAAACAGTTGATATGACTAAGACCTAAGGCAACAATCAGACAAGAACATGCAATAGGTGTGGGTCACAAAGTGAAGTCACTAACTAGATCTTAACAGCTCCTAAGTGGTCTCTTCGGAACAGTCCATAGGCATACTAGGTCATTCATGTCTCAATTCCTAAGTTCCGTGTCCTAAAAGCGCATTAAATGCCTCTCGGGAACTCAGGCCATATAGAGTTCATAGAATCTTCAGATACAGTATAACCAGGGGTCTTAATCCTATGAAGTAGCTAATTTCATATAGGTGGACAAGTCCTGATCACAACTAGGTTGGTCAATCCTTAAGATGCTAGCATACAAATCTATCAGACTTCCTAGTTCAGTATTATAACAGTAATCGTACTAAATTAACATAATTAAGCTAACTCAAACTTCTATCATGGAAACATACAGATTAATTAAGCTATCATGATAATACCGGAACGTATAAACATAAAAAGTAAGAACACATGTTTAATACAAAATACAAGCATTTCGGATAAAAACCTGAAAAGGCCGAAGAAATCTGCCCGAGATCGCAGGGACTCGCCGGGATATCCTCCGGAAAATAAAAGGTAAGCCAACTACTACTAATGATTAACTAAAAGCTTGAAAATATGAAATGAATTACAAATTGAGTGTGTGTTGAAATGAATGGAGAAAGCCCTTTAAATAGACTTGAAAATTGCCTGCAAACGGCTGGCAGGCCGTTTGGCAAACCGTTTGCAGGGGCCGTTTGCTAAGGCAAGCCGTTTATCGAGGCTGTTTGCTCTAATCGTTTGGCAGGCCATTTGGCAAGCCGTATGGCAGGCCATTTGCTGGCCTGGTCAGCCTGATTTCACTGGATCGTAACTTGATTTCTTGTCTTTCACCGTTTTCGCTCTAGGATCTTCGTTTTAGCTCTGTTTTACTTTATTCTTTTTGCATCGCCTTCGTAATTACTTAATCTACAAAATCAACCAAAAAAGCGATAATTTTGCCTACAAAGTTTAAATCTTTATTGTTCTAGGGTTTAATATTGGGGGATAAAAATGTGACTTTTTGCCCGATATCAGGATAGAAGGATTAGGTTTGTTGTCTTAGGAGAAGTACAAGGTGTAGTGACCCGAACTTTTCCATGTTTATTATTATATTAAATGAAATTGTTATTTACATGATTAAGTGTTTCCAACATGTTAAGCAATCAAACTTTTTAAGACTTGATTAATTGAAATAGGTTTCATGTAGACAATTGACCACCCAAGTTGACCGGTGATTCACGAACATTAAAACTTGTAAAAACTATACGATGACATATATATGGTTATATATGTAGTTAACATGATTTTATTATAAATATGTATCTCATTAGGTATTTTAACAATGAGTTATATACATAAAAATGAGACTATTAATTTAAGAAACTCGAAAACGATATATATAACGATTATCGTTATAACAACGTCTTACTAGGTACATATGAATCATATTAAGATATTGATACACTTGGTTAATTATGTTAAATGATAAGTAAATATATTATTAAGTGTATTAACAATGAAATACATATGTAAAAATAAGACTACTAACTTAATGATTTCGAAACGAGACATATATGTAACGATTATCGTTGTAACGACATTTAACTGTATATATATCATACTAAGATATATTATATATCATAATATCATGATAATATAACAATTTAACATCTCATTTGTTATAATAAACAATGGGTTAACAACATTCAACAAGATCGTTAACCTAAAGGTTTCAAAACAACATTTACATGTAACGACTAACGATGACTTAACGACTCAGTTAAAATGTATATACATGTAGTGTTTTAATATGTATTCATACACTTTTGAAAGACTTCAAGACACTTATCAAAATACTTCTACTTAACAAAAATGCTTACAATTACATCCTCGTTCAGTTTCATCAACAATTCTACTCGTATGCACCCGTATTCGTACTCGTACAATACACAGCTTTTAGATGTATGCACTATTGGTATATACACTCCAATGATCAGCTCTTAGCAGCCCATGTGAGTCACCTAACACATGTGGGAACCATCATTTGGCAACTAGCATGAAATATCTCATAAAATTACAAAAATATGAGTAATCATTCATGACTTATTTACATGAAAACAAAATTACATATCCTTTATATCTAATCCATACACCAACGACCAAAAACACCTACAAACACTTTCATTCTTCAATTTTCTTCATCTAATTGATCTCTCTCAAGTTCTATCTTCAAGTTCTAAGTGTTCTTCATAAATTTCAAACGTTCTAGTTTCATAAAATCAAGAATACTTACAAGATTGCAAGTTTACTTCCAAGTTTTCTAAATCCATTCCAAGTAATAATCCAAGATCAAGAAACCTTTGTTAATTACAGTAGGTTATCTTTCTAATACAAGGTAATAATCATATTCAAACTTTAATTCAATTTCTATAACTATAACAATCTTATTTCGAGTGGAAATCTTACTTGAAATTGTTTTCGTGTCATGATTCTGCTTCAAGAACTTTCAAGCCATCCAAGGATCCTTTGAAGCTAGATCTATTTTTCTCATTTCCAGTAGGTTTATCCAAGGAACTTGAGGTAGTAATGATGTTCATAACATCATTCGATTCATACATATAAAGCTATCTTATTCGAAGGTTTAAACTTGTAATCACTAGAACATAGTTTAGTTAATTCTAAACTTGTTCGCAAATAAAAGTTAATTCTTCTAACTTGACTTTTAAAATCAACTAAACACATGTTCTATATCTATATGATATGCTAACTTAATGATTTAAAACCTAGAAACACGAAAAACACCGTAAAACCGGATTTACGCCGTCGTAGTAACACCGCGGGCTGTTTTGGGTTAGTTAATTAAAAACTTTGATTTAAAAGTTGTTATTCTGGGAAAATGATTTTTATTATGAACATGAAACTATATCCAAAAATTATGGTTAAACTCAAAGTGAAAGTATGTTTTCTAAAATGGTCATCTAGACGTCGTTCTTTCGACTGAAATGACTACCTTTACAAAAACAACTTGTAACTTATTTTCCCAACTATAAACCTATACTTTTTCTATTTAGATTCATAAAATAGAGTTCAATATTAAACCATAGCAATTTGATTCACTCAAAACGGATTTAAAATGAAGAAGTTATGGGTAAAACAAGATTGGATAATTTTTCTCATTTTAGCTACGTGAAAATTGGTAACAAATATATTCCAACCATAACTTAATCAACTTGTATTGTATATTATGTAATCTTGAGATACCATAGACATGTATACAATGTTTTGACCTATCATTTCGACACATCTATATATATTTCGGAACAACCATAGACACTCTATATGTGAATGTTAGAGTTAGCTATACAGGGTTGAGGTTGATTCCAAAATATATATAGTTTGAGTTGTGATCAATACTGAGATACGTATACACTGGGTCGTGGATTGATTCATGATAATATTTATCGATTTATTTCTGTACATCTAACTGTGGACAACTAGTTGTAGGTTACTAACGAGGACAGCTGACTTAATAAACTTAAAACATCAAAATATATTAAAAGTGTTGTAAATATATTTTGAACATACTTTGAGATATATGTATATATTGTTATAGGTTCGTGAATCAACCAGTGGCCAAGTCTTACTTCTCGATGAAGTAAAAATCTGTGAAAGTGAGTTATAGTCCCACTTTTAAAATCTAATATTTTTGGGATGAGAATACATGCAGGTTTTATAAATGATTTACAAAATAGACACAAGTACGTGAAACTACATTCTATGGTTGAATTATCGAAATTGAATATGCCCCTTTTTATTAAGTCTGGTAATCTAAGAATTAGGGAACAGACACCCTAATTGACGCGAATCCTAAAGATAGATCTATTGGGCCTAACAAACCCCATCCAAAGTACCGGATGCTTTAGTACTTCGAAATTTATATCATATCCGAAGGGTGTCCCGGAATGATGGGGATATTCTTATATATGCATCTTGTTAATGTCGGTTACCAGGTGTTCACCATATGAATGATTTTTATCTCTATGTATGGGATGTGTATTGAAATATGAAATCTTGTGGTATATTATTACGATTGATATATATAGGTTAAAACTATAACTCACCAACATTTTTGTTGACGTTTAAAGCATGTTTATTCTCAGGTAAATACTAAGAGCTTCCGCTGTTGCATACTAAAATAAGGACAAGATTTGGAGTCCATGTTTGTATGATATTGTGTAAAAACTGCATTCAAGAAACTGATTTCGGTGTAACATATTTGTATTGTAAACCATTATGTAATGGTCGTGTGTAAACAGGATATTGTAGATTATCATTATTTGATAATCTACGTAAAGCTTTTTAAACTTTTATTTATGAAATAAAGGTTATGGTTTGTTTTAAAGATGAATGCAGTCTTCGAAAAACGTCTCATATAGAGGTCAAAACCTCGCAACGAAATCAATTAATATGGAACGTTTTTAATCAATAAGAACGGGACATTTCAGTTGGTATCCGAGCGTTGGTCTTAGAGAACCAAAAATTTACATTAGTGTGTCTTATCGAGTTTGTTAGGATGCATTAGTGAGTCTGGACTTCGACCGTGTTTTCTTTAAAAATGATTGCTTAACATTTTTGTTGGAAACTATATATTATTAACATGTATATATTATGTGATATATTAATCTCTTAACATGTTTGATATTGTGTGATAGATGTCTACCTCTAGCACAAATCCCATTGACTCACCTAATAATAACGAAGAGTCGAATATATATTGGACTGATTCACAAGTTCCCGAAGAAGAACCGGAAGAAGAATCAGAACCGGAAGAGGAGGAACCGGAGGAGGAAATAGAACCGGTGGGGGAAATAATAAAACGGTTAAGTAAAAGAAAATCCTCAACCAACCGACCAAGGTTAATTATGGTCAATGGTGTTTCCGCCAAGGAAGCAAAATATTGGGAGGATTACCAATTCTCCGATGAATCGGATTCCGACGAGAATTCCGATGATGTTATAGAAATTACCCCAACTGAATTTAAAAAGGCAAAAGAAAATAATAAGGGAAAGGGTATAAAAATAGAGAAATCTAATTCCAACCCCGATGAACTTTATATGTATCGTCAACCCCCGAAGCCCTTAAGTTGTAACAATGACCCGGGAACCTCTAAACCACCAGGTTTTTCTAAACCGTTGTGGAAAACGACAGCTCGTATTAGGGGAACATCATATATCCCTAGAAACTTGGAAAAACGAACCAAAACCGAAAAAGAAGAAACGAGCGAGTCGGAATAAGATAGTTGTATTCGTGTGGTGTAATATATGTAATATAGTGTGCTTATGCTTTATGATATATGTAAAAATTGCTTGTATTAATAAGTATTTTTTTTTATGAATCTAACTCTTGTCTATTTTACAGTATAAAAACACAAAATGGATAGACAACCCAATATTTTAAGAGACCTACCCGGAGACATGATTGATGAAATCTTGTCTAGAGTCGTTCAGAATTCTTCGGCACAACTATTTACGGCGAAATCAGTTTGTAAGACATTCGAAGAACGTTCCAAGAATGTCTTGGTTTATAAGAGACTTTCATTTGAAAGATGGGGGATATCACATTGGGAAACCCATAAGTTACGATGTGTTTACTTTGATGCATATATTGAGGGGAACCCAAATGCTACTTTACGCAACGGGTTAAGAAATTATTTTGACTCAATGTATCCGAATATAGGACTTCATGATTTAGAAAAAGCGGCTAACATACAACATAAAGAAGCATGCTATGCTTACGGGTTAGTAATGTTTGCTTCTCACCAAAGTGAGAAAAAGAACATCGGGCTACAACTATTAAACAAAACGTTCCCACAAGTGACGGAGTCGGTAATTGGGGTAAGAAATGAGGTTTTTAGGTTATTACGAGACTGTTGGTCATTACGTAACCCTCATCCCTTTGATGACGTTACAACACACTGTCTTATCAACGGCCATAACGGTTATGTTCCACAAGACCAAGGATGGGAAGTAGTCCTAGTAAAACCAGAATGCATGACTTATTTCTGGACGTATGAATTATGTGTCTTTATTGCCTTTGCTGAACGACTTGTGTACTAGCTAGAATTATCTTCACAACTATCTTGTATCAAAGTTATTGTGTGCTATATTTCATGCTTTATGTAAAATAAGCGGTATTGTAAGTTTGTAAAATATTGTATAAAAGTTTGAACGCGAAATATTATTATAATCAGTTTTTCATATAGAATTGTAGTAGTTGAATTGTATATTAGCTACTAAGTATGAACTTAACGGGTAGATACTACCCGAATTTAAACTTATAAAACGCTAATATGAAGAAAAAGCTTTTATAAATGAGTTCATATTATGCTACGAAATACTATTAACTACTCTTAATATTCTGTATGATTAACTTGTTCCATTTGACTATTTTGAAGGAAATGGCACCGACTACTCGACACACCGTGAATATGAATGAAGAGGAATTTCGTACTTTTCTAGCTTCAAACATAGCTGCAGTACAGGCTGCGCTACATACCAACAATAACCTTGGATCTAGCAGTACAGGAAATCGTGTAGGATGCACCTACAAAGAATTCACTGCCTGCAAACCTTTGGAATTTGATGGAACCGAAGGACCGATCGGATTGAAACGGTGGACCGAGAAGGTCGAATTGGTGTTTGCCATAAGTAAGTGTACTGAAGAGGACAAAGTGAAGTACGCTACGCATACCTTCATAGGTTCTGCGTTAACATGGTGGAATACCTATCTAGAGCAAGTGGGACAAGATGATGCGTACGCACTACCGTAGTCAGCATTCAAGCACTTGATGAACGAGAAGTACCGTCCCAGAACCGAGGTCAATAAGCTCAAGACAGAACTTAGAGGGTTACGAACCCAAGGATTTGATATTACCACGTACGAAAGACGATTCACAGAATTATGCCTATTGTGTCCGGGAGCGTTCGAAGATGAGGAAGAGAAGATCGACGCGTTTGTGAAAGGATTACCGTAAAGAATCCAAGAAGATATAAGTTCACACGAGCCCGCCTCCATACAACAGGCATGTAGAATGGCTCACAAACTAGTGAACCAGATTGAAGAAAGAATTAAAGAACAGACTGCTGAAGAGGCCAATGTAAAGCAAGTCAAAAGAAAGTGGGAGGAAAACGGTGATAAGAATCACCAATACAATAACAACAGCAATTACAACAATAATTGCAACAACTATCCCAACAATCGCAACATCAATCGCAACTACAACAAACGGCCCAACAACAACAACAACAACAACAACAACAACAACAACAACAACAACAACAACAACAACAACAACAACAACAACAACAACAACAACAACAACAACAACAACAACAACAACAATCATCCCAACAACAATAATAACTGCAACAACAACAATAATCAGAAGCAGCTATGCCAAAGGTGTGAAAAGTATCACTCGGGGTTCTGCACCAAATTTTGCAACAAGTGTAAAAGAAATGGTCATAGCGCGGCGAAATGTGAGGTCTACGGACCAGGGGTTAACAGAACGAAAGGAACAAATGGTGTCGGAACGAGTAATGGCGGAGCAAGTAGTGTCGGAGCAAGTTATGCCAATGTAGTTTGTTATAAATATGGAAAACGGGGCCACATTATTAGAAATTGCCCGAACCAGGAGAACACGAATGGACAAGGCCGCGGAAGAGTTTTCAATATTAATGCGGCAGAGGCACAGGAAGACCCGGAGCTTGTTACGGGTACATTTCTTATTGACAATAAATCTGCTTCCGTTTTATTTGATTCGGGTGCGGATAGAAGTTATATGAGTAGAGATTTTTGTGCTATATTAAGTTGTCCATTGACGCCGTTGGATAGTAAATTTTTACTCGAATTAGCAAACGGTAAATTAATTTCAGCAGATAATATATGCCGGAATCGAGAAATTAAACTGGGTAGCGAAATATTTAAGATTGATTTGATACCAGTAGAGTTAGGGAGTTTTGATGTAATAGTTGGCATGGACTGGCTGAAGAAGGTGAAAGCAGAGATCGTATGTTATAAAAATGCAATTCGCATTGTACGAGAAGAAGGAGAACCCTTAATGGTGTACGGAGAAAATGGCAACATGAAGCTACATCTTATTAGTAATTTGAAGGCACAAAAACTAATAAGAAAAGGTTGCTATGCTGTTCTAGCACACGTCGAGAAAGTACAAACTGAAGAAAAGAGCATCAATGATGTTCCCGTCGCAAAAGAATTTCCCGATGTATTTTCGAAAGAATTACCGGGACTACCTCCACGTCGATCTGTTGAATTTCAAATAGATCTTGTACCAGGAGCTGCACCAATAGCTCGTGCTCCTTATAGACTCGCACCCAGCGAGATGAAAGAACTGCAAAGCCAACTGCAAGAACTATTAGAACGTGGTTTCATTCGACCAATCACATCACCATGGGGAGCTCCTGTTTTGTTTGTCAAAAAGAAGGATGGTACATTTAGGTTGTGTATTGACTACAGAGAGTTGAACAAACTTACCATCAAAAACCGTTATCCACTGCCGAGAATTGACGACTTATTTGATCAACTACAAGGCTCGTCGGTTTATTCGAAGATCGATTTACGTTCTGGATATCATCAAATGCGAGTAAAGGAGGATGATATTCCAAAAACTGCTTTTATGACGCGTTATGGTCATTACGAGTTTATGGTTACGCCGTTTGGATTGACTAACGCACCAGCTGTGTTCATGGACCTTATGAACCGAGTGTGTGGGCCATATCTTGAAAAGTTTGTCATTGTTTTCATCGATGACATACTTATTTACTCAAAGAATGATCAAGAGCACGAAGAACATTTGAGGAAAGTGCTAGAAGTATTGAGGAAAGAAAAACTGTACGCTAAGTTTTCAAAGTGTGCATTTTGGTTGGAAGAAGTTCAATTCCTCGGTCACATAGTGATCAAAGAAGGTATCCAGGTGGACCCGGCAAAGATCGAAACCGTTGAAAAGTGAGAAACCCCAAAAACTCCGAAGCATATACGTCAATTTTTAGGATTAGCTGGTTACTACAGAAGATTCATCCAAGATTTCTCCAAAATAGCAAAACCCTTGACTGCATTAACGCATAAAGGGAAAAAATTTGAATGGAAGGATGAACAAGAGAAGGCGTTTCAATTATTGAAGAAAAAGCTAACTACGGTACCTATATTGTCATTGCCTGAAGGGAATGATGATTTTGTGATTTATTGTGACGCATCAAAGAAAGGTCTCGGTTGTGTATTAATGCAACGGACGAAGGTGATTGCTTATGCGTCTAGACAATTGAAGATTCACGAGCAAAATTATACGATGCATGATTTGGAATTAGGCGCGGTTATTTTTGCATTAAAGACTTAGAGGCACTACTTATATGGGGTCAAAAGTATTATATATACCGACCACAAAAGTCTTCAACACATATTTAATCAGAAACAACTGAATATGAGGCAGCGTAGGTGGATTGAATTGTTGAATGATTACAACTTTGAGATTCATTACCACCCGGGGAAGGCAAATGTGGTAGCCGACGCCTTGAGCAGAAAGGATAGAGAACCCATTCGAGTAAAATCTATGAATATAATGATTCACACTAACCTTACTACTCAAATAAAGGAGGCGCAACAAGGAGTTTTAAAAGAGGGAAATTTAAAGGATGAAATACCCAAAGGATCGGAGAAGCATCTTAATATTCGGGAAGACAGAACCCGGTATAGGGCTGAAAGAATTTGGGTACCAAAATTTGGAGATATGAGAGAAATGGTACTTAGAGAAGCTCATAAAACCAGATACTCAATACATCCTGGAACGGGGAAGATGTACAAGGATCTTAAGAAACATTTTTGGTGGCCAGGTATGAAAGCCGATATTGCTAAATATGTAGGAGAATGTTTGACGTGTTCTAAGGTCAAAGCTGAACATCAGAAACCATCAGGTCTACTACAACAACCTGAAATTCCGGAATGGAAATGGGAAAACATTACCATGGATTTCATTACTAAATTGCCAAGGATTGCAAGTGGTTATGATACTATTTGGGTAATAGTTGATCGTCTCACCAAGTCAGCACACTTCCTGCCAATAAGAGAAGATGACAAGATGGAGAAGTTTGCACGACTGTATTTGAAGAAAGTCATCTCCAGACATGGAATACCAATCTCTATTATCTCTGATAGGGATGGCAGATTTATTTCAAGATTCTGGCAGACATTACAGCAAGTATTGGGAACTCGTCTAGACATGAGTACTGCCTATCATCCACAAAATGATGGGCAGAGCGAAAGGATGATACAAACGCTTGAAGACATGCTACGAGCTTGTGTTATTGATTTCGGAAACAGTTGGGATCGACATCTACCGTTAGCAGAATTTTCCTACAACAACAGCTACCATTCAAGCATTGAGATGGCGCCGTTTGAAGCACTTTATGGTAGAAAGTGCAGGTCTCCGATTTGTTGGAGTGAAGTGGGAGATAGACAGATTACGGGTCCGGAGATAATACAAGAAACTACCGAGAAAATCATCCAAATTCAACAAAGATTGAAAACCGCCCAGAGTCGACAAAAGAGCTACGCGGACAGTAAAAGAAAAGATATAGAGTTTGAAATTGGAGAAATGGTCATGCTTAAGGTTTCAGCTTGGAAAGGCGTTGTTCGATTTGGTAAACGGGGGTAACTAAATCCAAGGTACATTGGACCATTCAAGATTATAGATCGTGTCGGACCAGTAGCTTACCAACTGGAGCTACCTCAACAACTCGCGGCTGTACATAATACTTTCCACGTCTCAAATTTGAAGAAATGTTTTGCTAAAGAAGATCTCACTATTCCGTTGGACGAAATCTAAATCAATGAAAAACTTTAATTCATTGAAGAACCCGTCGAAATAATGGATCGTGAGGTTAAGAGACTTAAACAAAACAAGATACCGATTGTTAAGGTTCGATGGAATGCTCGTAGAGGACCCGAGTTCACCTGGGAGCGTGAAGATCAGATGAAGAAGAAATACCCGCATTTATTTCCAGAAGATACGTCAACACCTACAACTGCTTAAAATTTCGGGACGAAATTTATTTAACGGGTAGGTACTGTAGTGACCCGAACTTTTCCATGTTTATATATATATATATATATATATATATATATATATATATATATATATATATATATATATATATATATATATATTAAATGAAATTGTTATTTACATGATTAAGTGTTTCCAACATGTTAAGCAATCAAACTTTTTAAGACTTGATTAATTGAAATAGGTTTCATATAGACAATTGACCACCCAAGTTGACCGGTGATTCACGAACATTAAAACTTGTAAAAACTATACGATGACATATATATGGTTATATATATAGTTAACATGATTTTATTATAAATATGTATCTCATTAGGTATTTTAACAATGAGTTATATACATAAAAATGAGACTATTAATTTAAGAAACTCGAAAACGATATATATAACGATTATCGTTATAACAACGTCTTACTAGGTACATATGAATCATATTAAGATATTGATACACTTGGTTAATTATGTTAAATGATAAGTAAATATATTATTAAGTGTATTAACAATGAAATACATATGTAAAAATAAGACTACTAACTTAATGATTTCGAAACGAGACATATATGTAACGATTATCGTTGTAACGACATTTAACTGTATATATATCATACTAAGATATATTATATATCATAATATCATGATAATATAACAATTTAACATCTCATTTGTTATAATAAACAATGGGTTAACAACATTCAACAAGATCGTTAACCTAAAGGTTTCAAAACAACATTTACATGTAACGACTAACGATGACTTAACGACTCAGTTAAAATGTATATACATGTAGTGTTTTAATATGTATTCATACACTTTTGAAAGACTTCAAGACACTTATCAAAATACTTCTACTTAACAAAAATGCTTACAATTACATCCTCGTTCAGTTTCATCAACAATTCTACTCGTATGCACCCGTATTCGTACTCGTACAATACACAGCTTTTAGATGTATGCACTATTGGTATATACACTCCAATGATAAGCTCTTAGCAGCCCATGTGAGTCACCTAACACATGTGGGAACCATCATTTGGCAACTAGCATGAAATATCTCATAAAATTACAAAAATATGAGTAATCATTCATGACTTATTTACATGAAAACAAAATTACATATCCTTTATATCTAATCCATACACCAACGACCAAAAACACCTACAAACACTTTCATTCTTCAATTTTCTTCATCTAATTGATCTCTCTCAAGTTCTATCTTCAAGTTCTAAGTGTTCTTCATAAATTTCAAACGTTCTAGTTTCATAAAATCAAGAATACTTACAAGATTGCAAGTTTACTTCCAAGTTTTCTAAATCCATTCCAAGTAATAATCCAAGATCAAGAAACCTTTGTTAATTACAGTAGGTTATCTTTCTAATACAAGGTAATAATCATATTCAAACTTTAATTCAATTTCTATAACTATAACAATCTTATTTCGAGTGGAAATCTTACTTGAAATTGTTTTCGTGTCATGATTCTGCTTCAAGAACTTTCAAGCCATCCAAGGATCCTTTGAAGCTAGATCTATTTTTCTCATTTCCAGTAGGTTTATCCAAGGAACTTGAGGTAGTAATGATGTTCATAACATCATTCGATTCATACATATAAAGCTATCTTATTCGAAGGTTTAAACTTGTAATCACTAGAACATAGTTTAGTTAATTCTAAACTTGTTCGCAAATAAAAGTTAATTCTTCTAACTTGACTTTTAAAATCAACTAAACACATGTTCTATATCTATATGATATGCTAACTTAATGATTTAAAACTTGGAAACACGAAAAACACCGTAAAACCGGATTTACGCCATCGTAGTAACACCGCGGGCTGTTTTGGGTTAGTTAATTAAAAACTATGATAAACTTTGATTTAAAAGTTGTTATTCTGGGAAAATTATTTTTATTATGAACATGAAACTATATCAAAAAATTATGGTTAAACTCAAAGTGGAAGTATGTTTTCTAAAATGGTCATCTAGACGTCGTTCTTTCGACTAAAATGACTACCTTTACAAAAATGACTTGTAACTTATTTTTCCAACTATAAACCTATACTTTTTCTATTTAGATTCATAAAATAGATTTCAATATAAAACCATAGCAATTTGATTCACTCAAAACGGATTTAAAATGAAGAAGTTATGGGTAAAACAAGATTGGATAATTTTTCTCATTTTAGCTACGTGAAAATTGGTAACAAATCTATTCCAACCATAACTTAATCAACTTGTATTGTATATTATGTAATCTTGAGATACCATAGACACGTATACAATGTTTCGACCTATCATGTCGACACATCTATATATATTTCGGAACAACCATAGACACTCTATATGTGAATGTTGGAGTTAGCTATACAGGGTTGAGGTTGATTCCAAAATATATATAGTTTGAGTTGTGATCAATACTGAGATACGTATACACTGGGTCATGGATTGATTCAAGATAATATTTATCGATTTATTTCTGTACATCTAACTGTGGACAACTAGTTGTAGGTTACTAACGAGGACATCTGACTTAATAAACTTAAAACATCAAAATATATTAAAAGTGTTGTAAATATATTTTGAACATACTTTGATATATATGTATATATTGTTATAGGTTCGTGAATCAACCAGTGGCCAAGTCTTACTTCCCGACGAAGTAAAAATCTGTGAAAGTGAGTTATAGTCCCACTTTTAAAATCTAATATTTTTGGGATGAGAATACATGCAGGTTTTATAAATGATTTACAAAATAGACACAAGTACGTGAAACTACATTCTATGGTTGAATTATCGAAATCGAATATGCCCCTTTTTATTAAGTCTGGTAATCTAAGAATTAGGGAACAGACACCCTAATTGACGCGAATCCTAAAGATAGATCTATTGGGCCTAACAAACCCCATCCAAAGTACCGGATGCTTTAGTACTTCAAAATTTATATCATATCCGAAGAGTGTCCCGGAATGATGGGGATATTCTTATATATGCATCTTGTTAATGTCGATTACCAGGTGTTCACCATATGAATGATTTTTATCTCTATGTATGGGATGTGTATTGAAATATGAAATCTTGTGGTCTATTGTTACGATTTGATATATATAGGTTAAACCTATAACTCACCAACATTTTTGTTGACGTTTAAAGCATGTTTATTCTCAGGTAAATACTAAGAGCTTCCGCTGTTGCATACTAAAATAAGGACAAGATTTAGAGTCCATGTTTGTATGATATTGTGTAAAAACTGCATTCAAGAAACTGATTTCGATGTAACATATTTGTATTATAAACCATTATGTAATGGTCGTGTGTAAACAGGATATTTTAGATTATCATTATTTGATAATCTACGTAAAGCTTTTTAAACCTTTATTTATGAAATAAAGGTTATGATTTGTTTTAAAGATGAATGCAGTCTTTGAAAAACGTCTCATATAGAGGTCAAAACCTCGCAACGAAATCAATTAATATGGAACGTTTTTAATCAATAAGAACGGGACATTTCACAAGGCTTGTAAATCGGATCTCCATCGGATTTGGAGAAAGGTGCTTAGTGAAGCAAAACTCCCGAATAGTGAATTGGGGAGTGGATTAAGGTGGATTAGTTAACATTCACCCGAACCACTATAAATCCTTGTGTTTATGTTCTTTACTTTACATTCTGCATTACTACAAACATAAACACGACACACATTGGTTTGAGTTGAAAGTGATCAAGGATTGTTCAAATCTTGTTGATCATCAAAAAAGTTTTAAAAATCATATTAAGTAACTATTCACCCCTCCCCCTCTAGTTACTTACAATTGGTATCAGAGTGCTTGCTCGAACATTTGCTCTAGAAACATTTTTGATTGAGTCACAAACCATTTTGTGCAAAAACCCGAGTCAAACGTTCTTGGGATCAACTCAAACAATGGCATACCTTGAAAGGTTGGCTAGAGAAGAACCAATATTTGATAGAGAGGATGTGTATTTGTGGAAATTAAGATTCGAAATATATGTCAAATCAAAGGATTATGAGATATGGAGGATCATTAAGATGGAGGTGAAGATGAAGACTTTTGTCTCATAGGTTCAAGATACTCTCCAAGCTAAGATGCTCGTAGTGAAGATGAGGTTGATTCTTTCTTCCAAGAAGAAGAATGTGAGAACTCAAGCATTTAAAGCAATGAGGTACATGTATTCTATCCTTCTAATTATGAAGATTTGCTAGATGAGTACAAAGCAGTAAAATTTCTGTATAGTAGAAGTTGTGACAAAGTAAAATTGTTCGAAAAAGAATTACAAAAGGTTAATCAACTCAACAAAGTCTTAAGTGATGAAAACAATTATTTGAAAAGGTCTTTAAATGACAAAAAAAAAATTTTTTAAAGAAAAAATTGTTTTGAAATCTAGTCACAACTCTAGTAGACACAAACAAAGTACTCTAAGTCCAAGGTCAATCATTAGAAAGTTGAAAACCTAGAAAGGGTAAACAAATCTAGTAACTCAATGCGAAAGGATAAGTCAAGGTTTGGGTAATCTTAAGATCAATGAGAATCAATGATCAAACAATAAGGAAAGAGGTTTGTGCATTTAAAATTTAATATGTTTTAAGTCAACGTGTCACTATTTCAAATTGCACATCCACAAAGTGATTTTAAGAATTACTTAACAAGATTATGCCTAGCTTAGGAATGAATGATTGCTTGAAAAGATTGCATGCTAGTTGTAGGACTATGTGCCTTATGTGTATAATATATGTATAACTATATATATATATATATATATATATATATATATATATATATATATATATATATATATATATATATATATATATATATATATATATATATATTTATATATATATATATATATATATATAAACGTGCCTACATACGTGTCATTGATGATGAAACATCGGTTGGATGTGATCATACAATGTTAAGCAAAGAAAACTTGTCCTCAAGTATTTTATCGAATGACAAAATTGCCAAAACGCGCTTGACTAGAAGAAATAGACAAAGTTCATTATTCTAAGCTGCACGGCCGAACCACGGTAGACCGCAGGCACAACCGCAGAGTTTTTTTCTCCACGGTCAACCCCTCGGTCGACTGCAGATCGACCGCAGATCGACCGCACGGGTCCTGATGGATTTTTATTCTATCTTTTAGCCCTCATTCCTCATTCTATTCAAAACCTATTTTCACTCCCTCTCTTCCACGGCTCAAGACCTCGCACGCTGAAGAATTTTCTCTCACTCATCCTTAATCTTCACTCTCGGTAAGATTAATCTATGAATTCCCTTCATCCAATTGTGTCAGTATGATGAAATCTTCAAACATTGTTTGAAGAAACCCTAATTAGAAAATTCCACTCAAATTGACGCTAATGATCAAATATGTTCATGAGAACTTCTAAAACCTTTGAAATCATGACTAAAAATGCATTAATTCAAGTTATGAATTCTAGGGTTCATCATACAACTGGATTAGGTTTTCATAAGTTCATTGTTCACATGGTTCAAGTACATTGTCACTAATGAAGAGTAATATTGTAGAAATTGGTAACATCAAAACACTTGTGTAGTATTAAAAATCAAGCTTGAAAACACGAACACATGTGAACATTATGAAAATCACTAATAATCAAAATTGCAAACGCATTGTCACCAAAAGAGGGTGAGAATGTGAAGAATGTTGACATCAAGTATTGATGGTAACCAAGTTTGAAAATCATTATCATGTATGAACATTTTGAAAATATGCATTCGTACATTTGCAAACACATTTCTACCAAAAGAGGGTGAGAATGTGAAGGAAGTTAACTTTAAAACACACTTGTGCTTATGTTAACTAAGTTTGCAAAACATTGATTAAACAATTGAGTCATTTGTACATTAACTTTGATTTAAATTGAAGTGTTATTCTACAGAAAATGGCAAGGACCAAGGATGCAAAGTCAAGAGACCAAGGAATCTACAAGCCACCCAAAGGTGTAAAAGCACGAATTGATTACAACAAGAAATGGATTAGCTAAAGAAAAATCATAGAAGGGAGAATGGTAATGTAATGACCCGACCTCGTTATATCAAAAACACACCTAACATTTTTTTTTGGACAAGTACATCTGGACGACGTCCAGATTCTTGGACGGCATCTAGTACTGAAGACTTGGAAGGCAAACAATTGGGACGGTGTCCCAATGAACTGTCAGGTTCTGATCTTGGGTTCCAAATTACACGAGCGGAAATCCCGCTTCCCGATACTCTTAAATGAAAACCTTTTCACAACGTGTTATATTAAGTAAAACTAAGAGATTTTCATCATCAAAACGAGTTTTACAACAACGGGCCCACAATGTCCCGTTTTACGAAATTCATTCAAAATACAAGTTTCGACCATCAAAGTTTAAATTCCAAACGACACCTAGAGCATGGTGTTTGGGGTTAAACTACCCAAATCTTGACCGACTTCCAAAAGCTAACCCAAAAGCATCCCCTATCAAAATAAGTGGGTGACCACTAATCTAACCGGATACCTTTTCCTTTGTCCACGCCGGAGCCTAAAAAGGTAAACAACGAGAGGGTAAGCTAAAGCTTAGTGAATGCAATAATTATACATATACATATATAACTTACTTACATGCAATCACTTACACCAAATCCGCATACATACTAGCAACGTAATTAGCATACCTTTATAATGTATAACGCTAAAACCACGATAACAAAGCTAGTATAACAATAGCATATAACACAACAATACAACATGCTACAATACGAATACATAAACATTGATGTTCACAACATCCATTAGTACTTAAATCCCAAGGCTAGCCCAGCAAATGGTATCGTCAATATCGAACTTAATTCCCATTCGTCCTAGTAAATGTGGTATCATCAACATCGAACTTAATCCCACATATGAGGTATCATCAAACCCTCATAAAATGTCACTACAATAGTGTATGGCTTCGTTGACACCAAACTTTCAATCCATGCATGAGGTATCGTCAACATCGAACTTTAACCCTCATCAACCAACAATATACTCTAGGATATGGTATCGTCAACATCGAACTTTAACCCATACCCCACAAGTAAATAAATCATATACATACATATATAATTATTCCACTCACCTTAACGTCTTCGGTGAGATGATTAAACTCGCAACCTTCAACGCGATGTACCTATATATACATAATGCATATAATCAATCACACAATCGAGTTGGTCGATCAACTCACTCGCCATCCTTGTATCCTTTTGACTCATTGTGCAATTTTGACCCATTTGCACTCTTAATAATCATATTAGGTCAACATCGCCAAAACCCTAACACTAGCAAGTTTCGGGTCTTAAATTATTCATTAACACAAGGTTATCGCATTTTCACACATATTTAGACAACTTAGGTCATCAAAGACCCATTTGACCCATTTCAAGGTTCACACACCCAATTGGTCACCAAATACCCAAATAACACCCACTTACTTCACATCAAGATGTGCTAGTAGTTAACTAATCAATTTAGAACTCACAAACACCAATATACACTTTGAAACCCTAAGTTAGTTACTATTGAGTCTTCATGACTCAATCTTACCCAAGAACACCCAAAATCATCAAATATGGGTTTTATGTTCATCTATAGCCCAAACCCTAACCCATAACAACTTAAAATGAGGAAATTAGGTTTAGGACTTACCACCACTATCACAACGTAGCTAGGAAGTAGAAGAACAACTTTAAAGCATGCACTTTGGCCCGAAACTAGCTTCTTCCTCTTTGGATTGAGCTTTCTCACACTAAAACCTTTCTCTCTCTCTCTAGAATTCAAGTGGATAGGAGGTGGTGGTTGAAAATGGAGTAATGACTTACTCCAATATGATCTAGTGGCCTTAAATTCGTTCAACAAGCGAAAAGACCAAACTACCCCCTTTAAATATTTAAAAGCAAAACAGCTTGTCTGCCAGCCCATCTGGACGGCGTCCAGTCCTTCACACTTGGACGGCGTCCCACACATTTGGACGGCGTCCCAAACAACTGAGGAAAACTGGTTCTTACAACTCTCCCCCACTTGAACCGGATTGCGTCCTCGTAATCCAAGCCGCATGACAAGAGGGAAGATACACCAACACAAACTCTTCGGGCTCCCAAGTGAACTCGAAACCTTTACAATGGCGCCATTGAACTTTATAAGTTCTCACTTCTTTATTTCTCAACCACTTGACCTTCTCATCGAGTATAGCAATCGGCTCCTCAACATATTCTAACTTATTGTTTAACTCAATCTCGTCTAAAGGTACCCAAGATGAATCATCCGCAAGACACTTACGGAGATGGGAAACATGAAATGTATTATGGATCCCCGCAAGCTCTTTGGGTAATTCCAAACAATACTCGACTTCACCAACACGAGCTAAAATTTTAAATGGCCCAATAAACCGAGGAGCTAACTTTCCCCGTTTTCGAAACCGAATAATACCTTTCCATGGCGAAACCTTAAGCATCACCATGTCACCTTCTTGGAACTCAATCAATCGCCTACGTTTGTTGGCATACGACTTTTGTCTATCTTGAGTCGCTTTCAAGTGAGTCCGAATCGTCTCAATCTTGCTATTTGTCTCTAAGACCAAATCGGTGCTCCCGATTTCTCTTTGACCCACTTCGCCCCAACAAATCGGAGTTCGACACCTCCGCCCATAAAGCATCTCATAGGGTGGCATCCCAATACTAGTATGATAACTATTATTGTACGAGAATTCCACCAAAGGCAAGTGCTCATCCCAACTACCACCGAAATCAATAATGCATGCCCGTAACATATCCTCCAAAGTTTGATTCGTACGTTCGGTTTCACCGTCCATTTGAGGATGGTACATCATGATCAATTTCAATTGTGTACCCATATCTTCATGAAACTTTTCCCAAAACCGAGATGTAAAACGGGTATCTCGATCCGAAATAATAGATATAGGAACCCCATGTCTCGATATCACTTCCTTGATGAACAATTTAGCCAAGGTCTCAGACGATATCGCTTCCCGAATGGGAAGAAACAAAGCACTTTTCGTCAATCGATCAACTATCACCCAAATCGAATCAAATTGTGTTCTCGCCGTTGTAGGTAACTTTGTGATGAAATCCAGGGTAATGTGCTCCCATTTCCACTTCGCGATTTCTAATGGTTGTAATTTACCATACGGCTTTTGGTGTTCGGCTTTAACTTGCAAACACGTGACGCATTGCTCAACATACTTAACAACATCACGTTTCATGTCCGGCCACCAATACTCCTTCCTTAAATCAAGATACATTTTCGTCGCGCCCGGATGAATAGAATACTTTGACTTATGTGCTTCATCAAGTAGCACTCATCGATTATCACCCATTTTAGGCACCCACACTCTTCCCTGAAAAGATAACAAACCATGTGGACCTAAGGTAATAGACTCCGTTTGTCCCACGATTCGTTCCTCATGCTTATTGTTAACAAAAGCTTTAATTTGAGTCTCGCCAAGGTTTACAAGAAAATCATTAGTAATAATCATGCGTAACGATCCTACTCGTATCGCCGGATGTTGACTCTTCCGACTTAACGCATCCGCGACCACATTTGCCTTACCCGGATGATAAAGTATTTCACAATCATAGTCTTTCACCACATCCATCCATCTACGTTGACGATAATTCAAATCTCGTTGATCGAAAAGGTGTTTCAAACTCTTGTGATCCGAATAAATCGTACACTTGACACCATACAAGTAATGGCACCAAATTTTCAACGCATGAACAACCGCCGCCAACTCAAGATCATGAGTCGGATATCTCGTTTCGTGTTCCTTTAATTGTCGAGAGGCATACGCGATGACTTTACCTCTTTGCATTAGAACACACCCGATCCCATTTAAGGAAGCATCACAATAAACCGTCATGTCTTCTACACCTTCCAGCAATACTAAAACCGAAGCTTGACACAACTTCTCTTTTAACAATTGAAAAGCAATTTCTTGCTCGTTCTCCCAATTAAACCTCGCGTTCTTTCTCGTCAATTTCGTCAATGGAGAAGCAATTTTAGAAAAGTCTTGGATAAACCGACTATAATAACCGGCCAATCCGAGAAAACTTCGGATTTCCTTAGGCGTAGTCGGTCGTCCCCAACTCTTTACCGTCTCGATCTTCCCCGGATCCACTTAATGCCATCTTTGTTCACAATATGGCCAAGGAATTGAACTTCCCTTAGCCAAAATTCACATTTGGAGAATTTAGCATATAACTTCTCCTTCCGCAACGTCTTCAACACACCCCGCAAATAATGTTCATGTTCCTTCATACTCTTTGAATAAACAAGTATGTCATCAATGAACACAATTACCTACTTGTCCAACATAGGTTGGCACACTCGGTTCATAAGATCCATGAATGCCGCCGGTGCATTCGTAAGACCAAAAGGGATTACCATAAACTCAAAATGCCCATAACGCGTTCGAAAAGCCGTTTTCTCAATATCTTCCTCACGGACCCGCATTTGGTGATAGCCAGACCGTAGGTCGATTTTAGAGAAATACGTTGCACCTTGGAGTTGATCAAACAAATCATCAATCTGAGGCAATGGATAACGATTCTTTATCGTCACTTTGTTCAACTCCCGATAATCGATGCACATCCGCATACTACCATCCTTCTTCTTCACGAATAAACCGGAGCGCCTCACGGCGAAGCACTCGGTCGAATAAAACCCTTTTCAAGCAACTCCTGGGTTTGATTTAACAACTCTTGCCTCTCCGTCGGTGCTAAACGATAAGGAGTTTTAGCAATGGGAGTAGCTCCCAGAACCAACTCAATGCGAAATTCAACTTGTCTTTCGGCCGGAACACCCGGTAATTCATCCGGAAAAACGTCTTCGTATTCACTAACCACTAAAATTTCACGAATGGGTGGTGGCTCTTCACGAGTATCAACAACATGGGCAAGAAAAGCCATACCACCACTAACAAGGAAACGACGTGCCCGTGCAAAAGTGCATATCGGCACAAGTCTTCTTCGCTTATCGCCATGAATAATTAATTCTCCCCCACTAGGGGTCTTCACATGAATAGATTTTTCATGGCATGCAATATCGGCTCTATAACGATCGAGCCAATCCATACCAATGACAATTTCAAAATCACCTAAAGTCATCGGGATGTGATCAATTTTAAAGTTTTCGGCACCAAACACAACATCACAATTTTTACACACATCACCCACTAGCACCGTCTTGCGATCCGCTATTTCAACTTCTACCGGATGACTTAACTTAGCTAACGGTTTATTAAGTTTAGGCACAAACTTTGGTGACACAAACGACAAGTTAGCACCACTATCAAAAACTATCCTTGCCGGATTAGAGTTAACCATGAAAGTACCTGAGACAACTTCATTGGATTGCTTGGCCTCGTCATTAGTCATCAAATAATTGCGACCCCTAGCCGTACCCGCCGCCTTCTCCAACCTCTTAACATGATCGGTGTTCAAATCGGGACACTCTGACTTTCGGTGCCCCTCTTTGTTGCAATTAAAACAAGTGAGCTTGTTTGTCAAAGTTGGCTTCGTACAATCTCTAGCCAAATGACCACGTACCCCGCAATTGTAGCAAGTAGGGATAAAGTTCCCAAAACCACTCTTCTTCACACTATTCACACTTTTGGAACCCTTCTTGTTTTTCTTGTTGGAAACGTTCGAATGACTTGAACCCTCAAACTTTCTCTTAGAAAAAGAGAAATCACTTTTCATTGGAACCTCTGGCTCGAAACCTCGGGCCAACTTAAATAACTCTTCAAAAGACTTAGCCATTCCCCGACTAATCTTACCCTTCAACTCATCATTCATGGTACGGTAGAAATCCTTCATCAACTTGTGGTCGTCACCAACATATTCCGGACAAAAACGAGTCTTTACCAAGAAGGTAGACTTGAGAGTAACCAAGTCCATTGAACCTTGTCACAAATTGTGCAACTCGTCCTAGATTCTATCAAGGTCGGAAGAAGTTCAGTATTCTTTGAAAATTCCTTCTTAAACTCCTCCCACGTCAAGCTCATGCATTGCTCTTCACCATATAATTGGATCTTATCATCCCACCACAACTTCGTTTCTTCTCGCAACGTGCTAGACTCATACATCGCCTTCTTCTCGGGAGGACATTCCGCGGTACGAAAAGCTCCCTCAATATCGGAAATCCAACATGTGCTTTTTAACGAATCTCGTACCCCATTAAACATCGGGGGTTGAGCATCCTTGAAATTTTTGTAATGGAAGTCTCGCCTTCCATAACCACCATTACCATCACCCCCTTCACCACGAGGATGAATGTTTCTAGCTTCTAATGCCTCCTAGATCGCGGCATTCATTCGCTCATTGATCATTTTGGTTACTTGCCCATCAACCGATTCTTGGAAAACCCTTCGGACATCGTCAAGAAATTCCATTTTTAGCCTTTTAAAGATGGCCTCAACCTTGGCCATGAGTTCAACGTCCTCCCTCGTGCGTCCTTCATTGGTATCATGTCCATTTCTCATTTTCATTCTATAAAACGAAGTAAATTAAATAATGAACGAAAAGACATGACACAATATACATGAACACCTCACCGCCCCATCTTGCTCAACAATCGTCGTATTTCCCTTGTTCGACACGATTTGAACCCGTAACAATGGTAGCTAATCATTGTTACGCGATCACGTCACATTAACTTGCTAGTACAACGTCTATCTCGCTTGATGATTGCAAAACACAACACAAAACAATTATCGCATAGTTAGTTCACCTAAAACTAGGCACTAACCAATCCCCGGTCCGACCCGTCTCCTACAAGTCCCGCATAACGCGCATACACCATAAAGTCTAAGTCTAGGCACCTATCTCAAGTCGCCTAAATCCCTTAGACCATGCTCTGATACCACTTGTAACGACCCGACCTCGTTATATAAAAAACACACCTAAAAAAAAATTTGGACAAGTACATCTGGACGACGTCCAGATTCCTGGACGGCGTCCAGTACTGAAGACTTGGACGGCGTCCAAACAATTGGGACGACGTCCCAATGAACTGTCAGGTTCTAATCTTGGGTTCCAAATTACACGAGCGGAAATCCCGCTTCCCGATACACTTAAATGAAAACCTTTTCACAACGTGTTATAATAAGTAAAACTAAGAGATTTTCATCATGAAAACGAGTTTTACAACAACGGGCCCACAATGTCCCATTTTACAAAATTCGTTCAAAATACAAGTTTCGACCATCATAGTTTAAATTCCAAACGACACCTAGAGCATGGTGTTTGGGGTTAAACTACCCAAATCTTGGCCGACTTCCAAAAGCTAACCCAAAAGCATCCCCTATCAAAATAAGCGGGTGACCACTAATCTAACTGAATACCTTTTCCTTTGTCCACGCCGGAGCCTAAAAAGGTATACAACGAGAGGGTAAGCTAAAGCTTAGTGAATGCAATAATTATACATATACATATATAACTTACTTACATGCAATCACTTACACCAAATCCGCATACATACTAGCAACGTAATTAGCATACCTTTATAATGTATAACGCTAAAAGCACGATAACAAAGCTAGTACAACAATAGCATATAACACAACAATACAACATGCTACAACACGAATACATAAACATTGATGTTCACAACATCCATTAGTACTCAAATCCCAAGGCTAGCCCAACGAATGGTGTCGTCAACATCGAACTTAATTCCCATTCGTACTAATAAATGTGGTATCGTCAACATCGAACTTAATCCCACATATGAGGTATCGTCAACATCGAACTTAAACCCTCATAAAATGTCACTACAATAGTGTATGGCTTCGTGGACACCGAACTTTCAATCCATACATGAGGTATCATCAACATCGAACTTTAACCCTCATCAACCAACAATATACTCTAGGATATGGTATCGTCAACATCGAACTTTAACCCATACCCCACAAGTAAATAAATCATATACATACATATATAATTATTCCACTCACCTTAACGTCTTTGGTGAGATAATCAAACTCGCAACCTTCAACGCGACGTACCTATATATACATAATGCATATAATCAATCACACAATCGAGTTGGTCGATCAACTCACTCGCCATCCTTGTATCCTTTTGACTCATTGTGCAATTTCGACCCATTTGCACTCTTAATAATCATATTAGGTCAACATCGCCAAAACCCTAACACTAGCAAGTTTCGGGTCTTAAATTATTCATTAACACAAGGTTATCGCATTTCCACACATATTTAGACAACTTAGGTCATCAAAGACCCATTTGACCTATTTCAAGGTTCACACACCCAATTGGTCACCAAATACTCAAATAACACCCACTTACTTCACATCAAGATGTGCTAGTAGTTAACTAACCAATTTAGAACTCACAAACACCAATTTACACTTTGAAACCCTGGGTCAGTTACTATTGAGTCTTCATGACTCAATCTTACCCAAGAACACCCAAAATCATCAAATATGGGTTTTATGTTCATCTATAGCCCAAACCCTAACCCATAACAACTTAAAATGAGGAAATTAGGTTTAAGACTTACCACCACTATCACAACGTAGCTAGGAAGTAGATGAACAACTTTAAAACACACACTTTGGCCCGAAACTAGCTTCTTCTTCTTTGGATTAAGCTTTCTCACGCTAAAACCTTTCTCTCTCTAGAATTCAAGTGGATAGGAGGTGGTAGTTGAAAATGGAGTAATGACTCACTCCAATCTGATCTAGTGGCCTTAAATTCGTTCAACAAGTGAAAAGAACAAACTAACCCCTTTGAATATTTAAAAGCAAAACAGCTTGTCTGCCAGCCCATCTGGACGGCGTTCAAATTATTGGATGGCGTCCAGTCCTTCACACTTGGACGGCGCCCCACACATTTGGACAGCGTCCCAAACAACTGAGGAAAACTGGTTCTTACAGGTAAATTACAAAAAGTTTTCTGAAGCAGTTGAAAAGTTTTCGCATCTGGGACTAACTGCATTTCTTGTCCTCAAAGGGATGGTCTATCCAGAACTTGTGAAAGAATTCTATGCCAACTTTAATTTTGAGGACGACATAGTAAGATTTCATCTTGGTAATCGATGGCATAAACTCACTCTGGAGCAATTTGGCACAATCTTGTGTGTTCCTGCTATAGGGCTCTACTTCTACAGTAGGCGACACAAGATGGAAAATCTTCCCAAGTACATACAAGCAACCGACTTTCTAAACCACTTCTACAACCCAGACGCCAACCACTCAGAAATTCTTGCTCATGGATTAATGGAAAGGGATCTATTACCTAAGTACGACATTTGGAACAAGATAATAGATCACAACATCTACTGCAAAGGAGGAAATCATGAAAATATTCATGCCACTAAAATATTTGTCATGTGGGCTATTGAGTTTGATCAAACCATCAATGTAGCATTTCTTATGGCTTCTAGAATGAACAAAGTGCTCACAGAATCAAATAAAGTGCTTCCATACGGTCTACATCTTAGCATGTTGTTTGCTCATCTAAAGGCCACTCATCACATCTCGCATGCTCCGTCTCTTGAACCTATCAACAAACTCACTGTTGTCAGAAGCAGTCATCAACAAGGTACATTTGCAAGAGCCACACAATCTCAGACAGTGACTCAGAGGATATTGAAAAATACGACCCTGGTGAGGCATCCGGAGTAAAGGAAATTACCTCCGAAAGTGAGGAAGAAAACATGGAGAAAAACTATGAAGAATTCTTGAACATGAACCGAAGCGCAAGGGTTGACAAGATCCTTTAGAAAGAAGTGAAGCTCAGAAAGAACAATTCCTAGCTCATGAAGACCATGAAAGACATGGCAAAGGCGCTTTCATGCAAAAGAGTGTAGGAAGCATGATCAAGACGTGTGGTTCATGAAACTTATGTTTGTGAAGTTTGTGCTTAATTTGACATTTGAACAAATGTTGGTCTGACTATTATGTGCCTTACGAAATGTGTGTTTGCTTGATTATTATGTGTGTTACGTAATATGTGACACCCTCGTTACCAGGTGTCGACTTACGACTATGTGAACATTCAAAACATATACAATACTGCGTATCTTACAATACATAATAGTGGAAGCCTTAAAATATTAAACTTCTAATTACATATCTTATGATCATAACAAAAGAAACCACAAAAAGCACTGTCTTCTTTACTTCGGACCTTTTCTTATCTTTTCTTGTACTTGTCCTATCCTTAGGTCCTTATTAGGGATGGCAATGGCCACCCGATCCAGTGGATATCCATCCGATCCACCCGCTTCGTGATGGATATGGACGAAGCTAAATGGATATGGATGAACCTAAGTGGATATGGATATGGACATGGATGAAAAATTTCATCCATGGATATATCCATTACCACCCGAAAACATATACAGATACATAAATATAGATATATGCTTACATATTTACTATTACAAGTTCATTTATCGTTAGATTTATATTTTACTTTCAACCTTATAATGAAATAACTATAATATATTACAATAAAACGCGCATATCTAATAAAATAAACTTGCAAATTTCATATTTAATTTTTCATAATCCATGTTTTATAGTAAAAGTAATAAATTTTGTTATATCTTCAACAAAGATTACACATTCTTATGGGTAGATTTTAAATATGTCATGTTATATTTATTTCTGCTATACTACATTTTTATTTTAATCGCATATAAAAAAATATCATAACATTTTTATAATATCCATTGGATATTCATTAACCCGCTTAATCCACTGGATATGGATATGGATGGATGACCTGAAACTAAACGGATATGGATATGGATATGGATGAACAAAAACTAAATGGATATGGATATGGATACGGCATCACCCGCTCCATATCCGATCCATTGTCATCCCTAGTCCTTATCTTTGCTTGTACTTGTCCTATCCTTAGGTCCTGAGATACATGTTTACAAATACTAATCAGCAAAAACTTAGTGAGTTCAAGCATTCTTAACGCATACAAAAAATACAATAAAATACATTCATATAAGAATCATTCATTGCAACTATATGATAAAATGTATGGTTATATAGCAAGTTCATAACATTAAAAATAATTGTATTTGCCATGCATAAATATTCATGAAAACAGTAACAAGACTGTAATGAAATCTCATACTTTAGTGAATACATCAGGTGGAACTGTATAAAAACGTACCAAGTAATTAGTGTAAATGCACTAATACTTGTAGCATGACTGGTCGGTGCCCAGACATAACCAAGTATATATTAGTGTATAAACACTTATACCGGTTTTTATAAATCTGTATCTATAACCGTAAGTCGGTGTCCCGACATCTGTAACTGTAAGTCCGTGTCCCGACAAATCCACCAATGTATCACATAGACATATTCATTCATAGCATGCATGCATAGGCGGATCCAAAGTGTAACGGAGGGGGGCGGCCGCCCCCGGTGGATTTTGAAATTTTAGTGCAATTTTTTTCGGTTTTTCGATTTTGCCCTCGGTGGAAATTTTTTTTGCCCCAAACCCTTCATATTTTGCCCCAAAACCTCCATATTTTGCCCCAAAAACTTCCAAATTTTGCTCAAAAAACTCTATATTTTGCCCCAAAACTCTATATATTGCCAAATAAATTCCTACGTTTTAAAAAAAAAATGCCTCCGGTGAAAATTTTTCCTGGATCCGCCACTGCATGCATGCATATGATTTTTAACACTTAAAATAACATGTATCTCAAAGTCGTAAATTGCAAGAACTCACTTGATAGTGTTGCTAAAATTATTCTTTAAAATGGCTCTCTTTAGCTAACAAGTCTACCTATATATTTATCATTCTATCAATTATCACGACTTAACATATAGGTAAAACTATGCTACGGTTTTATGTCCAACTATTTATTGTCCAAAGTTTGTACATCTCATTTTAAAATATCACATTTTATAAAACTCGATACTAATCTATATTTATCTCTAGAATTTATATTTATAGACTATAACAATGCCATGCATTTATTTTTGGACAGCCCACAAGGACCCATTAAATCAATATGTTAGTCCAAAAAAACGCAGGCTGTATATTAACTTAAAAGTCCACTACAACAAAAATGACCTTACAGGACCCCCAAAAGGGTCCTAATATGTGCCAGTTTGGGAAACTTTTGCTCATAGGACACTTTTCTGAACGGTTACTAGATAAGGCGTCACTAAAGGTAAAAGGGTCCCAAAAAAATGACCTATAAGGACCCCAAAAAAGGTCCTATCATGTGACGATCTACGTTAGTAAATAGGGTCCTAGAAACATTTCAGGACCCTTTATTAAAGGTCCTAAAAACTAATTGTGACACTTTATTACGATGGACCATGGTCTTTAAAAACATATTGGGACCCTTTATTACGAAGGAAAAAGGTCCTTAAAAACATATTTGAGACTCTTTATTACGACCGATAAGGGTCCTAATATAGATAATCTATAATGGCCATGATATCAATAAATGTGATGAATTTAGAACTTATAAAAAGGGTTCTAAAAATATATTTTGTAATTATCATGTCATAACTATGATATTAAGAAGCTAACGATATACTAATTAGTACTCCCAAAAAGCCAAAAAGGGTCCTATAAAATTTTATATGTAATGGCTTTGTAATGGCAATGACCTTAGTAGTTCACGATTAAAAAAATTTAATAGATTCAAAAAGAGTCCTAAAATTATTTTCTTTCATTTGCTTATTATCACAATGATTCCAATGAGATATATATATATATATATATATATATATATATATATATATATATATATATATATATATATATATATATATTTGTTTAATCAATATAGACATGTCATTAATAATTTTCATTAAATAAAATATTGTTGCAAACTAAATACAAGATAAATAAGTGACACACTAAAAAAACATCCACAATCAAAGTAATCCAACAGGAACAACATTTGAAAAGGAAAAAGCAGCAACATCATCAAGTATAAATCCCTTGTAATCATGCAATCTTCTCAATCTTGTGGCAACCTACTAACAAATAATCGATGTATAAGCATAAGCTTCCAAGTTAGAAAACCTAATTACATCAACAATTTAACAATGGAATATCGAGATTAAAGAAGATGGCCACACAATAGATGTACCAATAACATCTTCAATTTGGCCAAGTCCAAGTAAGCCATATGATCTTATAAAATCTTCATCTTTTTTTATCGCCACATGAACACTAACTTCACCCCATGTCTATTAACTGTGAGAAGATGTCAAAAGTTTCAACTCACCATGTACATGGTCTTCCAGTGATCCTAGTGCCATACAATATCCGATTGAATTTACCAAGTTAGGGTGGTGAAGTAGGCTTAACATGATAACATCAATGTTGTAGATAATTAATATTTTATATATACATATATATTATTGACCATTTCAAAATATACAACTTATATTTTATATATACATAATATTTTGACACTATATGACAATTTTATCAAGCCAGAAAATAAAAAATGTACATGATTTGACTCTCTAAAGTCAGAGTATGCCTCTTATCAATGATAAACTGAAAGAATGAAGAAACAGTACTAAAATAAATAGAAACAAAAACTCGGTAAGTCTAATATACCTTGTTCTTACTTTATAACCGCCGTTTATATACTCTCCTGAAACCTCCTTCACCCAAAAGACAGTCTGGTCTAAAAATTTGGGCTGCAGTTGTCAATCCACCAAATGCAAATACATGTGGATCCTCGTTCTCTAGACGCTTCCTTATTTACACCGGCCACAACAGAGTTAACCCCGAATTTATCAGAAAAAAAAAAACACATATGAGTTTAATAGAAAAACACAATGTACATAAATTGAAAAAAAGTAATGAGTATAAGATATACATGGTCGTAATAGCTGACATTTAATTACCATAATCACTTACAATGGCTTAAGGTTTCCACCTTTTTCACATTCCCATATTAAGATCGATAACTAAACAAAGTGGGAATCACATGTTGCTTCATCTTTGAATACATTAGTTTTTTTTTTCTTTTTTTTTTTTTTTTTTTTTTGACAAGTGACAACCTTTTCTGCCTCCTTTCAGGCGTTTATAATATGATTACAACTTTACAAGCCACCTTCCCATTGCATCATAAGTACTAGCAAAATTACGATTAACAACAAGTGTATCAAGATGATGAGGACCATATTCAACCTCTAAAACACCCTTTACTTTTTTAAACAAATCAGCAGCTTGGTCTAACAACTCGATTTGTACACAAGCCTGTCCCATTTTGGTTCAACACAATTTCCAATAAAGCCGACTACTTCTTTGCCACAACTCTTAGTTTTGAAAATGAAACTTCTTCGAGCGTTTATATATATATATATATATATATATATATATAGGGGTAGGATCAAGAGGGAAATAACCATTCGGGGGGAAGCAAAAACTTTTTTTTTTTTTTTCGTTTTTTGAAAAAACTTTGTTCACGAACATTATAGATAGATGAGATGAAAATATGAACATTTAGTAGAGACACTTTGTGATAAATGTTTTTATTTTGGCGGGAAAACGCTCGAAGAAGTAATATATAACAATTATCGTGTTTTTCGAGCATATGTTGAGGTTTTAGCTATTGGGGTTTAGATATTAGGGTTTAGATATTAGGGTTTAGAAATTTAGGGTTTAGGGTTTAGATTTAGGATTTAGATTGAGTTTTTAACACGAACGGTTTAGAGTTTAGGGTTTAGGGTTTGGTGTTTTGGGTTTATTCCATAAACCCAAAACACCAAACCCTAAACTCTAAATCGGGCTAAATTTTACTTCACAAAACATGAAAAAAAAGATGTTCATATTCTTCACGAACAATATTATCTTGAATGTTATTTTTGTCGATCGTTTTCCCGCCTAAATAATGACATTCATCACGAAGTGTCTCTTCTAAATGTTCATATTTTCGTGTGATCTTGATGCCGGAAAAAAAAATTCCAAAAAAAACGAAAAAAAAAAAATTTTGCTTCCCCCCGATTGGTTACTTCCCCATTGATCCTGCCCCATATATATATATATATATATATATATATATATATATATATATATATATATATATATATATATATATATATATATATATATATATATATGGGGCAGGATCAATGGGGAAGTAACCAATCGGGGGGAAGCAAAAAATTTTTTTTTTCCGTTTTTTTTGGAATTTTTTTTTTCCGGCATCAAGATCACACGAAAATATGAACATTTAGAAGAGACACTTCGTGATGAATGTCATTATTTAGGCGGGAAAACGATCGACAAAAATAACATTCAAGATAATATTGTTCGTGAAGAATATGAACGTCTTTTTTTCTTCTTCATGTTTTGTGAAGTAAAATTTAGCCCGATTTAGAGTTTAGGGTTTAGGGTTTAGGGTTTGGTGTTTTGGGTTTATTCCATAAACCCAAAACACCAAACCCTAAACCCTAAACTCTAAACCGTTCGTGTTAAAAACTCTATCTAAATCCTAAATCTAAACCCTAAATCTAAACCCTAAACCCTAAATTTCTAAACCCTAATATCTAAACCCTATAAACCCTAATATCTAAACCCTAATATCTAAACCCCAATAGCTAAAACCTCAAAATACCCTCGAAAAACACGATAATTGTTATATATTACTTCTTCGAGCGTTTTCCCGCCAAAATAAAAATATTTATCACAAAGTGTCTCTACTAAATGTTCATATTTTCATCTCATCTATAATGTTCGTGAACAAAGTTTTTTCAAAAAACGAAAAAAAAAAAAGTTTTTGCTTCCCCCCGCTTCCCCCCGAATGGTTACTTCCCTCTTCATCCTACCAATATATATATATATATATATATATATATATATATATATATATATATATATATATATATATATATATATATATATATATATATATATATATATATATATATATATATATATATATATATATATATATATATATATATATATATATAATATCAACTTGTAACAGAGTTTGTAAAGACTGACCTTTCGTTTTTTGCTCAGTTTTGCTCAGTTGAGTCGCCATGATTGTCAATAATCTATAAATGTAATCAAACAGATAACCTTAGACCTGGTAAAAAAATAAGCACAATTCATTTAGTAACAAAGACTTGAAAACTGTATCATAAACACGTGCAATAATTTAGTAGAAGTGTTCACTAGACAAGTCATATATATTTATATTTCTATATAAAATGTACAATAAAATGGGATACATATCGTAAAAATAGCAACAAATACAAACATAAGATCTATACAAATTTTTAATTATTACATTTCCAAAAAGATATCAATAATCAGCCACAAAACAACATATATGCATCAACTAATAAAAATATACTGTATATGTAATAAAAAATAAAATAAAATATAAAATAACGTATTTCTTTAGCACTGATATTGCCTCAACTATTATGTGTATACAGAATCAATTTTTTATTTTTTCTAAAAGAGGCGATCATAATATCTCTATAATCATCTACAAAACATATGTGAAAAGTGTGAAAGCAGACATATAAGTAATAATAAAACCATGGCATCAATTAAGCAGATAACATAGAACAAAGCAGAATAGATTCAGCATCACAAATAGCAAATATAGAGAAATTAAAATGAAAGTATAAAGAAGAAATTGCAAAAGCGCAGGAGATAACCAAAACCTGAAACGAAGAAAATTTAAATTCGGCGGTGGAAAAGAAAATATAAATGAAAAACGGGTAGGGTTTATACCGCACTGGACCCGGCCTTGTTTTACACCCATATTTGATTTCACATTGGGAGTGTTGGACCATTAAGACCATCATTCGGGCTTCTAGGCATGGGCTTATTGTAAATCCTTAAAGCATTTCCACAATAAGATTTTGAGTCAAGAAACTTTCCCTTTTTGTGTGCAGCTCAGCCAAACGAACAAAAACAAAAGTGACCGAAGGATGATTCTCCCCTTCTGTAGCCTTAAACACATTAAGCGCTTTTTGATAAACAAAAACAGCTTCATCATAATGAGCTAAACATAAATAAGCATCACCGATACACATATCAAACTCAGCTATATTAGCGTCTTGACCCGATGCCGACATAGTAATATTAGCCAACACGTAATGTTCAAGTGCAGCCTCGTATTCACCTTTCACATCACAAACAAGACCCATAAGTCTCCTAACTGACGCTTCTCAACAGAAGCGGATGACCCGCTTTCTTTATGGATATTAAGTGACATTTGACACAACTTTTTAGCCTCATCGAAATCCAATGCTTGAATATGAGCATCTGTTATATACCTGCAAGGCCCCCAAAATCGAGGATCAGTTACGCCCAAAACATGTCGTTGTACTAATTAAAACCCAAATTCTTTTTACCAATTATTGAGGACATCAAATGCAAAGTCTAAGACCTACACAATATTCATAGTAATCTAAAACCCTACTATATTATTACTTAATACTTATTATTGTCCTTATTACTATCAACTAATCAACAACACATAACCTAAAGGACCTTCAAATGATTCAACTAAATACCGACCATAAATTTTTCTGCTTCACCCCCTTTTGCAACACCTGAAATGCAATTTTACAAACCTTTGTATCTAATTGAAGGAACAGCTGAAGGATAATTCAATTGGGACATATTGATTGGGAAATCGATGATTGAACAAATGGCTTTAGAATAACTAATCTATTACTCAAACGATTGTGAACAATTAAGAAAACGATTGAGGTAATATATTTTTTTTTTCTAGCGAGGTTTTTAGGGAAATTAATTTGAGATAAGAAATCGGTTATGGATAGGGTTCTTGAAACTGAGATTTGAAATTGAGATTATTTTTAGTGTGTTTAGAACATCTAAACAAGATTTACCACAGGGCGCTTAGCGCTGACAATTGTATGCAATTAAGATTGTTATTGACTACACATTAAATGATAATTCTATGCTATTACAATACACACATCGTATTTACATGACAAAGCAGTGCTAAATTAATTTGATATTCTCCGTTTGCTCCTTTATTTCCTCCATCGTCTTTTTCACATCATCATCAATATTCCCTTATATATCATAAAAAAATAGTACATTACAACCATAAGCAAAAGGCATATATTATATCAAGCTAAGGGTAAACTTGTCATATAATGTTTATGTTGGGCAACCATAGAGACAGCCGGATATATCAACCCAAAATAACCATGTTTGGGTTTTTTTATGACCCTACAAATATATTAAAAGCCTGTTATCTATATTAATAAACTTTGCTTAATATTTTTGTTATTAGACCAACCGATATATGGTGATTAATATAGTGTTGTTTGCGATCTGTATTCTATGGCTGTTTATTGTTTTTGTTATTAGCCCAACCGATCATTTGGTAAGCACAGCTGACGTATGGTCATTACAAATTTATTAGCCCAACCGATCATTTGGTAAACACAGCTGACATAGTGCTTGTCGATCATAGGACTTTTGGGAGTGGTCTTTTGAAGTTTGTTTTGGTATAAAAGTCGATCATCTTGTATGGAGCATGTGTATGTGCAAGTTAAAAACACCCTAAGTCGACTTGGAATAAGGAAACTGGTCAAAACTTGCCTAACATGAGTAAACGGTTTTTATCCTTACCCAACCCGACTGCTCACTCATTAATGATTTTATTTTGAGTGTAATAGCACTACAAGAAAAATGGCCTTTTAGGACCCAAAAAGGTCCTATTATGTACTCTAATAGGACCTTTGAGCTGATACGACCCTTAACGAAAGGGTTCTCCCAAGGTGGCGTCCCAAAAGACTAATAAGGGTACTAACTACATATTAGGACGTTATTACAAAAGTGTTTTAAAAAATGTATAAGAACCCTTACGAAAGGTCCCATGAACATATTAGGACCTTATTATAGGGTCATATAATGTGACATCTAATATATTAAAACATATAAGTACTTTATTTAAGGGTCCTAAAAAACATATTAGGATCTTTAAAAAAGGTTCTAATAGCTGAAAAAAGTTTATGAAACCCATGAATAAAGGTTCTATAATATCATTACGGACCTTTATGAAGGGTCTCGTGAACATATTAGGACCTTATTATAGTGTCATATAATGTGACTTCTAATATTTTAAAATATATAAGGACTTTATTTACGGGTCCTAAAAAACATATTAGGATCTTTAAAAAAGGTCCTAATAGCTGAAAAAAGTTTATGAAACCTATGAATAAGGGTTCTATAATATCATTAAGGACCCTTAAGAAGGATCTCATGAACTTATTAGGATCTTATTATAAGGTCATATAATGTGACTTCTAATATTTTAAAACATATAAGCACTTTATTTAAGGGTCCTAAAAAACATATTAAGATTTTTAAAAAGGGTTCTAATAAGTTTATGAAAATCATGAATAAAGATCCTATAATATCATTAACGATCAGACAAATAGTGTCCTAAAAATCATGTATTAGGACCCTTTGTAACCAATTTCAAGGTTCTAAATAATTTATTGCAACGGCATATATATATATATATATATATATATATATATATATATATATATATATATATATATATATATATATATATATATATATATATATATATATATATATATACATTCAAAGTAAACAGAAATTTCATAAACTAAAATAAAAGATTAAATACATTATTTTTTTGAAAACATCACTAAACATAGGTAACTTAAACAACATGATATTCAACATATGAGTAAAGTAACATTTGACAATTAATAAAAAATAACCAAGTCTTGAAGCATAAGTCCGAGGTCTTCACTAAATCTTTTCAATCCAAAAGCACTACCTACAAATAAATTATTCACATATAAGCAAAAACCTCAAGTTATTAGTAATTATTAAAATTCATAATATCAAAAGTTTAACAAGGGCATACCGAGATAAAGTAAATGGTCATGAGTACCATGTAGTGACCCGAACTTTTCCATGTTTATATATATTAAATGAAATTGATATTTACATGATTAAGTGTTTCCAACATGTTAAGCAATCAAACTTGTTAAGACTTGATTAATTGAAATATATTTCATATAGACAATTGACCACCCAAGTTGACCGGTGATTCACGAACGTTAAAACTTGTAAAAACTATATGATGACATATATATGATTATATATATATATATATATATATATATATATATATATATATATATATATATATATATATATATATATATATATATATATATATATATATATATATATATATATAGTTAACATGATATTATGATAACTAAATTTCTCATTAGGTATTTTAACTATAAGTTATATACATAAAATTGAGTTTATTGATTTAAGAAACTCGAAACGATATATATAACGATTATCGTTATAACAACGTCTTACTAAATACATATGAATCATATTAAGATATTGATACACTATGTTTAATCATGATAAATGATGAGTAAACATGTCATTATGTATATTAACAATGAACTACATATGTAAAAACAAGACTACTAACTTAAGGATTTCGAAACGAGACATATATGTAACGATTATCGTTGTAACGACATTTAAATGTGTATATATCATATTAAGATATATTAATATATCATAATATCATGATAATATAAAAATTTAACATCTCATTAGAAATAATAAACATTGGGTTAACAACATTTAACAAGATCGTTAACTTAAAGGTTTCAAATCAACATTTACATGTAACGACTAACGATGACTTAACGACTTAGTTAAAATGAATATACATGTAGTGTTTTAATATGTATTCATACACTTTTGAAAGACTTTAAGACACTTATCAAAATACTTCTACTTAACAAAAATGCTTACAATTACATCCTCGTTCAGTTTCATCAACAATTCTACTCGTATGCACCCGTATTCGTACTCGTACAATACACAGCTTTTAGATGTATGTACTATTGGTATATACACTCCAATTATAAGCTCTTAGCAGCCCATGTGAGTCACCTAACACATGTGGGAACCATCATTTGGCAACTAGCATGAAATATCTCATAAAATTACAAAAATATTAGTAATCATTCATGACTTATTTACATGATGTAACAACCCAACATTGATTTACCAAAAACACGACACCAAAAAAAAAAACATTTCTGTGACTGCCCATCTGGACGGCGTCCAGAAATCGGGACGGCGTCCAGCCTTTACAACTGGGACGGCGTCTAAGGATTTGGGACGGCGTCCCAATGAACTAAAAAGTACTGATCAGTTTTTATTTACACGCGAGTGGAAATCCCGCTTCCCGACACTTTTAAACGTAACCAATTTCACAATATGTCATATTAAGTAAAACTAAGATATTTCCACCATAAAAACAAGTTTTACAACACCGAGCCCACAATGACCCGTTTTACAAATAATGTAGCGATTTCGACCCATTTATCTCTTTAGACGGATTAGGACTCTATAACCCAACCCAATACCAAGAGCATAATCTCGGGGACTACCAAATCCCCAATCCGCGTCCATATAACCAAAAGCTACCCCTTCGAGCCCAAGCGCTCCTATGCCTCTAGTCTAACAACTAGCTAGCTTCATAACAAAATACCTGTAAAAAGGTAAACAACGAGAGGGGTAAGCATAAAGCTTAGTGAATGCAATAATTATACACATACATATATAATATACCTACTTGCAAACACTTACACACATACCGCATACATGCTAGCAACACGATTAGCTTATCATCACAATTACAAGCTATAACCTCCAATAATCAAGCTAGCATAACAAAAGCATATATAATATGAACAAATATAATATGCTTACGCTACAACACAAATAACCATGGTTAACCAATAGTACAAGGGAACGGCGCTCGCGAAAACGCCATCGGTGTTCATAACATCCGTTAGGGCACTTAACACCTCGCACCACTAACCCCTAGGGTGGTACCTTAACACCTCGGCACATCACCCCGAGTGGCATCTTAACACCTCGATGCAACACTCATTATTTTACGGAGTGGTGTCTTAACACCTCGACACTACACTCCTAGGTGGCATCTTAACACCTCGATGCTACACTCTTCACGTGAAACATGGTGTCTTAGCACCTCGACACTACACATTTCACGCTACAACAAATAGATACATTATATACCTACACATATAATTATTCCACTCACCTCGAATTGCCCGCACAAGTCATAAACGTAAATCGCCTCCAAAAGCAACCGAGCAAACCTTTTACCTATAATACGCATATAGATATACAAACAATCAACATACATTCTCTACGAGAGAATTCGACTTCAACACCCTTAACCAAGGGTTTACACCTATCACCACAAACCGCCCATTTAGACACATAAAGTGGACTTCACCAATTACCACTACGGGTGGTAATTCCGACCCATCTAACAAGTACAATTTAACCAAAATTATATTTAACACCATTTAAACCAATCTAGGTCTTAACCAAAATTGCTTATCATTCAATTAATTCAAAATTAAAGTCATTACCAAATTTGACCCATCTAAGTCAACCCATTTTGACATAAGTCCCAAAAACATCTTTAATCACTAATGGCTAGTGACTAACTTTCCAAAATACCATTTAACACTTGAATCAAACATTTATATACTTGGTTCATCAAATCTTGACCCATAACTTAGTTTGACACCGAATCAAGCTTACTTGACCCAAAATACCCATTCGACCCATTTTGACCTAGATTAGGGTTTACACCCGAAAATCAAGTCAACACAAGTGTTCTAAGGTTTAACTAACACATGCAAGGTCCAAACTAACAATTCCATCAATTGAAACCCTAAGTCACCAATTCGGGTTTACATACATGAATCTTCCCCAAAAACCCCAAAACTTCACAATAAATGGGTTATAACTCTAACTAGCACAAACTTTAACTCAAACAATAATCTTAACAAAGAAATTCGAATTTAGAGCTTACCAACACTACCACCACGTAGCCGTGAACGAGGTGAACAACTTTAACTCTTGAGACCCGACCCGAATCACACTTCTTCTTCTCCAAATCCCCAACTCTCTCTCGCTAGAACCTCTCTCTCTCACTAGGGTTTGATGAGAGTGTTTGAGAAGGTGAAATGGGGATAAGAATGAGAGTGGATCAGTTTTAATGGCTCAAAACCGACCCTCAAGTGAAAAGACTCAAATACCCTCTTTTAAAACGCTTAAAATACAGCTGCTGGCCTGTCAGGCACTTTGGACGGCGTCCAAAATGGCCAGACGGCGTCCCACCCTTCATTCTTGGACGGCATCCCAAAGTCTGGATGGCGTCCCACCCTTCATTCTTGGACGGCGTCCCAAAGTCTGGACGGCGTCCCAATGAACTGAGCCTGACTGAACTTGTTTTGGTCGTAACTTTCAAACCGTAGCTCTGTTTTTGATGAACCAAATATCGTTGGAAACGTAATGAGATTTACTATCCAATGGTAAGGTTTTAGAACATCAACTCTAATTTTATTTGGGATCCAAATATACGCTTACATGCCTCGTATTTCGAATGACGCTCGAAATAACGTGTAACTGAAAAACGGGTGTTACAACTCTCCCCCACTTAAATTGGATCACGTCCTCGTGATCCACACAAACACTAGAAGTTAAGCACTTCTCCCACGAACATTTCCGCTTCCAACGCGGAGTCACACAAGTAGTAAACTCATCCGAATTCCTCGCTTCGTGCACTAACGCATCATAATACAACAACCGTACTTCACAATCGTCCTAAAAGAAGGACAATTCACCGGCAACCATCGTCATCACACCTCACGATTCCTACAAAACACAACAAAGCCCGTCATCCATAACATCATCCGTGAATTCTAAGATCCCACCACACGCTAATGATCACTAGCGTGCACTACCGCAATAAACGATATCTCATACACTCAACGTCCAGAATTTCCATTTAGGAAATACGAAAAATACCACATTTTCCTTCAAGTTCTCACGGCTGCAACACGCAACAAGCGTCATCCATAACTATATCGCCCTATGCGATCTTCTAAATTCACTACGCCGCGAACCAAGTCTTACATTAATCCAAATCGAGAAGGATTCATGCTTCCTTAAAATTTCGTACTCATTCGGTTCGTAACCGTACTACTCGACCGATCATTACTGAATATTCTTTAGGCCAAGAACCAAACTCCCTCCGGCTCTACACCGGATCATTCCTTCAACGAAAAAAAAAAATTTAATAACCCCGCAATAACACTTAAGAAGCACCACTTTCCCGCCGATCGATCCACACACGACTATACGTCACTGGATTAATCTAGGACGACAATAATACACCACAAATTAGACGAAACATCAACGCATCGTCATAGGGTTTCTCCTCTGAACCATACAATACGGCTTCCTAGTACTAGTATAGAAGCTATTCGTATACCAAAATCCCGTCAACGGTGAATCATCATCACAAAATTTCAGCAACTCGCCACACGACTCACAAAAATATTCACCACGCCGGGTGAACTTTCCTACCTAGACCGTCCGTTAAGGATGGTCTCAATATTTCAATGCAACTAACAGTCGCATCACTAGGGAGCACACTCTCGCAAACAAACAACATCTGCGTGTCTCGATGTGAGGCAGTCAAAATCAACACTCTCCTCCTCACATTCGTCCATAAAGTGGAATAATCCACTGACAATCTCCACGATTGCGTTTCCCGATAGGGAAAATACGATATTCGTCACGATATCGAACTTGTTCTCATTCAATTATACTGTCCGGGTTTCACGACAACCCAGATTTTTCACTACGGGAGAACCCGCAATGACAACTTCATTCTCTCTCTCCGGGATCTCAAACTTCACATTTGGTCTCATACCGCACATTGGTACTACACGACCACCTTACATAGGAAGTATTACACTTCCTTCGATCCCATCATCACAATCTTCACGCATAACATTCTCGAGTTGTAACTCACAATCGTAAAGCACGATCTCGAGTCGACATTAGCAACCAGTCACTCTTCCTCGTTAGGAACTCCGAATAACTATTGAGGCTTAGCACGGTACGCTCCGACATTTCACTATACATAACACCACTGGAGTTTTCCTCGGGCGACAGTAAAAACTCCCCCACTTAGGATTTATCTCCCTATTCTCACCGCCAAGATGATAACATCCCGCAGAATTGAAATTCCACGTCACACCTGACCATTTTCACCGTTGGACATAAACATCAATTCACCGCAAATTCACTTTAAGCTCTCAGAGCCGACATGCACAATCACTTGAGACGTCGTACACGCGATGACATCGCACATTCATACCACAATTCACAACTAACTACCTTAATTGTTTGAAAAGAAAACTCCACCAAAGTACTACATATGCCTCTAAGCCTAGGCATATGTCACTCCGCTTACTCAGTCATGCATCTCAGTCGAGATCACCCGCCCTTCCACGCAACGAACTTTTTCAACAATTGCTTACTCTCATGGAGAAGAGTGACCAATTTCTGACACCATAATTGCGTCCACCACAATGTCAACACTTCATCATATCCTTCGGACTAACCGACCATTAAGTCCGTCACCGGCTCACCGGTCATCTCTACCCGTCTATCACTTAAGAGCAACAAGATTCGCTCACCCGTCACTTCATAAGAAGTATTCGTCACAATGCTCTTAAACTTCGACTTTCGCAACCGTCGAATTACCATCACCCGTCGATCACTATTATAATCTCCGATGCTTCCAAGGGTATCTCACGGGCACCCTAAGCACAAAGTGATCACACCACTATCGGAGTTGAACATTACACTAGCAGGTATAAAAAGGCACCTGACGCAGTGTCATGCAGACTCCCACCACAATCAAATGAATTTTAGAAAATCGATCTTTAGGTTCCATACACCCGATGTCACCCATCTCTCTATAATAATGACCCGAAGTCATACCTACCCGACAACCTTACGGTTTATTGTCTTATCGAAAGTTCCTAGCGATCACACGCTACCCGCAATTTCCACAAGGCCAAACGATATAGCCTAATGAGGCCCTTCATCTAACACAAGGAGATGCTCGGGGATACCAAGTCTTACACCCTTCTACATCCCGATAAAACCACTACTACAAGGGATATTCCATTAGGAATGTTGCCCTATAATCTACAACACACTAACGCAATCAACATTACACGGGTCCCACTCCCATGAGTTTAACGACCCGAAGACTCCTCGATTCGCCAATTCCAAGGCGACTCACAACAAGAATCCTAAAACGATTATCTAACTACACACTCTACAGAGTGTAACTCAAAACTACAATCATTAGACTTATCGCATTCCATTACAGAATTCAAGTCCTCGTCACACACACGCAAACGTAAATCGATCTTCCTAGTTACGATGGGCAACTAAAACCAATAACAATCTCAATAATGCACACACTACTTAGGGTGGCTAAGCACGCACCAAACTTGTGAGTTAGCTCACTCACTTAACTAACCGAATCCATCGTAACACTTCACGACTCGCAACGAACCCGATGCGATTACAAGCACATCACCCGAGACAACTATCACTTAGGAAAAAATAAAGATTCCTCATTTATCCCGAATCTACCCCAACCATGCCACGTTTCCTCCATTCGGTACTCGTCATGTCATGTTTAGTGTCAAGATACACTTTCGTAATAATGGTGATCGGTCATTATTACAAATGCGTATCTTACCATTTCCACATGGTCACGCAAAGTACTTTACCCAGACTGACGCAACATTCACACAAAATAACACGCGATAACTCTTAGTAGCCGAATGACCAAAGTCCTTACCGTGAACTTGATCACTCAAAACCGCCAAACATACGAATCTCCCCAATAGATTCATCCCTAGGATACCGCACAAAAGATACTTGTATATATATACCTATATACAATATAAATACTAAATGTACACAAGTACACCGCAACAACAAGTCAACCTACAACCTAGGTGACTATCACTAAAACAACGTCCAAGTTCGCCTACTTACATTAGGCACTAGCAATCTAAGGCACTAATTTACTCACGAAATAAGGCCCCACATAATCCCACATTGGACAAGCACTAGTCCTAGTTAGTCACCTACTCTAAGGTACTAACAAATCTTAATCCGACCCGTATTCCTACAAGTCCCGCAAATAACGCACAACCGCCAATAAGTCTAAGACTAGGCACCTACTCCAAGGTCACCTAATTCCCTTAAACTATGCTCAGATACCACTTGTAACAACCCAACATTGATTTACCAAAAACACGACGCCAAAAAAAAAAAAATTTCTGTGACTGCCCATCTGGACGGCGTCCAGAAATCGGGACGGCGTCCAGCCTTTACAACTGGGACGGCGTCCAAGGATTTGGGACGGCGTCCCAATGAACTAAAAAGTACTGATCAGTTTTTATTTACACGCGAGTGGAAATCCCGCTTCCCGACACTTTTAAACGTAACCAATTTCACAATATGTCATATTAAGTAAAACTAAGATATTTCCACCATAAAAACAAGTTTTACAACACCGAGCCCACAATGACCCGTTTTACAAATAATGTAGCGATTTCGACCCATTTATCTCTTTAGACGGATTAGGACTCTATAACCCAACCCAATACCAAGAGCATAATCTCGGGGACTACCAAATCCCCAATCCGCGTCCATATAACCAAAAGCTACCCCTTCGAGCCCAAGCGCTCCTATGCCTCTAGTCTAACAACTAGCTAGCTTCATAACAAAATACCTGTAAAAAGGTAAACAACGAGAGGGGTAAGCATAAAGCTTAGTGAATGCAATAATTATACACATACATATATAATATACCTACTTGCAAACACTTACACACATACCGCATACATGCTAGCAACACGATTAGCTTATCATCAAAATTACAAGCTATAACCTCCAATAATCAAGCTAGCATAACAAAAGCATATATAATATGAACAAATATAATATGCTTACGCTACAACACAAATAACCATGGTTAACCAATAGTACAAGGGAACGGCGCTCGCGAAAATGCCATCGGTGTTCATAACATCCGTTAGGGCACTTAACACCTCGCACCACTAACCCCTAGGGTGGCACCTTAACACCTCGGCACATCACCCCGAGTGGCATCTTAACACCTCGATGCAACACTCATTATTTTACGGAGTGGTGTCTTAACACCTCGACACTACACTCCTAGGTGGCATCTTAACACCTCGATGCTACACCCGAGTGGCATCTTAACACCTCGATGCTACACTCTTCACGTGAAACATGGTGTCTTAGCACCTCGACACTACACATTTCACGCTACAACAAATAGATACATTATATACCTACACATATAATTATTCCACTCACCTCGAATTGCCCGCACAAGTCATAAACGTAAATCGCCTCCAAAAGCAACCGAGCAAACCTTTTACCTATAATACGCATATAGATATACAAACAATCAACATACATTCTCTACGAGAGAATTCAACTTCAACACCCTTAACCAAGGGTTTACACCTATCACCACAAACCGCCCATTTAGACACATAAAGTGGACTTCACCAATTACCACTACGGGTGGTAATTCCGACCCATCTAACAAGTACAATTTAACCAAAATTATATTTGACACCATTTAAACCAATCTAGGTCTTAACCAAAATTGCTTATCATCCAATTAATCCAAAATTAAAGTCATTACCAAATTTGACCCATCTAAGTCAACCCATTTTGACATAAGTCCCAAAAATATCTTTAATCACTAATGGCTAGTGACTAACTTTCCAAAATACCATTTAACACTTGAATCAAACATTTATATACTTGGTTCATCAAATCTTGACCCATAACTTAGTTTGACACCGAATCAAGTTTACTTGACCCAAAATACCCATTCGACCCATTTTGACCTAGATTAGGGTTTACACCCAAAAATCAAGTCAACACAAGTGTTCTAAGGTTTAACTAACACATGCAAGGTCCAAACTAACAATTCCATCAATTGAAACCCTAAGTCACCAATTCGGGTTTACATACATGAATCTTCCCCAAAAACCCCAAAACTTCACAATAAATGGGTTATAACTCTAACTAGCACAAACTTTCACTCAAACAATAATCTTAACAAAGAAATTCGAATTTAGAGCTTACCAACACTACCACCACGTAGCCGTGAACGAGGTGAACAACTTTAACTCTTGAGACCCGACCCGAATCACACTTATTCTTCTCCAAATCCCCAACTCTCTCTCGCTAGAACCTCTCTCTATCACTAGGGTTTGATGAGAGTGTTTGAGAAGGTGAAATGGGGATAAGAATGAGAGTGGATCAGTTTTAATGGCTCAAAACCGACCCCCAAGTGAAAAGACTCAAATACCCTCTTTTAAAACCTTTAAAATACAGCTGCTGGCCTGTCAGGCACTTTGAACGGCGTCCAAAATGGCCGAACGGCGTCCCACCCTTCATTCTTGAACGGTGTCCCAAAGTCTGGACGGCGTCCCACCCTTCATTCTTGGATGGCGTCCCAAAGTCTGGACGGCGTCCCAATGAACTGAGCCTGACTGAACTTGTTTTGGTCGTAACTTTCAAACCGTAGCTCCGTTTTTGATGAACCAAATATCGTTGGAAACGTAATGAGATTTACTATCCAATGGTAAGGTTTTAGAACATCAACTATAATTTTATTTGGGATCCAAATATATGCTTACATGCCTCGTATTTCGAATGACGCTCGAAATAACGTGAAACTGAAAAATGGGTGTTACACATGAAAATAAAATTATATATTCTTTATATCTAATCCATATACCAACGAACAAAAACACCTACAAACACTTTAATTCTTCAATTTTCTTCATCTAATTGATCTCTCTCAAGTTCCATCTTCAAGTTCTAAGTGTTCTTCATAAATTCTACAAGTTTTAGTTTCATAAAATCAAGAATACTTCCAAGTTTACTAGCTCACTTCCAATCTTGTAAAGTGATCATCCAACCTCAAGAAATCCTTGTTGTTTACAGTAAGATATCATTCCAAATCAAGGTAATACTCATATACAAACTTTGATTCAATTCCTATAACTATAACTATCTTAATTCGAGTGATAATCTTACTTGAACTTGTTTTCGTGTCATGATTCTACTTCAAGAACTTTCAAGCCATCCAAGATCTTTTGAAGCTAGATCATTTCTTGTCACTTCCAATAAGTTTACCTACTAAACTTGAGGTAGTAATGATGTTCATAACATCATTCGATTCATACATATAAAACTATCTTATTCGAAGATTTGAACATGTAATCACTAGAACATAGTTTAGTTAATTCTAAACTTGTTTGCAAACAAAAGTTAATCCTTCTAACTTGACTTTTAAAATCAACTAAACACATGTTCTGTATCTATATGATATGCTAACTTAATGATTTAAAACCGGAAAACACGAAAAATACCGTAAAACCGGATATACGTCGTCGTAGTAACACCGCGGGCTGTTTTGGGTTCGTTAATTAAAAACTATGATAAACTTTGATTTAAAAGTTGTTCTGCTGGGAAAATGATTTTTCTTATGAACATGAAACTATATCCAAAAATCATGGTTAAACTCAAAGTGGAAGTATGTTTTTTAAAATGGTCATCAAGACGTCGTTCTTTCGACCGAAATGACTACCTATTACAAAAATAACTTGTAACTTATATTTCTGACTATAAACCTATACTTTTTCTATTTAGATTCATAAAATAGAGTTCAATATAAAACCATAGCAATTTGATTCACTCAAATCGAATTTAAAACGAAGAAGTTATGGGTAAAACAAGATAGGATATTTTTTGATTGTTGTAGAAATATTGTAACAATTCTATACAAATCATATCCTAGCTAACTTATATTGTATTATACATGATTTCTAATGTAATTTTGGGATTCCATAGACACGTATGCAAATGTTTTGACATATCATATCGACTCATGTATATATATTATTTGGAACAACCATAGACACTCTATATGCAGTAATGTTGGAGTTAGCTATACAGGGTTGAGGTTGATTCCAAAAATATATATACTTTGATTTGTGATCTAGCCTGAGACGTGTATACACTGGGCGTGGATTGATTCAAGATAATATATATTGATTTATTTCTGTACATCTAATTGTGGACAACTAGTTGTAGGTTACTAACGAGGACAGCTGACTTAATAAACTTAAAACATTAAAACGTATTAAAAATGGTGTAAATATATTTTGAACATACTTTGATGTATATGTACATATTTTTTATAGGTTCGTGAATCGACCAGTGGCCAAGTCTTACTTCCCGACGAAGTAAAAATCTGTGAAAGTGAGTTATAGTCCCACTTTTAAAATCTAATATTTTGGGATGAGAATACATGCAGTTTTATAAATGTTTTACAAAATAGACACAAGTAAATGAAACTACATTATATGGGTGAATGATCGAAGCCGAATATGCCCCTTTTGATTGGTAGCCTAAGAATTAGTAAACCGATCTACTAATTGACGCGAATCCTAAAGATAGATCTATTGGGCCTAACGAACCCCATCTAAAGTACCGAATGCTTTATACTTCGATGTTGTTTTTATCATGTCTGAAGGATTTTCCGGAATGATAGGGGATATTCTTATATGCATCTTGTTAATGTCGGTTACCAGGTGTTCACCATATGAATGAATTTTATCTCTATGTATGGGATGTATATTGAAATATGAAATCTTGTGGTCTATTATTATGATTTGATAATATATAGGTTAAACCTATAACTCACCAACATTTTTGTTGACGTTTTAAGCATGTTTATTCTCAGGTGATTATTAAGAGCTTCCGCTGTTGCATACTAAAATAAGGACAAGATTTGGAGTCCATGCTTGTATGATATTATGTAAAAACTGCATTCAAGAAACTTATTTTTGATGTAATATATTCTTATTGTAAACCATTATGTAATGGTCGTGTGTAAACGGTATATTTTAGATTATCATTATTTGATAATCTACGTAATGCTTTTTAAACCTTTATTGATAAAATAAAGGTTATGGTTGTTTTAAAATGAATGCAGTCTTTGAAAAACGTCTCATATAGATGTCAAAACCTTGCGATGAAATCAATTAATATGGAACGTTTATATTCAATATGAACGGGACATTTCAGTTGGGATCCGAGCGTTGGTGTTAGAGAACCAGAAAATTGCATTAGTGTGTCTTACCAAGTTTGTTAGGATGCATTAGTGAGTCTGGACTTCGACCGTGTTTTTCTTCAAAAATGATTGCTTAACATTTTTTTTGTTGGAAACTATATATTATTAACATGTAAATATTATGTGATATATTAATCTCTTAAAGTGTTTGATATTGTGTGATAGATGTCTACCTCTAGTACAAATCCCATTGATTCACCTAATAATAATGAAGAGTCGAATATATTTTGAGAAGATTCACAAATTCCCGAAGAGGAACCGGAAGAGGAGGAACCGGAAGAAGAGGAACCAGAAGAGGAGGAATCGGAAGAGGAGGAACCAGAAGAAGAAGAGGTTCCGGAGGAAGAAATATTGATACATATAGTAAATTGATTAAATAAAAGAAAATCCTCAACCAACGGACCAAAGTTAATAATGGTCAATGGTGTTTCCACCGAGGAAGCAAAATATTGGGAAGATTACCAATTTTCCGATGAATCGAATCCCGATGAGGATTCCGATGATGTTATAGAAATTACCTCGACCCAATTTAATAAAGCGAAAGAAAATAATAAGGGAAAAGGTATAAAAATAGAGAAAAACGATTCCGACCCCGATGAACTTTATATGTATCGGCAACATCCGTATTTACTAAAATGTAACAATGACCCGGGAACCTCTAAACCACCAGGTTTTTCTAAACCAATATGGAAAACGATGGCTCGTATTAGAGGAACACCATATATACTTAGAAAATTAGGAAAACGAACCAAGTCCGAAGAAGAAGAAACAAGTGATTCAGATTAGAGGGTTGTAATCATGTTGTGTATTATATGTATTGTAGTATGCTTGTACTTTTATGTTCTATGTAAAAATTGATTGTATTGTTTGTTAATTATCTTTTACGAATCTAATCCTTGTCTATTTTACAGTATAAAAACAAAATGGACGTTAAGGGTAGACAACCGAATATTTTAGAAGACCTACCAGAGGATATGATTGAGGAAATCTTGTCTAGAGTCGGTCAGAATTCATCAGCACATTTAGTTATGGCGTAATTAACTTGTCAAACATTTGAAAGACTTTCCAGAAATGCCTTAGTTTATAAAAGGCTTTCCTTTGATAGGTGGGGTATATCACATTGGGGAGACCGTAAGTTACGACGTGTTTTCTTTAAAGCATTAAATGCGGGGAACCCAATTGCAATTTTACGCTACGGGTTAAGAACCTATTTTGACTCAACATATCCCAACATAGGATTTCGTGAATTAGAAAGAGCTTCTAACATGCAACATAAATAAGCATGTTATGCTTACGGGTTAGTGATGTTTGCTTCTTACCAAAGTGAGAAAAAGAACATCGGATTGCAGTTTTTAAATAAAACCATCCCGCAAGTGACGGATTCAGTAGTTGGGGTGAGAAACAAGGTTTTTAGATTATTACGGGCTGTTGGACTTTACGAAACCCTCGTCCTTTTGACGACATTACAACATGCTGCCTAGCCAATGGTCATAACGGTTATTTTCCACAAGATCAAGGATGGGAAGTCGTCTTAGTAAAACCTGAATGCATGACTTATTTATGGACTTATGAATTACGTGTCTTTATTTCTTTTGCTGAACAACTTGCGTATTAACGAGAATTGCCTTCATAGCTGCCGAGTAGCAAAGTTATTATGTGTTATATTTCAACCTATATGTATTATAGCGGTATTGTAAGTTTGTAAAATATTGTATAAAGTTTGAACGCGAAATATTATTGTAATAAGTTTTTCATATAAAATCGTAGTAGTTGAATTGTATAATAGCTGCTAAGTATGAACTTAACGGGTAGGTACTACCCGAATTAAAACTATAAAATGCTAATATGAAGAAAAAGCTTTTATAAATGAGTTCATATTATGCTACGAAATACTATTGACTACTCTTAATATTCTGTATGATTAACTCGATTCAGTTGGCTATTTTGAAGGAAATGGCACCGACTACTCGACAAACCATGAATATGAGCGAAGAGGAATTTCGTACTTTTTTTGCTGCAAACATAGCTGCAGTACAGGCTGCGCTACATACCAACAATAACTCTGAATCTAGCAGTGCAGCTAACGGCGCAAGAAATCGTGTAGGATGCTCCTACAAAGAATTTACTGCCTGCAAACCTTTGGAATTTGATGGAACCGAAGGACCAATTGGATTGAAACGGTGGAGCGAGAAAGTCGAATCGGTGTTTTCCATAAGTAAGTGTATTGAAGAGGACAAAGTTAAGTACGCTACGCATACCTTTACAGGTACTGCGTTAATGTGGTGGAACACCTATCTTAAACAGGTAGGACAAAATGTTGCTTACGCACTACCATGGTCGGCATTCAAGCAATTGATGAACGAGCAGTACCGTTCTAGAAACGAAGTTAATAAACTCAAGGTAGAACTTAGAGAGTTACGAACACAAGGGTTCGACGTTACCACATATGAACGACGATTCACAGAGTTGTACCTATTGTGTCCAGGAGCATTCGAAGATGAAGAAGAGAAGATCGACGCGTTTGTAAAAGGGTTACCAGTTAGGATCCAAGAAGATGTGAGTTCACACGAGCCCGCTTCTATACAGAAGGCAAGTCGAATGGCTCATAAACTCATAAATCAGATTGAGGGAAGAATTAAAGAACAGGCGGCCAAAGAAGCCAACACGAAACAACTCAAGAGGAAGTGGGAGGAAAACGGCGACAAGAGTCACCAGTACAACAACAACAATTACAACCAAAATCGCAACAACTATCCCAACAACTTGAAAGGACCCGTCCTAATCCATCTGGACGAAGTTACCAACAACTGGTTCCATTGCGATGATCGACTCCAAATACTGTCTTTAAAATGAGCAAATGCACAGCGGAAAGTTTCTTTTATACCTGAGAATAAACATGCTTTCAAGTGTCAACTAAAAGGTTGGTGAGTTCATTAGTTTAACATAAATAATCATTTCATAATTTTAATAGACCACAAGATTTCATATTTCCATTTCTCATAAACATACGTCCCATGCATATAGACAAAATATCATTCGTATGGATTGAACACCTGGTAACCGACATTCACAATATATATAAGAACATCCCCATCATTCCGGGATCCTCCTTCGGACATGATATAAATTTCGAAGTACTAAAGCATCCGGTACTTTGGATGGGGTTCGTTAAGCCCAATAGATCTATCTTTAGAGTTCGCGTCAATTAGGGTGTCTGTTCCCTAATTCTTAGATTACCAGACTTAATAAAAAGGGGCATATTCGATTTCGATAATTCAACCATAGAATGTAGTTTCGATTACTTGTGTCTATTTCATAAAACAATTATAAAAATTGCGCATGTATTCTCAGCCCAAAAATATAAAGGGTAAAAAGGCAAATGAAACTCACCTAATGTATTTTGTAGTAAAAATACATATAACGACATTAAACAACGCAGTGTTGGCCTCGGATTCATGAACCTATATCAATTGTATATATATATATTAAAACATATTCTTGAAATCGAATAATTTCTATATGTTATTATTAATGATGTAATTAATTTATACAGTAGATTAATAAGTTTCATTATATATATATTTTCATTTATATATAGATATGTAATTATAGTTAAGTTATGTGTATTAAATATATATTTATATATATAATCTTCATTTTTGTGCTTATAACCTTAATAATGTCATTAATACTGTTACTTTTGTATTCGTATTTATTTTAATGATAATGATACAGATAATATTGATAGCATTAATAATGATAGTTTTAGTAAAAATAATATTTCTTAATAATAATGGTAAGTTAAATAATAATTTTATTTTTAATAGGTATTTTAATGATACTATTAGTAAAAATGATCATAATAATAATGTAACTGTAATAATAATAATAATAATAATAATAATAATATTAATGAATAAAAATAATAATAATAATATTAATAATAACGATAATACTAATAATATAATGATATTTGAAAATAATAATATTACATTTTAAGTCATCACTTTAATTAGAAGTTTAATCATCTTTATAACTATATTTGTATTTATAATCTACATGTATATAATTATAACCTTAACTATTAATTGTTTTTACTTATTCACTATAACAATAACAATAATAATAATCATAATAATAATAATTAATAAAAATGAATTACTACCTTAAAAGGGTTTAAAAAAGGCTTTCAAAAAAATATGCCACTGCTCAGATTCGAACCCTTGACCTCTCATTAATCCACTAACACACTTAGCCATTCATCTGATTTTGTTTTTCTGTTAGAACTAGGATATTAAATCCTTTTAACCTAAATCTGTTTTCCTTCCTTCTCATCATTATCATCATGAACCCAAATAACATTTGTCATCTAACCATCATTCAATTAATACCACGAACTTTCTCCTTATCATATCATTATTATTATAACCTAATCATTATCATTATCCTTATTTTCTAACACCAATTCGTTTAACAAACTATAGAGATAGAACCCGTAACAATAACAGTGACATAGTGGTTCTTTTTCGACAGACACAGAATCCGAAACAGAAACTTTGTGTGTAACAGGAAAAGGGTTTGCAGGTTAATGATTTGTAACGGCTGTAGTAGTATCATACTCGTATCATCATTCTCCATCACCATACTCGATCACCAATCGATAAAAATAAATGCAGCAGGCCCAACAGAAGTTTAAGAGCCCCAATTAGCAAGAGTCTAAGTAGTGATCTAATCCAAAACCTATTGCAAATCTACTTAAAACGGTCTAAAGAAAGAAAATGGAACACGATCTATAATAAACTCCAACTCCTTCATAGCTCAATAATCTGATTTAGGGATTCGTAATTGGTGGGGGTCGGTTAATAGAAAAAAATGAAAAAGGGAATACGAATGGGTGGTTGCCGAAATCTTTTTCTTCTTTTTTTTTATAACCTAAATGCTCCACTCATCATCTCACTTGATTATATTCTTCTTTTTCTTAGCCACTAGCAAAAGAATAATGAAAGGAGTACTTGGTTAAAGTTGTCGGTTGATGATTATTAAACTATCTCAACTTTTATATAAAGCATGTTGTGGAGAACATACAAGAAATACTTCGAGTAAAGCATATTTGCGTGTGTGGTGTTTGTTGATTTCACTAAAAGGAACAGAAAAACGATAATGGAAGTAGCATACGGGAAGGGTTGCAAGTTGGTTTGGTTCGATCTTCACAGCAGAAAATATTACAATAACACTAGATAAGGCTGTGTTGCATGAGCTCATAAATTTCACGATTTTTCTAACAACAGGAAGAAGTAGTTCTTCATGGGTTTCAATTGTGATGGTGGTGTTGGGTGGTGATTGAGGAAAGGTGGTGGTTGGCGATAAGATACCTTAACGATAGTCGTTTTGTTTCGAGCATTAAGTGGGTGCAGCAGCTGCATGTTCGTGTTGTGGTGTTCACGAGTAGTAGTAAAAATATGATGACTAGTCGTGGTCTACTAGCGGTGATGGTGGAGTTGAAGGTGGTGATGATGTTCATGTAACAGAAAATGAAAGAAGCAAAAGAGATATCGCTGATAATGGTGATAGTTGTTCGAATAAGTCTACACAATCTAAGATATTCGATTGATATATGGCTGAAGGAGTCATCGACAGAATCAATTTAGGAGCAGATATGGATAATAAAAAATAATTTAAAAGATTGATTAAGATTGTTAACAAATTTTGGTTTTATCTTGTTGTTTAGATTCAGATTCGTACGACTTGATATAATCAGCTACAGAACGAAAGCAAGTGGAAACAGATTGGTACTTATTTTGGGGAAGAAAAAAAAACAAAATAGCTAAAGTTGATTGTGATGTCAAAGAGATCCCAATCTGTTTACAGCTATTTAATTATAACTAATTATAACTAAAATAATATTACAATTAATATTAATAATAATACTAAATAATAATATTAATACAAACAAGAATAATATATACATAATTATAATAATAGTTAACAATAATCCTAACAATATTGATAATACAAGTAATTATTAATAATACTCTTAAATATGATATTATTAATGATAATAATAATAATTTGTATTATCTTTATAATAGTATTTATAACATTGATTATATTTTTCATGATAATGGTAATAAGGAAAATGGTAATCTTAATAATTCTCTATATATATTTATATATATATATATATATATATATATTTTTAATGGAACTCATAATAACATATACCTATCTATTAATAGTACTTAATTATTCTAATTGTTATTTTTCATTTATTTAAAGTATACTTTATCCAGATATTATATATTCATTAATTAAACATTTTTAAATAACAGTTTTTAGATTATCTTAAGTTATTTTTTCATAACAATTAAATCGCATAATAGTTTAATTTATAATATATATTTATTTACATATATTCTTATTTATATATATATACATTTCTATTTACAATTAAGGTTCGTGAATCGTCGAGAGCAGTTGAAGGTAAATGATTATATGAACACAGTTCAAAGTTTTTGACATTTCAACAATACAGACTTTGCTTATCTTGTCAAAATTATATAAAGATCAAGTTTAAATTTGGTCGAAAATTGCCGGGTCATCACACAACTACAACAACAATCGCAACAATAACCGCAATTCTAACAATAACTACAACAAACAGCCCAACAACAATAACTACAACAATCGTTTCAACAACAATAACAATCCCAACAACAACCTCAATAACAACAATGGCAACAAAAACCAAAAACAGCCATGTCATAGGTGTGAAGAAAATCATCAGGGGTTTTGCACGACATTTTGCAACAGGTGTAAAAGAAATGGTCACAGTGCGACAAAGTGTGAGGTCTACAGACCAAAGTTTAACATAACTAAAGGAACAAATAATGTCGGAACAAGTAATGCCGAAATGAATAGTGTCGGAGCAAGTAATACCAACGCTGTTTGTTATAAATGTGGAAAACCGGGCCACATTATTAGAAATTGCCTGAATCAGGGGAATACTAATGGGCAGGGCCGTGGAAAAGTTTTCAATATTAATGCGGCAGAAGCACAGGAAGACCCGGAGCTTGTTACGGGTACGTTTCTTATTGACGATAAATCTGCTTATGTTTTATTTGATTCGGGTGCGGATAGAAGCTATACGAGTAAAGAATTTTGTGCTAAATTAAGTTTCCCATTGACGCCTTTGGATAATAAATTTTTACTCGAATTAGCAAATGGTAAATTAATTTTAGCAGATAATATATGTCGGGATAGAGAAATTAAACTGGGTGATGAAACGTTTAAGATTGATTTAATATCAGTCGAGTTAGGGAGTTTTGATGTAATAATTGGCATGGATTGGTTGAAGAAGGTAAGAGCAGAGGTCGTTTGTTACAAAAATACGATTCGCATTATGCGTGAAAAAGGAAAACCTTTAATGGTGTACGGAGAAAAGAACAACGCGAAATTAAATCTTATTAGTAGTTTGAAGGCGCAAAAACTAATAAGAAAAGGTTGTTACGTTATTCTAGCACACATCGAGGAAGTTAAACCTGAAGAAAAGAACATCAGTGATGTTCCCGTTGCAAAATAATTTCCCGATGTATTTTCGAAAGAATTACCAGGATTACCCCCACATCGATCCGTTGAATTTCAAATAGACCTTGTACCAGGAGCTGCACCAATAGCTCGTACTCCATACAGACTCGCACCCAGCGAAATAAAAGAATTACAAAGTCAGTTACAGGAACTTTTAGAGCGTGGTTTCATTCGACCAAGCACATCACCATGGGGAGCTCCTATTTTGTTTGTCAAGAAGAAAGATGGTACATTCAGATTGTGTATCGACTACCGAGAGTTGAACAAACTTACCATCAAGAACCGCTACCCACTACCGAGAATCGATGACTTATTTGATCAACTATAAGGCTCGTCTGTTCATTCGAAGATCGATTTCCGTTCTAGATATCATCAAATGGGGGTGAAGGAGGATGATATTCCAAAGACTGCTTTTAGGACGCGTTACGGTCATTACGAGTTTATGGTTATGCCGTTTGGATTGACTAACACACCAGCTGTGTTCATGGACCTCATGAACCGAGTGTGTGGGCCATATATTGACAAGTTTGTCATTATTTTCATCGATGACATACTTATTTACTCAAAAAAATGATCAAGAGCATGAAGAACATTTGAGAAAAGTGCTAGAGTTGCTGAGAAAAGAAAAACTATACGCTAAGTTTTCAAAGTGTGCATTTTGGTTGGAAGAAGTTCAATTCCTCGGTCACATAGTGAACAAAGAAGGTATTCAGGTGGATCCAGCAAAGATTGAAACCGTTGAAAAATGGGAAACCCCGAAAACTCAGAAACACATACGCCAGTTTTTAGGACTAGCTGGTTACTACAGAAGGTTCATCCAAGATTTTTCTAGAATAGCAAAACCCTTGACTGCATTAACGAATAAAGGGAAGAAATTTGAATGGAAAGATGAACAAGAAAAAGCATTTCAATTGTTAAAGAAAAAGTTAACTACGGCACCTATATTGTCATTACCTGAAGGGAATGATGATTTTGTGATATATTGTGATGCCTCAAAGCAAGGTCTCGGTTGTGTATTAATGCAACGAACGAAAGTAATTGCTTATGCGTCTAGACAATTGAAGATTCACGAACAGAATTATACGATGCATGATTTGGAATTAGGCGCGGTTGTTTTTGCATTAAAGACTTGGAGGCACTACTTATATAGGGTCAAAAGTATTATATATACCGACCACAAAAGTTTTCAACACATATTTAATCAGAAACAACTGAGCATGAGGCAGCGCAGGTGGATTGAATTGTTGAATGATTAAGACTTTGAGATTCGTTATCACCCAGGGAAGGCAAGTGTGGTAGCCGACGCCTTGAGCAGAAAGGACAGAGAACCCATTCGTGTAAAATCTATGAATATAATGATTCATACTAATCTTACTACTCAAATAAAGGAGGCGCAATAAGGAGTTTTAAAAGAGGGAAACTTAAAAGATAAAATACCCAAAGGATTAGAGAAGCATCTTAATATTCGGGAAGACGGAACCCGGTATAGGGCTGAAAGGATTTGGGTACTAAAATTTGGAGATATGAGAGAAATGGTACTTAAAGAAGCTCATAAAACCAGATACTCAATACATCCTGGAACGGGGAAGATGTACAAGGATCTCAAGAAACATTTTTGGTGGCCGGGTATAAAAGCCGATGTTGCTAAATACGTAGGGGAATGTTTGAAGTGTTCTAAGGTCAAAACGGAGCATCAGAAACCATCAGGTCTACTTCAACAACCCGAAATCCCGGAATGGAAATGGAAAAACATTACCATGGATTTCATCACTAAATTGCCAAGGACTGCAAGTGGTTTTGATACTATTTGGGTAATAGTTGATTGTCTCACCAAATCAGGACACTTGCTGCCAATAAGAGAAGATGACAAGATGGAGAAGTTAGCATGACTGTATTTGAAGGAAGTCATCTCCAGACATGGAATACCAATCTCTATTATCTCTGATAGGGATGGCAGATTTATTTTAAGATTCTGGCAGACATTACAGCAAGCATTAGGAACTCTTCTAGACATGAGTACTGCCTATCATCCACAAACTGATGGGCAGAGCGAAAGGACGATACAAACGCTTGAAGACATGCTACGAGCATGTGTTATTGATTTCGGAAACAGTTGGGATCGACATCTACCGTTAGCATAATTTTCCTACAACAACATCTACCATTCAAGCATTGAGATGGTGCCGTTTGAAGCACTTTATGGTAGAAAGTGCAGGTCTTCGATTTGTTGGAGTGAAATGGGGGATAGACAGATTACGGGTCCAGAGATAATACAAGAAATACCGAGAAAATCATCCAAATTCAACAACGGTTGAAAACCGCCCAAAGTCGACAAAAGAGCTACGCTGACATTAAAAGAAAAGATATAGAATTTGAAATTGGAGAGATGGTCATGCTTAAGGTTGCACCTTGGAAAGGCGTTGTTCAATTTGGTAAACGAGAGAAATTAAATCCAAGGTATATAGGACCATTCAAGATTATTGATCGTGTCGGACCAGTAGCTTACCGATTTGAATTACCAAAACAACTCGCGGCTGTACATAACACTTTCCACGTCTCAAATTTGAAGAAATGTTTTGCTAAAGAAGATCTCACTATTCTGTTAGACGAAATCCAAATCAACGAAAAACTTCAATTCGTCGAAGAACCCGTCGAAATAATGGATCGTGAGGTTAAAAGACTTAAGCAAAACAAGATACCAATTGTTAAAGTTCGATGGAATGCTCATAGAGGACCCGAGTTCACCTGGGAAACAGAAGATCAGATGAAGAAGAAATACCCGCACTTATTTCCAGAAGATACGTTAACACCTCCAACTGCTTAAAATTTCGGGACGAATTTTATTTAACGGGTAGGTACTGTAGTGACCCGAACTTTTCCATGTTTATATATATTAAATGAAATTGATATTTACATGATTAAGTATTTCCAACATGTTAAGTAATCAAACTTGTTAAGACTTGATTAATTGAAATAGGTTTCATATAGACAATTGACCACCCAAGTTGACCGGGGATTCACGAACGTTAAAACTTGTAAAAACTATATGATGACATATATATGATTATATATATAGTTAACATGATATTATTATAAGTAAGTTTCTCATTAGGTATTTTAACTATGAGTTATATACATAAAATTGAGTTTATTGATTTAAGAAACTCGAAACGATATATATAACGATTATCGTTATAACAACGTCTTACTAAATACATATGAATCATATTAAGATATTGATACACTATGTTTAATCATGATAAATGATAAGTAAACATCTCATTATGTATATTAACAATGAACTACATATGTAAAAACAAGATTACTAACTTAAGGATTTCGAAACGAGACATATATGTAACGATTATCGTTGTAACTACATTTAAATGTGTATATATCATATTAAGATATATTAATATATAATAATATCATGATAATATAATAATTTAAAATCTCATTAGATATAATAAACATTGGGTTAACAACATTTAACAAGATCGTTAACTTAAAGGTTTCAAATCAACATTTACATGTAACGACTAACGATGACTTAACGACTCAGTTAAAATGTATATACATGTAGTGTTTTAATATGTATTCATACACTTTTGAAAAACTTCAAGACACTTATCAAAATAATTCTACTTAACAAAAATGCTTACAATTACATCCTCGTTCAGTTTCATCTACAATTCTACTCGTATGCACCCGTATTCGTACTCGCACAATACACAGCTTTTAGATGTATGTACTATTGGTATATACACTCCAATGATCAGCTTTTAGCAGCCCATGTGAGTCACCTAACACATGTGGGAACCATAATTTGGTAACTAGCATGAAATATCTCATAAAATTACCAAAATATTAGTAATCATTCATGACTTATTTACATGAAAATAAAATTACATATCCTTTATATCTAATCCATACACCAACGACCAAAAACACCTACAAACACTTTCATTCTTCAATTTTCTTCATCTAATTGATCTCTCTCAAGTTCTATCTTCAAGTTCTAAGTGTTCTTCATATATTCTACAAGTTCTAGTTTCATAAAATCAAGAATACTTCCAAGTTTACTAGCTCACTTCCAATCTTGTAAAGTGATCATCCAACCTCAAGAAATCCTTTTTGTTTACAGTAAGATAACATTCCAAATCAAGGTAATACTCATATACAAACTTTGATTCAATTCCTATAACTATAACAATCTTATTTCAAGTGATGATCTTACTTGAACTTGTTTTCGTGTCATGATTCTGCTTCAAGAACTTTGAGCCATCCAAGGATCCATTGAAGCTAGATCCATTTTTCTCTTTTCCAGTAGGTTTATCCAAGGAACTTAAGGTAGTAATGATGTTCATAACATCATTCGATTCATACATATAAAGCTATCTTATTCGAAGGTTTAAACTTGTAATCACTAGAACATAGTTTAGTTAATTCTAAACTTGTTCGCAAACAAAAGTTAATCCTTATAACTTGACTTTTAAAATCAACTAAACACATGTTCTATATCTATATGATATGCTAACTTAATGATTTAAAACCTGGAAACACGAAAAACACCGTAAAACCGGATTTACGCCGTCGTAGTAACACCGCGGGCTGTTTTGGGTTAGTTAATTAAAAACTATGATAAACTTTGATTTAAAAGTTGTTATTCTGAGAAAATGATTTTTATTATGAACATGAAACTATATCCAAAAATTATGGTTAAACTCAAAATGGAAGTATGTTTTCTAAAATGGTCATCTATACGTCGTTCTTTCGACTGAAATGACTACCTTTACAAAAACGACTTGTAACTTATTTTTCCGACTATAAACCTATACTTTTTCTGTTTAGATTCATAAAATAGAGATCAATATGAAGCCATAGCAATTTGATTCACTCAAAACGGATTTAAAATGAAGAAGTTATGGGTAAAACAAGATTGGATAATTTTTCTCATTTTAGCTACGTGAAAATTGGTAACAAATCTATTCCAACCATAACTTAATCAACTTGTATTGTATATTATGTAATCTTGAGATACCATAGACACGTATACAATATTTCGACCTATCATGTCGACACATCTATATATATTTCGGAACAACCATAGACACTCTATATGTGAATGTTGGAGTTAGCTATACAGGGTTGAGGTTGATTCCAAAATATATATAGTTTGAGTTGTGATCAATACTGAGATACATATACACTGGGTCGTGGATTGGTTCAAGATAAAATTTATCAATTTATTTCTGTACATCTAACTGTGGACAACTAGTTGTAGGTTACTAACGAGGACAGCTGACTTAATAAACTTAAAACATCAAAATATATTAAAAGTGTTGTAAATATATTTTGAACATACTTTGATATATATGTATATATTGTTATAGGTTCGTGAATCAACCAGTGGCCAAGTCTTACTTCCCGACGAAGTAAAAATCTGTGAAAGTGAGTTATAGTCCCACTTTTAAAATCTAATATTTTTGGGATGAGAATACATGCAGGTTTTATAAATGATTTACAAAATAGACACAAGTACGTGAAACTACATTCTATGGTTGAATTATCGAAATCGAATATGCCCCTTTTTATTAAGTCTAGTAATCTAAGAATTAGGGAACAGACACCCTAATTGACGCGAATCCTAAAGATAGATCTATTGGGCCTAACAAACCCCATCCAAAGTACCGGATGCTTTAGTACTTCGAAATTTATATCATATCCGAAGGGTGTCCCGGAATGATGGGGATATTCTTATATATGCATCTTGTTAATGTCAGTTACCAGGTGTTCACCATATGAATGATTTTTATCTCTATGTATGGGATGTGTATTGAAATATGAAATCTTGTGGTCTATTATTATGATTTGATATATATAGGTTAAACCTATAACTCACCAACATTTTTGTTGACGTTTTAAGCATGTTTATTCTCAGGTGATTATTAAGAGCTTCCGCTGTCGCATACTTAAATAAGGACGAGATTAGGAGTCCATGCTTATATGATATTGTGTAAAAACTGCATTCAAGAAACTTATTTTGTTGTAATATATTTGTATTGTAAACCATTATGTAATGGTCGTGTGTAAACAGGATATTTTAGATTATCATTATTTGATAATCTACGTAAAGCTTTTTAAACCTTTATTGATGAAATAAAGGTTATGCTTTGTTTTAAAATGAATGCAGTCTTTGAAAAACGTCTCATATAGAGGTCAAAACCTCGCAACGAAATCAATTAATATGGAACGTTTTTAATCAATAAGAACGGGACATTTCAGTTGGTATCCGAGCGTTGGTCTTAGAGAACCAGAATTTTGCATTAGTGTGTCTTATCTAGTTTGTTAGGATGCATTAGTGAGTCTGGACTTCGACCGTGTTTACTCGAAAAATGATTGCTTAACAAATTTTGTTGGAAACTATATATTTTTAACATGTGAATATTATGTGATATATTAATCTCTTAACGCGTTTGATATTATGTGATAGATGTCTACCTCTAGAACAAGTCCCATTGACTCACCTAATAATAATGAAGAGTCAAATGTAAATTGGAATGATTCGTGGACTGATTAACAAGTTCCCGAAGAGGAACCGGAAGAAGAGTCGGAACCAGAAGAAGAATCGGAACCGGAAGAAGAATCGGAACCGGATGAAGAAATAGAACCGGTGGGGGAAATAATAAAACGGTTAAGTAAAAGAAAATCCTCAACCAACCGACCAAGGTTAATTATGGTCAATGGTGTTTCCGCCAAGGAAGCAAAATATTGGGAGGATTACCAATTCTCCGATGAATCGGATTCCGACGAGAATTCCGATGATGTTATAGAAATTACCCCAACTGAATTTAAAAAGGCAAAAGAAAATAATAAGGGAAAGGGCATAAAAATAGAGAAATCTAATTCCAACCCCGATGAACTTTATATGTATCGTCAACCCCCGAAGTCCTTAAGTTGTAACAATGACCCGGGAACCTCTAAACCACCAGGTTTTTCTAAACCAATGTGGATAACGACGGCTCGTATTAGGGGAACATCATATATCCTTAGAAACTTGGCAAAACGAACCAAAACCGAGGAAGAAGAAACAAGCGAGTCGGAATAAGATAGTTGTATTCGTGTGGTGTAATATAAGTAATATAGTGTGCTTATGCTTTATGATATATGTAAAAATTGCTTGTATTAATAAGTATTTTTTTTATGAATCTAACTCTTGTCTATTTTACAGTATAAAAACACAAAATGGATAGACAACCCAATATTTTAAGAGACCTACCCGGAGACGTGATTGATGAAATCTTGTCTAGAGTCGGTCAGAATTCTTCGGCACAACTATTTAAGGCGAGATCAGTTTGTAAGACATTCGAAGAACGTTCCAAGAATGCCTTGGTTTATAAAAGGCTTTCGTTCGAAAGATGGGGGATATCACATTGGGAAATCCATAAGTTACGATGTGTTTACTTTGACGCATATATTGCGGGGAACCGAAATGCTATTTTACGCAATGGGTTAAGAAATTATTTTGACTCAATATATCCGAATATTGGACTTCGTGATTTAGAAAAAGCGGCTAACATCCAACATAAAGAAGCATGTTATGCTTACGGATTAGTAATGTTCGCTTTTCACCAAAGTGAGAACAAGAACATCGGCCTACAACTATTAAACAAAACGTTCCCACAAGTGACGGAGTCGGTAATTGGGGTAAGAAATGAGGTTTTTAGATTGTTACGGGACTGTTGGACATTACGTAACCCTCGTCCCTTTGACGACGTTACAACACGCTGTCTTATCAACGGCCATAACGGTTATGTTCCACAAGACCAAGGATGGGAAGTAGTCCTAGTAAAACCAGAATGCATGACTTGTTTCTGGACGTATGAATTACGTGTCTTTATTGCCTTTGCTGAACGACTTGTGTACTAGCTAGAATTATCTTCACAACTATCTTGTATCAAAGTTATTGTGTGCTATATTTCATGCTTTATGTAAAATAAGCGTTATTGTAAGTTTGTAAAATATTGTATAAAAGTTTGAACGTGAAATATTATTATAATCAGTTTTTCATATAGAATTGTAGTAGTTGAATTGTATATTAGCTACTAAGTATGAACTTAACGGGTAGGTACTACCCGAATTTAAACTTATAAAATGCTAATAGGAAGAAAAAGCTTTTATAAATGAGTTCATATTATGCTACAAAATACTATTAACTACTCTTAATATTCTGTATGATTAACTTGTTCCATTTGACTATTTTGAAGGAAATGGCACCGACTACTCGACACACCGTGAATATGAATGAAGAGGAATTCCGTACTTTTCTAGCTTCAAACATAGCCGTAGTACAGGCTGCGCTACATACCAACAATAACCTTGGATCTAGCAGTACAGGAAATCGTGTAGGATGCACCTACAAAGAATTCACTGCCTGCAAACCTTTGGAATTTGATGGAACCGAAGGACCGATCGGATTGAAACGGTGGATCGAGAAGGTCGAATCGGTGTTTGCCATAAGTAAGTGTACTGAAGAGGACAAAGTAAAGTACGCTACGCATACCTTCACAGGTTCTGCGTTAACATGGTGGAATACCTATCTAGAGCAAGTGGGACAAGACGATGCGTACGCACTACCGTGGTCAGCATTCAAGCACTTGATGAACGAGAAGTACCGTCCCAGAACCGAGGTCAATAAGCTCAAGACAGAACTTAGAGGGTTACGAACCCAAGGATTTGATATTACCACGTACGAAAGACGATTCACAGAATTGTGCCTATTGTGTCCGGGAGCATTCGAAGATGAGGAAGAGAAGATCGACGTGTTTGTGAAAGGATTACCGGAAAGAATCCAAGAAGATATAAGTTCACACGAGCCCGCCTCCATACAACAGGCATGTAGAATGGCTCACAAACTAGTGAACCAGATTGAAGAAAGAATTAAAGAACAGATTGCTGAAGAGGCCAATGTGAAGCAAGTCAAAAGAAAGTGGGAGGAAAACGGTGATAAGAATCACCAATACAACAACAACAGCAATTACAACAATAATCGCAACAATTATCCCAACAATCGTAACATCAATCGCAACTACAACAAATGGCCCAACAACAACAACAACAACAACAGCAACTACAACAATCATCCCAACAACAATAATAACCGCAACAACAACAACAATCAGAAGCAGCTATGCCAAAGGTGTGAAAAGTATCACTCGGGGTTCTGCACCAAATTTTGCAACAAGTGTAAAAGAAATGGTCATAGCGCGGTGAAGTGTGAGGTCTACGGACCAGGGGTTAATAGAACGAAAGGAACAAATGGTGTCGGAACGAGTAATGGCAGAGGAAGTAGTGTCGGAGCAAGTTATGCCAATGTAGTTTGTTATAAATGTGGAAAACCGGGCCACATTATTAGAAATTGCCCGAACCAGGAGAACACGAATGGACAAGGCCGCGGAAGAGTTTTCAATATTAATGCGGCAGAGGCACAGGAAGACCCGGAGCTTGTTACGGGTACGTTTCTTATTGACAATAAATCTGCTTACGTTTTATTTGATTCGGGTGCGGATAGAAGCTATATGAGTAGAGATTTTTGTGCTAAATTAAGTTGTCCATTGACGCCTTTGGATAGTAAATTTTTACTCGAATTAGCAAATGGTAAATTAATTTCAGCAGATAATATATGTCGGAATCGAGAAATTAAACTGGTTAGCGAAACATTTAAGATTGATTTGATACCAGTAGAGTTAGGGAGTTTTGATGTGATAATCGGTATGGACTGGTTGAAAGAAGTGAAAGCAGAGATCGTTTGTTACAAAAATGCAATTCGCATTATACGAGAAAAAGGAAAACCCTTAATGGTGTACGGAGAAAAGGGCAACACGAAGCTACATCTTATTAGTAATTTGAAGGCACAAAAACTAATAAGAAAAGGTTGCTATGCTGTTCTAGCACACGTCGAGAAAGTACAAACTGAAGAAAAGAGCATCAATGATGTTCCCGTCGCAAAAGAATTTCCCGATGTATTTCCGAAAGAATTACCGGGATTACCCCCACACCGATCCGTTGAATTTCAAATAGATCTTGTACCAGGAGCTGCACCAATAGCTCGTGCTCCTTACAGACTCGTACCCAGCGAGATGAAAGAACTGCAAAGCCAATTACAAGAACTTTTAGAGCGTGGTTTCATTCGACCAAGCACATCACCGTGGGGAGCTCCTGTTTTGTTTGTCAAGAAGAAAGATGGTACATTCAGGTTGTGTATCGACTACCGAGAGTTGAACAAACTTACCATCAAGAACCGCTACCTACTACAGAGAATCGATGACTTATTTGATCAACTACAAGGCTCGTCTGTTTATTCAAAGATTGACTTACGTTCTGGGTATCATCAAATGCGGGTGAAAGAAGATGATATTCTAAAGACTGCTTTCAGAACACGTTACGGTCATTACGAGTTTATGGTCATGCCGTTTGGTTTAACTAATGCACCAGCTGTGTTCATGGACCTTATGAACCGAGTGTGTGGACCATACCTTGACAAGTTTGTCATTGTTTTCATTGATGACATACTTATTTACTCAAAGAATGACCAAGAACACGGTGAACATTTGAGAAAGGTGTTAGAAGTATTAAGGAAGGAAGAATTGTACGCTAAGTTTTCAAAGTGTGCATTTTGGTTGGAAGAAGTTCAATTCCTCGGTCACATAGTGAACAAAGAAGGTATTAAGGTGGATCCGGCAAAGATAGAAACTGTTGAAAAGTGGGAAACCCCGAAAACTCCGAAACACATACGCCAGTTTTTAGGACTAGCTGGTTACTACAGAAGGTTCATCCAAGACTTTTCCAGAATAGCAAAACCCTTGACTGCATTAATGAATAAAGGGAAGAAATTTGAATGGAATGATGAACAAGAGAAAGCGTTTCAGTTATTGAAGAAAAAGCTAACTACGGCACCTATATTGTCATTGCCTGAAGGGAATGATGATTTTGTGATTTATTGTGACACATCAAAGCAAGGTCTCGGTTTTGTATTAATGCAACGAACGAAGGTGATTGCTTATGCGTCTAGACAATTGAAGATTCACGAGCAAAATTATACGACGCATGATTTGGAATTAGGCGCGGTTGTTTTTGCATTAAAGACTTGGAGGCACTACTTATATGTGGTCAAAAGTATTATATATACCGACCACAAAAGTTTTCAACACATATTTAATCAGAAACAACTGAATATGAGGCAGCGTAGGTGGATTGAATTATTGAATGATTACGACTTTGAGATTCGTTACCACCCGGGGAAGGCAAATGTGGTAGCCGATGCCTTGAGCAGGAAGGACAGAGAACCCATTCGAGTAAAATCTATGAATATAATGATTCATAATAACCTTACTACTCAAATAAAGGAGGCGCAACAAGGAGTTTTAAAAGAGGGAAATTTAAAGGATGAAATACCCAAAGGATCGGAGAAGCATCTTAATATTCGGGAAGACGGAACCCGGTATAGGGCTGAAAGGATTTGGGTACCAAAATTTGGAGATATGAGAGAAATGGTACTTAGAGAAGCTCATAAAACCAGATACTCAATACATCCTGGAACGGGGAAGATGTACAAGGATCTCAAGAAACATTTTTGGTGGCCGGGTATGAAAGCCGATGTTGCTAAATATGTAGGAGAATGTTTGACGTGTTCTAAGGTCAAAGCCGAGCATCAGAAACCATCAGGTCTACTTCAAAAACTCGAAATCCCGGAATGGAAATGGGAAAACATTACCATGGATTTCATAACTAAATTGCCAAGGACTGCAAGTGGTTTTGATACTATTTGGGTAATAGTTGATCGTCTCACCAAATCAGCACACTTCCTGCCAATAAGAGAAGATGACAAGATGGAGAATTTAGCACGACTGTATTTGAAGGAAGTCGTCTCCAGACATGGAATACCAATCTCTATTATCTCTGATAGGGATGGCAGATTTATTTCAAGATTCTGGCAGACATTACAACAAGCATTAGGAACTCGTCTAGACATGAGTACTGCCTATCTTCCACAAACTGATGGGCAGAGCGAAAGGACGATACAAACGCTTGAAGACATGCTACGAGCATGTGTTATTGATTTCGGAAATAGTTGGGATCGACATCTACCGTTAGCAGAATTTTCCTACAACAACAGCTACCATTCAAGCATTGAGATGGCGCCGTTTGAAGCACTTTATGGTAGAAAGTGCAGGTCTCCGATTTGTTGGAGTGAAGTGGGGGATAGACAGATTACGGGTCCGGAGATTATACAAGAAACTACCGAGAAGATCATCCAAATTCAACAACGGTTGAAAACCGCCCAAAGTCGACAAAAGAGCTATGCTGACATTAAAAGAAAAGATATAGAATTTGAAATTGGAGAGATGGTCATGCTTAAAGTTGCACCTTGGAAAGGCGTTGTTCGATTTGGTAAACGAGGGAAATTAAATCCAAGGTATATTGGACCATTCAAGATTATTGATCGTGTCGGACCAGTAGCTTACCGACTTGAGTTACCTCAACAACTCGCGGCTGTACATAACACTTTCCACGTCTCGAATTTGAAGAAATGTTTTGCTAAAGAAGATCTCACTATTCCGTTAGATGAAATCTAAATCAACGAAAAACTCCAATTCATCGAAGAACCCGTCGAAATAATGGATCGTGAGGTTAAAAGACTTAAGCAAAACAAGATACCAATTGTTAAGGTTCGATGGAATGCTCGTAGAGGACCCAAGTTCACCTGGGAGCGTGAAGATCAGATGAAGAAGAAATACTCACATCTATTTCCAGAAGATTCGTCAACACCTTCAACAGCTTAAAATTTCGGGACGAAATTTATTTAACGGGTAGGTACTGTAGTGACCCGAACTTTTCCATGTTTATATATATTAATTGAGATTGATATTTACATGATTATATGTTTTCAACATGTTAAGCAATCAAACTTGTTAAGACTTGATTAATTGAAGTATGTTTCATATAGACAATTGACCACCCAAGTTGACCGGTGATTCACGAACGTTAAAACTTGTAAAAACTATATGATGACATATATATGGATATATATATATATATAGTTAACATGATACTATGATAAGTAAACATATCATTAAATATATTAATAATGAACTACATATGTAAAAACAAGACTACTAACTTAATGATTTTTAAACGAGACATATATGTAACGATTATCGTTGTAAAGACATTTAATGTATATATATCATATTAAGAGATATTCATACATGATAATATCATGATAATATAATAATTTAAAATCTCATTTGATATTATAAACATTGGGTTAAAAACATTTAACAAGATCGTTAACCTAAAGGTTTCAAAACAACACTTACATGTAACGACTAACGATGACTTAACGACTCAGTTAAAATGTATATACATGTAGTGTTTTAATATGTTTTTATACAATATTGAAAGACTTCAATACACTTATCTAAATACTTCTACTTAACAAAAATGCTTACAATTACATCCTCGTTCAGTTTCATCAACAATTCTACTCGTATGCACCCGTATTCGTACTCGTACAATACACAGCTTTTAGATGTATGTACTATTGGTATATACACTCCAATGATCAGCTCTTAGCAGCCCATGTGAGTCACCTAACACATGTGGGAACCATCATTTGGTAACTAGCATGAAATATCTCATAAAATTACAAAAATATGAGTAATCATTCATGACTTATTTACATGAAAACAAAATTACATATCCTTTATATCTAATCCATACACCAACGACCAAAAATACCTACAAACACTTTCATTCTTCAATTTTCTTCATCTAATTGATCTCTCTCAAGTTCTATCTTCAAGTTCTAAGTGTTCTTCATATATTCTACAAGTTCTAGTTACATAAAATCAAGAATACTTTCAAGTTTGCTAGCTCACTTCCAATCTTGTAAGGTGATCATCCAACCTCAAGAAATCTTTGTTTCTTACAGTAGGTTATCATTCTAATACAAGGTAATAATCATATTCAAACTTTGGTTCAATTTCTATAACTATAACAATCTTATTTCAAGTGATGATCTTACTTGAACTTGTTTTCGTGTCATGATTCTGCTTCAAGAACTTTGAGCCATCCAAGGATCCGTTGAAGCTAGATCCATTTTTCACTTTTCCAGTAGGTTTATCCAAGGAACTTAAGGTAGTAATGATGTTCATAACATCATTCGATTCATACATATAAAGCTATCTTATTCGAAGGTTTAAACTTGTAATCACTAGAACATAGTTTAGTTAATTCTAAACTTGTTCGCAAACAAAAGTTAATCCTTCTAAATTGACTTTTAAAATCATCTAAACACATGTTCTATATCTATATGATATGCTAACTTAATGATTTAAAACCTGGAAACACGAAAAACACCGTAAAACCGGATTTATGCCGTCGTAGTAACACCGCGGGCTGTTTTGGGTTAGTTAATTAAAAACTATGATAAACTTTGATTTAAAAGTTGTTATTTTGAGAAAATGATTTTTATTATGAACATGAAACTATATCCAAAAATTATGGTTAAACTCAAAATGGAAGTATGTTTTCTAAAATGGTCATCTAGACGTCGTTTTTTCGACTGAAATGACTACCTTTACAAAAACGACTTGTAACTTATTTTTCCGACAATAAACCTATACTTTTTCTGTTTAGATTCATAAAATAGAGATCAATATGAAACCATAGCAATTTGATTCACTCAAAACGGATTTAAAATGAAGAAGTTATGGGTAAAACAAGATTGGATAATTTTTCTCATTTTAGCTACGTGAAAATTGGTAACAAATCTATTCCAACCATAACTTAATCAACTTGTATTGTATATTATGTAATCTTGAGATACCATAGACACGTATACAATGTTTCGACCTATCATGTCGATACATCTATATATATTTCGGAACAACCATAGACACTCTATATGTGAATGTTGGAGTTAGCTATACAGGGTTGAGGTTGATTCCAAAATATATATAGTTTGAGTTGTGATCAATACTGAGATACGTATACACTGGGTCGTGGATTGGTTCAAGATAATATTTATCGATTGATTTCTGTACATCTAACTGTGGACAACTAGTTGTAGGTTACTAACGAGGACAGCTGACTTAATAAACTTAAAACATCAAAATATATTAAAAGTGTTGTAAATATATTTTGAACATACTTTGATATATATGTATATATTGTTATAGGTTCGTGAATCAACCAGTGGCCAAGTCTTACTTCCCGACGAAATAAAAATCTGTGAAAGTGAGTTATAGTCCCACTTTTAAAATCTAATATTTTTGGGATGAGAATACATGCAGGTTTTATAAATGATTTACAAAATAGACACAAGTACGTGAAACTACATTCTATGGTTGAATTATCGAAATCGAATATGCCCCTTTTTATTAAGTCTGGTAATCTAAGAATTAGGGAACAGACACCCTAATTGACGCGAATCCTAAAGATAGATCTATTGGGCCTAACAAACCCCATCCAAAGTACCGGATGCTTTAGTACTTCGAAATTTATATCATATCCGAAGGGTGTCCCGGAATGATGGGGATATTCTTATATATGCATCTTGTTAATGTCGGTTACCAGGTGTTCACCATATGAATGATTTTTATCTCTATGTATGGGATGTGTATTGAAATATGAAATCTTGTGGTCTATTATTATGATTTGATATATATAGGTTAAACCTATAACTCACCAACATTTTTGTTGACGTTTTAAGCATGTTTATTCTCAGGTGATTATTAAGAGCTTCCGCTGTCGCATACTTAAATAAGGACGAGATTTGGAGTCCATGCTTATATGATATTGTGTAAAAACTGCATTCAAGAAACTTATTTTGTTGTAATATATTTGTATTGTAAACCATTATGTAATGGTCGTGTGTAAACAGGATATTTTAGATTATCATTATTTGATAATCTACGTAAAGCTTTTTAAACCTTTATTGATGAAATAAAGGTTATGGTTTGTTTTAAAATGAATGCAGTCTTTGAAAAACGTCTCATATAGAGGTCAAAACCTCGCAACGAAATCAATTAATATGGAACGTTTTTAATCAATAAGAACGGGACATTTCACATTCCCCTTTACACTTCAAGGAGAAGCAAAAAGCTTGGTTAAGAAATTTTCCATCCGATTCCATTAGATCTTTTCAAGATTTAACCGATGCATTTATCAATCACTTTTTCCCACCTTCAAAGGTGGAATGCTTAAGAATGGAAATCAATGGGTTCACTCAACGAGGGGATGAGTCTTTGAATGATGCGTGGGTGTGCTTCAAGAAGTTATTAAGAGCTTGCCCACCGCATGATTTGACTAAGAAGGAGTACATCATCACGTTCTATCAGGGTACTAATGCTTTGACTAAGCAATATCTTGATTCTTCTTCGGGTGGAGTGTTTATGTACAAATCACCTAATGCGGCAGAAATTTTACTAGAAGACATATAGGTTAATACATATGAATGGGCACCTTCACCAAGAGATTTGACAAAGAAGAGTGTAGCTCAAGTGGAGAGTGATGATGGGCAAATTACCTTAGAAAGCTTAAACAATCAATTTCAAATGTATGGGAAAGAGTTGAAGAATCTACAACAATCGATAGTCGCGATGCAAGTCGGTTGTCAAAGGTGCGAAGGACCACACTTCACCAAAAATTATCCCCAAATCAATCAATGCAACCACATTGACTTGGACGACATTCCTATGAATTGAGATACTCACGTGAATTATGTGAGTAATCAAAACTTTCAACAGGGAGGAACTTCAAACCAAGGAAACAATTCTTATCAATCAAACCAAAGCTACTACAACCCTAACCAAAAACAAGTGTCGTTCAACACTCAAACCAATGCACCACCCGGATTCACCAACCAAAACCGCAACCAAGGATACAACTCAAATTACAACCAAAAACGAGGAAACAACTTTCAATCCCAAAACCAATAAAATTACAACAATCAATTTTACAATAACCATTCCAACCCAATTTACCAAGGAAATCAAAGTTATCAAAACCAAGATTATAGTCATCCACAAAATAACCAAGGTTACATTCAACAAAACCAACAAAATCCACCGAACAACCAACCTTTCCAACCTTCTAAGGGACTAGAAGAGATTATGCAAAACTTCTTAAGAAGGCGTAAACTACCAAAGCATTTTTGTTGATGGAAAACGAGTTCTTGAAGCAACAACTTAAGCAACAATAAGCCTCATTCCAAAAACATGAGAGCACCGTTGGGAGACTTTCAAGCCAAGTTGCCGAAAGACCTCAAGGCACCTTACCATCCAACACTCAAGTTAACCCAAACACCTACAACAATAAACGACAACAAAACCAAAACCAAAACAACAACAACACCACAAGGGTTATTCCTATTGAAAGCAACAATAATCAAAACCCTAACTACCCAAACCGAAATGAAAACGTCAATGCCATAACCACTCGAATCGGTCTAACCACTCAAGGAGTTGAAGATCCACAACCACAACCCTTTATCACCCAAGAACCACTACCAAGCTTCATTGAGGAGGAAATCGAGGTTAGCAAGGAGAAGGATAAAGAAAAGGTTGACTCAACCGGGGTCAATGGTAATGATGCAAAGGGTAATGATGAAAGGGGTAATGATAAGGGTAAAGAGCCTTTGAAGGTTACAAGGTTGGTTCCATATCCAAAAGCTTTAAGGAAGGATAAGTTGGTAGATCAATACAAAAAGTTCCAAGATATGATGAAAAATGTTTCGGTCAACTTGCCTATTACTGACGTGCTCAAAGGGATGCCCAATTATGGATGCTTCATCAAAGAGTTAATCTCTCAAAGGGGTAAATATCATGAGGAAACATCATTCTTTATTGAAGAGGAGTGCAATAAGATACTTGCGTCAAGGCCAAGAATCCCTAAGAAGTTAGGTGATCCGGGAAAATTTATTTTCCCATGTAAGTTCGGTGAATTGGAAGTGTTCAATGCACTTGCCGACTTGGGAGCAAGTATTAACCTAATGCCCCACTCACTTTATGAAAGACTTAGCCTTGGAACTCTTAAACTAACTCGAGTTCGTATAAGATTGGCCAACCATTCATTTGACACCGCTATTGGAATCGCCGAGGACATCTTGGTTAGCATTGACTCCTTGGTGTTTCGGATTGATATTGTTATCATGGAGATGAAGGAGGACCTTCAAGTCCCCCTCATCTTAGGTAGACCATTTCTTGCAACCGTTGACACCATCATCTTGGTGCAACGCAACCAACTCAACATTGGAGTTGGTGAATAGCGTGTGACCATAAATATTCGAGAAGCTATGAAGCAACCGAGCAACACCGATGATGATGAGTGTTATGCCCTTGACCATATTGACCTTTATGTTGATGAGGAGCTTAAAAAGCTTTTGGGGGTTGATTCCTCGGGGTTCAAGCAAATTTTTGAAAATGAAATTGTGGACTTAGAAGCCGATTTTAAAGAATTGATGAATGTTAGTGTCGATGATAATGAGTTTGAAAGTGAAACAAGTTGAGAAGAGTCATTTGAGGCTATTCCTAATGAGGATAGATTTAGAATCAAGTCCTCATGGGAAGAACGTCCCACACTTGAGCTCAAAGAGCTCCCCGAGCATCTTGAGTATGCATATCTTAAAGAGTCAAGTCAACTTCCGGTGATCATCTCATCTAGACTCACCGTTAACCAAAAGTCAAAGCTTGTTTCACTTCTCAAGTCTCACCATAAAGCAATTTCATGGAAGACCATGGATATCCCGGGGATCTGTGACGACCCGGAAATTTCTGACCAAATTTAAACTTAATCTTTATATGTTTCCGACATGATAAGCAAAGTCTGTAATATTGAGTCTAGAAATTTTTGAACTGTTTACCTGGATGCATGTAACCTTTGACCATTGCCAACGATTCATGAATAATTGTTTGTAGAAATATATATATATATATATATATATATATATATATATATATATATATATATATATATATATATATATATATATATATATATATATATATATATATATATATATATATATATATATATATATATATATGTATATATATATATATGTACATATATATATATATATATATATAAACGTAAGCATATATATAATAATGTGAAATAATAAGATAATTGAAACATCAGAATCAAATATGTAAAGTATGATACAAAATAATTAAGCTCATATTAAAAACCATCTATGTAAATATATATATATATATATATATATATATATATATATATATATATATATATATATATATATATATATATATATATATATATATATATACACACACAATTTATACTTATCAAATCTCTTATTTATATATTATGTATTAAATCGATAATATTAATAATACTGATACTAATATTAATAATGGAGGTAATGTTTATCAATAAAATAACTTTATTTTATCTTGTAATTACATTTAATATATTAACATTACATATTACTAATTATGTAATATTCATATAACATATTTGAATATTTAATACAGTATACATAGTATATTAATTTTGTACAAAAAAATTTCATATATATATATATATATATATATATATATATATATATATATATATATTGATATGGTAATATTATTATTACTATTATTGTTGTTATTAAAAATATTAATACTATTATAATTAGTATTATTAATATTAATAATATTATTGTTATACATTTTATTGTAATTATTATCAAAATCATTAGTAATATTATTATTATTATTATTATTATTATCAAAATCAATAGTAATATAGAATTATAAATAAAAGAGGTATACAAACACAGATATATGAATATTGTAATATACAATTTATAATCAAATATATATATATACATATACAAAATACAGATAGATATATATAGATACAAATACCAATATATATTTATATAAATATATAAATACGATTAATCATCTTGTATATATATAACAGCTCGTATTCTGTTTGACATCCCCATCAGCTTTTTAAATTTTTGTTTCTTGTCTATAACTTTTAATAAGAATCGAAATCCAAAACAGATATATCCAAATTCAGTTACCCATCTATATCTATTTTAATATTTTTTTTATTCATATTTCTTTTCTGATCAAATCTTTTACTGTCGACACTTGACTATAAATTAAACGAAGAGTTCAATGATATGGAGTACCTCATTCAGTTTCTTTTTCATTACCATTATCATTTATCAATTTAAAAATTTTTAATTTATCGAATTTAAATAGAAAAGTACAAGAACACAGCGTATTCTCTGTTTTTGCTTTCATTTCTCAACTTGAACGAGTTCGAATTTAATTTCAAAATGTGTTAATGCAATGTTGTTAGGAATCTTTTACTCAAACTGTCTGTAAAATATAAAGTCTCAATTTTATCTATCAAGCTCGAATTTTAGAGTCAAACTTTAATTTCTAAAAGTCAACCGAAGTGTTCTTGGTAAAATTCGGTTTCATTTTTACGTTTCAAGTTTAATTGATGATTTATGAAGTTTATGTGAATGATTTTCAACCTAGTTCATGTTGAACTCATGATCTGAAACAGTCTAAAAATTGAAATCATATATAAAGTTCATCATGTTCATCAGGAAGCTATACAGCTTTTATTTTATTTTATTTTATTCTCTTCCTGTTTTGATAAATCAATTCACTCATTGCTAGTTGTTTCTGGTTTAATATAATATCGTAGTTCAAAACGAAAACTGGTTGATTTGATTATTTTGTGTTCCTGTCGATTTGGAGTTGAGAAGAAAAAGATGAAAAAGAGAAAACGAGTTAACTTGATTTAGATCACGAGTTAAAACAGATAAACAGAAATGGAGCAGTGGTTCAGTAGAGTGTCGGGTGAGCGAGAGGTCGAGGGTTTGAGCCCGGTTTGGGGCTTTTTTTTTAGAAACTCTTTTAAAGGTAGTTTTTTTTAATTTCTATTTTCAAAACTTATTATTATTGTTATTATTATTATTATTATTATTATTATTATTATTATTATTATTATTATTATTATTATTATTATTATTATTATTATTATTATTATTATTATTATTATCATCATCATCATCATTATAAGTATTAATCTTAAGTAGTATGATTATTAATATTATCATTATTAATATAGTTATTATTATTATCATAAGAAGTATTATTTATATTATCAGTATTATTATTAATATGATTATCCTTATTAGAATTATTATTATTAAAAATTATTATATCATTAAGAGAATGATCTTTTTAGGAAAACTATCATTTTATTATTATTATTAAAAGTATCCTTTTTAGAAAAATTATCTCTTTTACTAAAGTTATCATCTTTTTATTTAAAATTAACTTTTCTATTAAAATTATCATTTTGTCTTTATTATTAAAACTATCATTATTATTAATATTAGTATCATCACTATTTCAAATATTATCTTAATATTACTAAAGTACTGTTTTAACTAAACAAACAATATATATAAATATATGTATAAAAATATATTTACTAGATATAACATAACAAAATTTAATATATTTTTACATATAAAATGAATATATGAAACATATATTATATTAATATAAAAATGATATAATTAATAAATTTATATATATAATTGTTCGATTACAACTATGTATATTAATAAATACACAAATGATATAGGTTCGTGAATCCAAGGCCAACACTGCATTGTTCAGTTTCGTCGTATTCATATTTTTACTATAAAATATCGTATCGTGAGTTTCATTAGCTCACTTTTTAAATGCTTTTGCAATATATATTTTTGGGCTGAGATTACATGCACTGCTTTTATAAATGTTTGACAAAATAGACACAAGTACTTGAAACTACATTGTATGGTTGGATTACTATACCGAATATCGCCCCTTCAAGTCTGGTAACCTAAGAATTAGGGAAATGGCCCCTAATTGACGCGAATCCTAATGATAGATCTATGGGCCTAACAAACCACATTCTGGAATTTGGAATGCTTTAGTACTTCGATTTAAATGGTGATTGCGATTGTCAATATTTATGGCATACTTGCGAGTATACGGGGGATATTCTATATGCATTATGTTAATGTCTGTTACTCGGTGTTCATCATACGAATGGATTTTATACACTTGCGAGTGTAATGATATTTATGAAAAATGAGGATCTTGTGGTCTATTAAAATTATGGAAATGATCGATTATGATAAACTAATGAACTCACCAACCTTTTGGTTGACACTTTAAAGCATGTTTATTCTCAGGTATGAAAGAAATCTTCCGCTGTGCATTTGCTCATTTTAGAGATATTATTTGGAGTCATTCATGGCATATTTCAAAAGACGTTGCATTCGAGTCATTGAGTTCATCAAGATTGATAATAAGTCAATCATAATTTAGATATATTATGGGATAATGTGCATGTCTGTCAACTTTCGTTGTAATGAAAGTTTGTCTTCTAAAAATGAATGTAATGTTTGTAAAATATATCATTTAGAGGTCAAATACCTCGCGATGTAATCAACTATTGTGAATCATTTATAATGTATATGAACGGGTCCTTTCAGGATCAATCCATCATATTGCACTCACAAAATCCTCATAGAGGAGAACTTTAAACTGGTTGTCCAAAGACAAAGGAGATTTAACCTTAATATGAAAGATGTTGTAAAGAAGGAGGTTATTAAATTGCTAGACACGGGCTTAATCTACCCCATCTCGGACTCACCATGGGTGAGTTTCGTCCAAGTGGTTCCCAAAAAGGGTGAGACCACGGTGATCTTAAACGACCAAAATGAGCTTGTCCCAACCAGAACCACGGGATGGCGGGTGTGTATTGATTATCGGCGTCTAAACGATGCCACGAGAAAGGATCATTTCCTTCTCCCATATATCGATAAAATGATTGAGCGTTTAAGTGGAAAAGAATTTTATTGTTTTCTTGATGGGCTTTCGGGATACTTTCAAATCCCTATTGATCCCATGGACCAAGAAAAAATGACCTTTACATGTCCATATGGTACTTTTGCATATCGCCAAATGCCCTTCGGGTTGTGTAACGCCCCGAGGACATTCCAAAGGTGTATGCTTGCGAATTTCTCAGATATAGTAGAGGATACTATGGAGGTTTTCATGGACGACTTTTCAGTTTTTGGAGACTCTTTCTACCATTGTCTCCAAAACCTTGATAAAATGTTGACCCGTTGCGAAAAAGCTAATTTGGTACTTAATTGGGAAAAATGCCATTTTATGGTAAACGAAGGGGTGGTTTTGGGAATAAAATTTCTAAGGCGGGAATCGAGGTTGATAAGGCTAAGGTTAGCGCAATAAAAGACTTACCCATACCATCAGATTTAAAAGCAATCCAAAGTTTTCTTGGGCATGCGGGATTCTACCGCCGATTTATAAAGGATTTTTCTAAAATTGCCCGTCCCATGACCAAATTGCTAGAAAAGGACCAACCTTTCTTGTTTAATGATGATTGCATCGAGGCGTTTAACTTACTTAAGGAAAAGCTCATTAACCTACCGATTTTTATCTCTCCCAATTGGGATAAAGATTTTGAATTGATGTGTGACGCGAGCAATTATGCGCTTGGGGCCGTCCTTGGTCAAGGAGTTGACCAACACTTTTGACCAATTTATTATGCGAGTAAGACATTGACCGGGGCACAATTGAACTACACTACCACTGTGAAAGATCTTCTCGCGGTAGTGTTTGCTTTTGACAAATTTCGATCTTACCTCGTGCTTTCTAAAACGGTCGTATACACGGACCACTCCGCGTTGCGATATCTTTTTCAAAAACAAGATTCGAAACATAGGCTAATTAGGTGGGTTCTTCTCTTAGGATAAAAAGGGGGCCGAGAATGTGGCGGCCGATCATTTGTCTAGGTTAGATGACCCCGGGCTACAACCATTAGATGAGTCCAAAATTCGGGACACTTTCTTGGATGAACATTTGATGGGGATTGAGTTAGTAGATGAGGTTCCATGGTTTGCCCATTTTGCAAACTATATGGCCTCAAATGTTTTGAGAAAAGGTCTTTCGTATCAACAAAAGAAGAAATTTTTCAATGACCTAAGGTATTATTTTTGGGAAAACCCGGATTTGTTCCGCATAGGGGCGGATCAAGTGATCCGGAGGTGTGTGTATGGGCAAGAAGCCCGGGATATCTTAAAAAGTTATCATAGTGCGCCCACGGGTGGCCATTTTGGACCGAATCACACCGCGAAAAAGGTGTTTGATTCGGGTTTCTATTGGCCCACTATATTCAGGGATGCCCATGAATTAGTGAAACGTTATAATTCGTGTCAAAAGTCCGATTCCATTTCGAAAAGAGATGAAATGCCTCAAACCCGAATTCAAATATGCAAGGTATTCGATGTTTGGGGCCTAGATTTCATGGGGCCGTTTCAAACTCGAATAAATGCCTTTACATTTTAGTAACGGTTGATTATGTATTGTAATGGGCCGAGGCTAAAGCCTTGCCAACAAATGATGCGAGCTTTGTTGTTATGTTCTTAAAAATCTTGTTTGCTAGGTTTGGGGTTCCAAAAGCGTTGATCTCGGATCAAGGAACGCATTTTGTGAATCAACTTACGGAGAAAGTCATGGAAAAATATGGTGTAGTGTATAGGTTCTCGACTCCTTACCTGTAGTGACCCGAACTTTTCCATGTTTATATATATTAATTGAGATTGATATTTACATGATTAAATGTTTCCAACATGTTAAGCAATCAAACTTGTTAAGACTTGATTAATTGAAATATGTTTCATATAGACAATTGACCACCCAAGTTGACCGGCGATTCACGAACGTTAAAACTTGTAAAAACGACATGACGATATATATATGGATATACATATGGTTAACATGAGATTATGATAAGTAAGTATCTCCATAAGTATATTAACAATAAGTTATATACATATAAACAAGACTACTAACTTAAGGATTTCGAAACGAGACATATATGTAACGATTATCGTTGTAACGACATTTAAATGTATATATATCATATTAAGATATATTAATATATCATAATATCATGATAATATAATAATTTAACATCTCATTAGATATAATAAACAATGGGTTAACAACATTAATTGAGATCGTTAACTTAAAGGTTTCAAAACAACACTTACATGTAACGACTAACGATGACTTAACGACTCAGTTAAAATGTATATACATGTAGTGTATTTAGATGTATTAAAATACTTTTGGAAGACTTCAAGACATATATCAAAACACTCATACTTAACGAAAATGGTTACAGTTACTTTCCCATTCTTTTCTTTCATCAAGAATTCTAGTCGTATTCTTACCCGTATTATACACAGCTTCAAAACGTACTTACTATGGGTATATACCAATAGGAACTAGCATGGGATTCCACTCTTGATTATGTCATGTATTACTAATCAATTTTAACTTCTACCATGAGCTAGTCAACTAACTAGAACTCCTTTTAACCCCACTCACCACTCACCAATTACCACTCATCATTCACTCCATTTCACTTCCAATTCTCTTTCTAATTCTCTCTCAACTCACACACACTATTGTGAACGTATTTTTTCAGTAGTTAATCATCATCTTCATCAAAAATCACTTCAAGAATCAAGATATAATCATCATAGGAAGAACACTTCAAGAACACTTCAAAAATCCCTTCAAGTTTACTAATTTACTTCCAAGCTTTCTAATCCATTCCAAGTAATCATCTAAGATCAAGAAACCTTTGTTATATACAGTAGGTTATCTTTCTTATTCAAGGTAATATTCATATTCAAACTTTGATTCAATTTCTATAACTATAAACTATCTTAATTCGAGTAAAAATCTTACTTGAACTTGTTTTTGTGTCATGATCCTACTTCAAGAACTTTCAAGCCATCCAAGATCCTTTGAAGCTAGATCATTTCTTGTCACTTCCAGTAGGTTTACCTACTAAACTTGAGGTAGTAATAATGTTTATAACATCATTCGATTCATATATATAAAACTATCTTATTCGAAGGTTTAAACTCGTAATCACTAGAACATAGTTTAGTTAATTCTAAACTTGTTCGCAAACAAAAGTTAATCCTTCTAACTTGACTTTTAAAATCAACTAAACACATGTTCTATATCTATATGATATGCTAACTTAATGATTTAAAACCTGGAAACACGAAAAACACCGTAAAACTGGATTTACGACGTCGTAGTAACACTGCGGGCTGTTTTGGGTTAGTTAATTAAAAACTATGATAAACTTTGATTTAAAAGTTGTTATTCTGAGAAAATGATTTTTATTATGAACATGAAACTATATCCAAAAATTATGGTTAAACTCAAAGTGGAAGTATGTTTTCTAAAACGGTCATCTAGACGTCGTTCTTTCGACTGAAATGACTACCTTTACAAAAACGACTTGTAACTTATTTGTCTGACTATAAACCTATACTTTTTTTGTTTAGATTCATAAAATAGAGTTCAATATGAAACCATAGCAATTTGATTCACTCAAAACGGATTTAAAATGAAGAAGTTATGGGTAAAACCAGATTGGATAATTTTTCTCATTTTAGCTACGTGAAAATTGGTAACAAATCTATTCCAACCATAACTTAATCAACTTGTATTGTATATTATGTAATCTTGAGATACCATAGACACGTATACAATGTTTCGACCTATCATGTCGACACATCTATATATATTTCGGAACAACCATAGACACTCTATATGTGAATGTTGGAGTTAGCTATACAGGGTTGAGGTTGATTCTAAAATATATATAGTTTAAGTTGTGATCAATACTGAGATACGTATACACTGGGTCTTGGATTGGTTCAACATAATATTTATCGATTTATTTCTGTAAATCTAACTGTGGACAACTAGTTGTAGGTTACTAACGAGGACAGCTGACTTAATAAACTTAAAATATCAAAATATATTAAAAGTGTTGTAAATATATTTTGAACATACTTTGATATATATGTATATATTGTTATAGGTTCGTGAATCAACCAGTGACCAAGTATTACTTCCCGACGAAGTAAAAATATGTGAAAGTGAGTTATAGTCCCACTTTTAAAATCTAATATTTTTGGGATGAGAATACATGCAGGTTTTATAAATGATTTACAAAATAGACACAAGTACGTGAAACTACATTCAATGGTTGAATTATCGAAATCGAATATGCCCCTTTTTATTAATTCTGGTAATCTAAGAATTAGGGAACAGACACCCTAATTGACGCGAATCCTAAAGATAGATCTATTGGGCCTAACAAACCCCATCCAAAGTACCGGATGCTTTAGTACTTCGAAATTTATATCATATCCGAAGGGTGTCCCGAAATGATGGGGATATTCTTATATATGCATTTTGTTAATTTCGGTTACCAGGTGTTCACCATATGAATGATTTTTATCTCTATGTATGGAATGTGTATTGAAATATGAAATCTTGTGGTCTATTATTATGATTTGATATATATAGGTTAAACCTATAACTCACCAACATTTTTGTTGACGTTTTAAGCATGTTTATTCTCAGGTGATTATTAAGAGCTTCCGCTGTCGCATACTTAAATAAGGACGAGATTTGGAGTCCATGCTTGTATGATATTGTGTAAAAACTGCATTCAAGAAACTTATTTTGTTGTAACATATTTGTATTGTAAACCATTATGTAATGGTCGTGTGTAAACAGGATATTTTAGATTATCATTATTTGATAATCTACATAAAGCTTTTTAAACCTTTATTGATGAAACAAAGGTTATGGTTTGTTTTAAAATGAATGCAGTCTTTGAAAAACGTCTCATATAGAGGTCAAAACCTCGCAACGAAATCAATTAATATGGAACGTTTTTAATCAATAAGAACGGGACATTTCAGTTGGTATCCGAGCGTTGGTCTTAGAGAACCAGAATTTTGCATTAGTGTGTCTTATCGAGTTTGTTAGGATGCATTATTGAGTCTGGACTTCGACCGTGTTTACTTGAAAAATGATTGCTTAACAAATTTTGTTGGAAACTATATATTTTTAACATGTGAATATTATGTGATATATTAATCTCTTAACGCGTTTGATATTATGTGATAGATGTCTACCTCTAGAACAAGTCCCATTGACTCACCTAATAATAATGAAGAGTCAAATATAAATTGGAATGATTCGTGGACTGATTCACAAGTTCCCGAAGAGGAACCTGAAGAAGAGTCGGAACCGGAAGAAGAATCGGAACCGGAAGAAGAATCGGAACCGGATGAAGAAATAGAACCGGTGGGGGAAATAATAAAACGGTTAAGTAAAAGAAAATCCTCAACCAACCGACCAAGGTTAATTATGGTCAATGGTGTTTCCGCCAAGGAAGCAAAATATTGGGAGGATTACCAATTCTCCGATGAATCGGATTCCGACGAGAATTCCGATGATGTTATAGAAAGTACCCCAACTGAATTTAAAAAGGCAAAAGAAAATAATAAGGGAAAGGGCATAAAAATAAATAAATCTAATTCCAACCCCGATGAACTTTATATGTATCGTCAACCCCCGAAGTCCTTAAGTTGTAACAATGACCCGGGAACCTCTAAACCACCAGGTTTTTCTAAACCAATGTGGAAAATGACAGCTCGTATTAGGGGAACATCATATATCCCTAGAAACTGAGCAAAACGAACCAAAACCGAAGAAGAAGAAACAAGCGAGTCGGAATAAGATAGTTGTATTCGTGTGGTGTAATATATGTAATATAGTGTGCTTATGCTTTATGATATATGTAAAAATTGCTTGTATTAATAAGTATTTTTTTTTTTATGAATCTAACTCTTGTCTATTTTACAGTATAAAAACACAAAATGGATAGACAACCCAATATTTTAAGAGACCTACCCGGAGACATGATTGATGAAATCTTGTCTAGAGTCGGTCAGAATTCTTCGGCACAACTATTTAAGGCGAGATCAGTTTGTAAGACATTCGAAGAACGTTCCAAGAATGCCTTAGTTTATAAAAGGCTTTCGTTCGAAAGATGGGGGATATCACATTGGGAAATCCATAAGTTACGATGTGTTTACTTTGACGCATATATTGCGGGGAACCCAAATGCTATTTTACGCAATGGGTTAAGAAATTATTTTGACTCAATATATCCGAATATTGGACTTCATGATTTAGAAAAGGCGGCTAACATGCAACATAAAGAAGCATGTTATGCTTACGGATTAGTAATGTTCGCTTCTCACCAAAGTGAGAACAAGAACATCGGGCTACAACTATTAAACAAAACGTTCCCACAAGTGACGGAGTCGGTAATTGGGGTAAGAAATGAGGTTTTTAGATTGTTACGGGACTGTTGGACATTACGTAACCCTCGTCCCTTTGACGACGTTACAACACACTGTCTTATCAATGGCCATAACGGTTATGTTCCACAAGACCAAGGATGGGAAGTAATGCTAGTAAAACCAGAATGCATGACTTGTTTCTGGACGTATGAATTACGTGTCTTTATTGCCTTTGCTGAACGACTTGTGTACTAGCTAGAATTATCTTCACAACTATCTTGTATCAAAGTTATTGTGTGCTATATTTCATGCTTTATGTAAAATAAGCGGTATTGTAAGTTTGTAAAATATTGTATAAAAGTTTGAACGCGAAATATTATTATAATCAGTTTTTCATATAGAATTGTAGTAGTTGAATTGTATATTAGCTACTAAGTATGAACTTAACGGGTAGGTTCTACCCGAATTTAAATTTATAAAACGCTAATATGAAGAAAAAGCTTTTATAAATGAGTTCATATTATGCTACGAAATACTATTAACTACTCTTAATATTCTGTATGATTAACTTGTTCCATTTGACTATTTTGAAGGAAATGGCACCGACTACTCGACACACCGTGAATATGAATGAAGAGGAATTCCGTACTTTTCTAGCTTCAAACATAGCTGCAGTACAGGCTGCGCTACATACCAACAATAACCTTGGATCTAGCAGTACAGGAAATCGTGTAGGATGCACCTACAAAGAATTCACTGCCTGCAAACCTTTGGAATTTGATGGAACCGAAGGACCGATCGGATTGAAACGGTGGACCGAGAAGGTCGAATCGGTGTTTGCCATAAGTAAGTGTACTGAAGAGGACAAAGTAAAGTACGCTACGCATACCTTCACAGGTTCTGCATTAACATGGTGGAATACCTATCTGGAGCAAGTGGGACAAGACGATGCGTACGCACTACCGTGGTCAGCATTCAAGCACTTGATGAACGAGAAGTACCGTCCCAGAACCGAGGTCAATAAGCTCAAGACAGAACTTAGAGGGTTACGAACCCAAGGATTTGATATTACCACGTACGAAAGATGATTCACAGAATTGTGCCTATTGTGTCCGGGAGCATTCGAAGATGAGGAAGAGAAGATCGACGCGTTTGTGAAAGGATTACCGGAAAGAATCCAAGAAGATATAAGTTCACACGAGCCCACCTCCATACAACAGGCATGTAGAATGGCTCACAAACTAGTGAACCAGATTGAAGAAAGAATTAAAGAACAGACTGCTGGAGAGGCCAATGTGAAGCAAGTCAAAAGAAAGTGGGAGGAAAACGGTGATAAGAATCACCAATACAACAACAACAGCAATTACAACAATAATCGCAACAATTATCCCAACAATCACAACATCAATCGCAACTACAACAAATGGCCCAACAACAACAACAACAACAACAACAACAACAACAACAACAGCAGCAACTACAACAATCATCCCACAACAATAATAACCGCAACAAAAACAACAATCAGAAGCAGCTATGCCAAAGGTGTGAAAAGTATCACTCGGGGTTCTGCACCAAATTTTGCAACAAGTGTAAAAGAAATGGTCATAGCGCGGCGAAGTGTGAGGTCTACGGACCAGGGGTTAATAGAACGAAAGGAACAAATGGTGTCAGAACGAGTAATGGCGGAGGAAGTAGTGTCGGAGCAAGTTATGCCAATGTAGTTTGTTATAAATGTGGAAAACCGGGCCACATTATTAGAAATTGCCCGAACCAGGAGAACACGAATAGACAAGGTCGCGGAAGAGTTTTCAATATTAATGCGGCAAAGGCACAGGAAGACCCGGAGCTTGTTATGGGTACGTTTCTTATTGACAATAAATCTGCTTACGTTTTATTTGATTCGGGTGCGGATAGAAGCTATATGAGTAGAGATTTTTGTGCTAAATTAAGTTGTCCATTGACGCCTTTAGATAGTAAATTTTTACTCGAATTAGCAAATGGTAAATTAATTTCAGCAGATAATATATGTCGGAATCGAGAAATTAAACTGGTTAGCAAAACATTTAAGATTGATTTGATACCTGTAGAGTTAGGGAGTTTTGATGTGATAATCGGTATGGACTGGTTGAAAGAAGTGAAAGCAGAGATCGTTTGTTACAAAAATGCAATTCGCATTATACGAGAAAAAGGAAAACCCTTAATGGTGTACGGAGAAAAGGGCAACACGAAGCTACATCTTATTAGTAATTTGAAGGCACAAAAACTAATAAGAAAAGGTTGCTATGCTGTTCTAGCACACGTCGAGAAAGTACAAACTGAAGAAAAGAGCATCAATGATGTTCCCATTGCAAAAGAATTTCCCGATGTATTTCCGAAAGAATTACCGGGATTACCCCCACATCGATCCGTTGAATTTCAAATAGATCTTGTACCAGGAGCTGCACCAATAGCTCGTGCTCCTTACAGACTCGCACCCAGCGAGATGAAAGAACTGCAAAGCTAATTACAAGAACTTTTAGAGCGTGGTTTCATTCGACCAAGCACATCACCGTGGGGAGCTCCTGTTTTGTTTGTTAAGAAGAAAGATGGTACATTCAGGTTGTGTATCGACTACCGAGAGTTGAACAAACTTACCATCAAGAACCGCTACCCACTACCGAGAATCGACGACTTATTTGATCAACTACAAGGCTCGTCTGCTTATTCAAAGATTGACTTACGTTCCGGGTATCATCAAATGCGGGTGAAAGAAGATGATATTCCAAAGACTGCTTTCAGAACACGTTACGGTCATTACGAGTTTATGGTCATGCCGTTTGGTTTAACTAATGCACCAGCTGTGTTCATGGACCTTATGAACCGAGTGTGTGGACCATACCTTGACAAGTTTGTCATTGTTTTCATTGATGACATACTTATTTACTCAAAGAATGACCAAGAACACGGTGAACATTTGAGAAAGGTGTTAGAAGTATTGAGAAAGGAAGAATTGTACGCTAAGTTTTCAAAGTGTGCATTTTGGTTGGAAGAAGTTCAATTCCTCGGTCACATAGTGAACAAAGAAGGTATTAAGGTGGATCCGGCAAAGATAGAAACTGTTGAAAAGTGGGAAACCCCGAAAACTCCGAAACACATACGCCAATTTTTAGGACTAGCTGGTTACTACAAAAGGTTCATCCAAGACTTTTCCAGAATAGCAAAACCCTTGACTGCATTAACGCATAAAGGGAAGAAATTTGAATGGAATGATGAACAAGAGAAAGCGTTTCAGTTATTGAAGAAAAAGCTAACTACGGCACCTATATTGTCATTGCCTGAAGGGAATGATGATTTTGTGATTTATTGTGACGCATCAAAGCAAGGTCTCGGTTGTGTATTAATGCAACGAACAAAGGTGATTGCTTATGCGTCTAGACAATTGAAGATTCACGAACAAAATTATACGACGCATGATTTGGAATTAGGCGCGGTTGTTTTTGCATTAAAGACTTGGAGGCACTACTTATATGGGGTCAAAAGTATTATATATACCGACCACAAAAGTCTTCAACACATATTTAAACAGAAACAACTGAATATGAGGCAGCGTAGGTGGATTGAATTATTGAATGATTACGACTTTGAGATTCGTTACCACCCGGGGAAGGCAAATGTGGTAGCCGATGCCTTGAGCAGAAAGGACAGAGAACCCATTCGAGTAAAATCTATGAATATAATGATTCATAATAACCTTACTACTCAAATAAAGGAGGCTCAACAAGGAGTTTTAAAAGAGGGAAATTTAAAGGATGAAATACCCAAAGGATCGGAGAAGCATCTTAATATTCGGGAAGACGGAACCCGGTATAGGGCTGAAAGGATTTGGGTACCAAAATTTGGAGATATGAGAGAAATGGTACTTAGAGAAGCTCATAAAACCAGATACTCAATACATCCTGGAACGGGGAAGATGTACAAGGATCTCAAGAAACATTTTTGGTGGCCGGGTATGAAAGCCGATGTTGCTAAATGTGTAGGAGAATGTTTGACGTGTTCTAAGGTCAAAGCTGAGCATCAGAAACCATCAGGTCTACTTCAACAACCCGAAATCCCAGAATGGAAATGGGAAAACATTACCATGGATTTCATCACTAAATTGCCAAGGACTGCAAGTGGTTTTGATACTATTTGGGTAATAGTTGATCGTCTCACCAAATCAGCACACTTCCTGCCAATAAGAGAAGATGACAAGATGGAGAAGTTAGCACGACTGTATTTGAAGGAAATCATCTCCAGACATGGAATACCAATATCTATTATCTCTGATAGGGATGGCAGATTTATTTCAAGATTCTGGCAGACATTACAGCAAGCATTAGGAACTCGTCTAGACATGAGTACTGCCTATCATCCACAAACTAATGGGCAGAGCGAAAGGATGATACAAACGCTTGAAGACATGCTACGACATGTGTTATTGATTTCGAAAACAGTTGGGATCGACATCTACCGTTAGCAGAATTTTCCTACAACAACAGCTACCATTCAAGCATTGAGATGGCGCCGTTTGAAGCACTTTATGGTAGAAAGTGCAGGTCTCCGATTTGTTGGAGTGAAGTGGGGGATAGACAGATTACGGGTCCGGAGATTATATAAGAAACTACCGAGAAGATCATCCAAATTCAACAACGGTTGAAAACCGCCCAAAGTCGACAAAAGAGCTACGCTGACATTAAAAGAAAAGATATAGAATTTGAAATTGGAGAGATGGTCATGCTTAAAGTTGCACCTTGGAAAGGCGTTGTTCGATTTGGTAAACGAGGGAAATTAAATCCAAGGTATATTGGACCATTCAAGATTATTGATCGTGTCGGACCAGTAGCTTACCGACTTGAGTTACCTCAACAACTCGCGGCTGTACATAACACTTTCCACGTCTCGAATTTGAAGAAATGTTTTGCTAAAGAAGATCTCACTATTCCGTTAGATGAAATCCAAATCAACGAAAAACTCCAATTCATCGAAGAACCCGTCGAAATAATGGATCGTGAGGTTAAAAGACTTAAGCAAAACAAGATACCAATTGTTAAGGTTCGATGGAATGCTCGTAGAGGACCCGAGTTCACCTGGGAGCGTGAAGATCAGATGAAGAAGAAATACCCGCATCTATTTCCAGAAGATTCGTTAACACCTTCAACAGCTTAAAATTTCGGGACGAAATTTATTTAACGGGTAGGTACTGTAGTGACCCGAACTTTTCCATGTTTATATATATTAATTGAGATTGATATTTACATGATTAAATGTTTCCAACATGTTAAGAAATCAAACTTGTTAAGACTTGATTAATTGAAATATGTTTCATATAGACAATTGACCACCCAAGTTGACCGGCGATTCAAGAACGTTAAAACTTGTAAAAACGACATGACGATATATATATGGATATACATATGGTTAACATGAGATTATGATAAGTAAGTATCTCCATAAGTATATTAACAATAAGTTATATACATATAAACAAGACTACTAACTTAAGGATTTCGAAACGAGACATATATGTAACGATTATCGTTGCAACGACATTTAAATGTATATATATCATATTAAGATATATTAATATATCATAATATCATGATAATATAATAATTTAACATCTCATTAGATATAATAAACAATGGGTTAACAACATTAATTGAGATCGTTAACTTAAAGGTTTCAAAACAACACTTACATGTAACGACTAACGATGACTTAACGACTCAGTTAAAATGTATATACATGTAGTGTATTTAGATGTATTAAAATACTTTTGGAAGACTTCAAGACATATATCAAAACACTCATACTTAATGAAAATGGTTACAGTTACTTTCCCATTCTTTTCTTTCATCAAGAATTCTAGTCGTATTCTTACCCGTATTATACACAGCTTCAAAACGTACTTACTATGGGTATATACCAATAGGAACTAGCATGAGATTCCACTCTTGATTATGTCATGTATGACTAATCAATTTTAACTTCTACCATGAGCTAGTCAACTAACTAGAACTCCTTTTAACCCCACTCACCACTCACCAATTACCACTCATCATTCACTCCATTTCACTTCCAATTCTCTTTCTAATTCTCTCTCAACTCACACACACTATTATGAACGTATTTTTCCAGTAGTTAATCATCATCTTCATCAAAAATCACTTCAAGAATCAAGCTATAATCATCATAGGAAGAACACTTCAAGAACACTTCAAAAATCCCTTCAAGTTTACTAATTTACTTCCAAGCTTTCTAATCCATTCTAAGTAATCATCTAAGATCAAGAAACCTTTGTTATATACAGTAGGTTATCTTTCTTATTCAAGGTAATATTCATATTCAAACTTTGATTCAATTTCTATAACTATAAACTATCTTAATTCGAGTAAAAATCTTACTTGAACTTGTTTTTGTGTCATGATCCTACTTCAAGAACTTTCAAGCCATCCAAGATCCTTTGAAGCTAGATCATTTCTTGTCACTTCCAGTAGGTTTACCTACTAAACTTGAGGTAGTAATGATGTTCATAACATCATTCGATTCATATATATAAAACTATCTTATTCGAAGGTTTAAACTCGTAATCACTAGAACATAGTTTAGTTAATTCTAAACTTGTTCGCAAACAAAAATTAATCCTTCTAACTTGACTTTTAAAATCAACTAAACACATGTTCTATATCTATATGATATGCTAACTTAATGATTTAAAACCTGGAAACACGAAAAACACCGTAAAATCGGATTTACGCCATCGTAGTAACACTGCGGGCTGTTTTGGGTTAGTTAATTAAAAACTATGATAAACTTTGATTTAAAAGTTGTTATTCTGAGAAAATAATTTTTATTATGAGCATGAAACTATATCCAAAAATTATGGTTAAACTCAAAGTGGAAGTATGTTTTCTAAAATGGTCATCTAGACGTCGTTCTTTCGACTGAAATGACTACCTTTACAAAAATGACTTGTAACTTATTTTTCCGACTATAAACCTATACTTTTTCTGTTTCGATTCATAAAATAGAGTTCAATATGAAACCATAGCAATTTGATTCACTCAAAACGGATTTAAAATGAAGAAGTTATGGGTAAAACAAGATTGGATAATTTTTCTCATTTTAGCTACGTGAAAATTGGTACCAAATCTATTTCAACCATAACTTAATCAACTTGTATTGTATATTATGTAATCTTGAGATACCATAGACACGTATACAATGTTTCGACCTATCATGTCGACACATCTATATATATTTCGGAACAACCATAGACACTCTATATGTGAATGTTGGAGTTAGCTATACAGGGTTGAGGTTGATTCCAAAATATATATAGTTTGATTTGTGATCAATACTGAGATACGTATACACTGGGTCGTGGACTGATTCAAGATAATATTTATCGATTTATTTCTGTACATCTAACTGTGGACAACTAGTTGTAGGTTACTAACGAGGACAGCTGACTTAATAAACTTAAAACATCAAAATATATTAAAAGTGTTGTAAATATATTTTGAACATAATTTGATATATATGTATATATTGTTATAGGTTCGTGAATCAACCAGTGGCCAAGTATTACTTCCCGACGAAGTAAAAATCTGTGATAGTGAGTTATAGTCCCACTTTTAAAATCTAATATTTTTGGGATGAGAATACATGCAGGTTTTATAAATGATTTACAAAATAGACACAAGTACGTGAAACTACATTCTATGGTTGAATTATCGAAATCGAATATGCCCCTTTTTATTAATTCTGGTAATCTAAGAATTAGGGAACAGACACCCTAATTGACGCGAATCCTAAAGATAGATCTATTGGGCCTAACAAACCCCATCCAAAGTACCGGATGCTTTAGTACTTTGAAATTTATATCATATCCGAAGGGTGTCCCGGAATGATGGGGATATTCTTATATATGCATTTTTTTAATGTCGGTTACCAGGTGTTCACCATATGAATGATTTTTATCTCTATGTATGGGATGTGTATTGAAATATGAAATCTTGTGGTCTATTATTATGATTTGATATATATAGGTTAAACCTATAACTCACCAACATTTTTGTTGACGTTTTAAGCATGTTTATTCTCAGGTGATTATTAAGAGCTTCCGCTGTTGCATACTTAAATAAGGACGAGATTTGGAGTCCATGCTTGTATGATATTGTGTAAAAACTGCATTCAAGAAACTTATTTTGTTGTAACATATTTGTATTGTAAACCATTATGTAATGGTCGTGTGTAAACATGATATTTTAGATTATCATTATTTGATAATCTACATAAAGCTTTTTAAACCTTTATTGATGAAACAAAGGTTATGGTTTGTTTTAAAATGAATGCAGTCTTTGAAAAACGTCTCATATAGAGGTCAAAACCTCGCAACGAAATCAATTAATATGGAACGTTTTTAATCAATAAGAACGGGACATTTCATTACCACCCCCAAACGAGTGGTCAAGTCGAGAACACTAATTGTGCCTTGAAAAGGATATTAGAGAAGACGGTTCAAAACAACCCGAAGGTATGGTCCATTAAGCTAGAAGATGCATTATGGGCATTTTGGACCGCCTATAAGACACCTAGGGACCACACCGTTTAGGTTAGTATATGGTAAAGCTTGTCACCTCCCGGTGGAGGTTGAACATAGAGCATTTTGGGCATTAAAAGATGTAAACCTAGATTTGACCAAATCAAAAGAAAAGCGGGTTATGCAACTTCATGAGTTAGAAGAACTAAGGTTAGATGCATACGAGAATTCTTTGTCATACAAAGAGAAAACCAAGAAGTGGCATGATGCCCGATTAAAAGGTCCTAAGGAATTTCACCCAAACGACAAGGTGCTCGTTTTTAACTCAAGGTTCAAGTTCTCACCCGAGAAACTTAAGTCTAGGTGGTCGGGTCTATATATTGTCAAGAGATCATACCCTACGGGATATGTAGAATTGTTTGGGAATGGAAATACTTTCAAGGTAAACGATCATAGGCTTAAGATTTACAATGATGAAGTCAATGCTTTCGATCTTGATGACATCAAGCTCTACCCCAAGTAACATCTTTGTGTCAAAACGGGTCAAGTGATAGACCCGTGATAAAAAACAATCACACTTGTATTATATGTTCATTTTTAGATTGCATCTCATATAGAACTGTATGATATTCTTTTTGTTAGTTGCATTTGCATTTAACAGCATTTCATGCATATGGGAAACTAAAAAATGTCAAAAATAGCTTGTGAACGGGTTGAAATGGACTTAAAATGTGGAAAACTGCTTCTAGGTTGAAGAGCGACGCTTTTGTAATAAAAGCGACACTTTTGGCTCTTTAAGAGCGGCACTTCTATCATAAGAGCGCCGCTATAGGTTGTGATCTGGGATCGAATTTGATCAGTAGCCAAGATCGGTGCTTTCCACTTCCAAAAGCGGCGTTTTTTCTTCTAGGAATGGCGCTCCTAATTTAGGAACGGTGCTCCTGTACCTGGTACTTTAAAACTCTGCTAGACCCAGAAAATTTCAAATTTTTCTTTCACCCACTTCATCTCTCTCTCTCTCTCTCTCTCTCTCTAAAATTGTAGTGACCCGAACTTTTCCATGATTATATATATTAAATGAAAACTATATTTGCATGATTGAATGTTTCCAACATGTTAAGCAATCAAACTTGTTAAGACTTGATTAATTGAAATAGGTTTCATGTAGACAATTGACCACCCAAATTGACCGGCGATTCACGAACGTTAAAACTTGTAAAAACTATATGATGATATATATATATATATATATATATATATAGTTAACATGATATTATGATAAGTAATTATCTCATTAGGTATATTAACAATGAGTTATATACATAAAAATGAGACTACTAAGTTAAGAAACTCGAAACGATATATATAACGATTATCGTTATAACAACGTCTTACTAAATACATATGTATCATTATAATATATTGTTACACTATATTTAACATGATAAAATGATAATTATATATATCATTAAGTATGTTAACAATGAACTACATATGTAAAACAAGAATACTAACTTAAGAATTTCGAAACGAGACATATATGTAACGATTATCGTTGTAACGATATTTTAATGTATATAAATCATATTGAGATATATTCATACATCATAATATCATGATAATGTAATAATTTAACATCTCATTAGATATAATAAATAATGGGTTAACAACATTAAATGAGATCGTTAACTTAAAAGTTTCAAAACAACACTTACATGTAACGACTAACGATGACTTAGCGACTCAGTTAAAATGTATATATATGTAGTGTATTAAGTTGTATTAATATACTTTTGGAAGACTTCAAGACACATATCAAAATACTTGTACTTAACAAAATTGGTTACAATTGCATTCTCATACATTTTCATCAAGAATTCTACTCATATTCGTTCGGTACTTGTACTCGTACAATACCCAGCTTCTAATTGTATATACTATTGGTATATACATCCAATGATCAGCTCTTAGCAGCCCTTAATGAGTCATCAAACATATGGGAACCATCATTTGGCAACTAGCATGAAATATCTCACAAAATTACAAAAGTATTATAAATCATTCATGAATTATTTACAAGAAAACAAACTTACACATCAATTATATCTAATCCATATACCAACGACCAAAAACACATACAAACACTTTAATTCTTCAATTTTATTCATCTAATTAATCTCTCTCAAGTTCTATCTTCAAGTTCTAAGTGTTCTTCATAAATTCTATAAGTTCTAGTTTCATAAAATCAAGATACTTTCAAGTTTGCAAGTCTACTTCCAAGCTTTCAAATCAATTCCAAGTAATCATCTAAGATCAAGAAACCTTTGTTATTTACAGTAGGTTATCTTTCTTATTCAAGGTAATACTCATATTCAAACTTTGATTCAATTTCTATAACTATAAACTATCTTAATTCGAGTAAAGATCTTACTTGAACTTGTTTTCGTGTCATGATTCTACTTCAAGAACTTTCAAGCCATCCAAGATCCTTTGAAGCTAGATCATTTCTTATCACTTATAGTAGGTTTACCTACTAAACTTGAGGTAGTAATGATGTTCATAACATCATTCGATTCATATATACATAACTATCTTATTCGATGATTTAAACTTGTAATCACTAGAACATAGTTGAATTAATTCTAAACTTGTTCGCAAATAAAGTTAATCCTTATAACTTGACTTTTAAAATCAACTAAACACATGTAATACATCTATATGATATGCTAACTTAAGGATTTAAAATCTGGAAACACGATGAACACCGTAAAACCGGACATACGTCATCGTAGTAAAACTGCGGGCTGTTTTGGGTTTGATAATTAAAAACTAAGATAACTTTGATTTAAAAGTTGTTCTTCTGGGAAAATGATTTTTATTATTAACATAAAACTATATCCAAAAATCATGGTTAAACACAAAGTGGAAGTATGTTTTTCAAAATGGTCATCAAGACGTCGTTCTTTCGACTGAAATGACTACCTCTTACAATATTGACTTGTAACCTGTATTTACGACTATAAACTTATACTTTTTCTGTTTTGTTTTATAAATTTCAGTTCATTATGAAACCATAGCAAATTGAATCACTCAAAACGGATTTAAAACGAAGAAGTTATGGGTAAAACAAGATTGGATAATTTTGTTTGTTGTAGCTACGTGAAATTTGTGACAAATCTATACAAGTCATAACTTAACTAACTTATATTGTATTATACACGTATTCTAACATTTATTATGTAATCTTGGGATACCATAGACACGTATACAATGTTTTGACATATCATATCAACCTATCTATATATATATTATTTGGGAACAACCATACATACTCTATATGCAGTAATGCTTGAGTTAGCTATACAGGGTTGAGGTTGATTCCAAAATAATATATATACTTTGAGTTGTGATCTAGCCTGAGACTTGTATACACTGGGTCGTGGATTGATTCGAGATAATATATATTGATTTATTTCTGTACATCTAACTGTGGACAACTAGTTGTAGATTGCTAACGTTGGACTGCTAACTTAACAAACTTAAAGCGTTAAAACGTATTAAAAAATGTTGTGAATATATTTCGATCATACCTTGATATATATGTATACATTTTTTATAGGTTCGTGAATCAACCCGTGGCCAAGTCTTACTTCCCGACGAAGTAAAAATCTGTGAAAGTGAGTTATAGACCCACTTTTAAAATCTATAATTTTTGGGATGAGAATACATGCAGTTTTATAAATGTTTTACGAAATTGACACAAGTGATAAAAAATTACATTCTATGTTGAATTATCGAACTGAATATGCCCATTTTTGGCTTGGTAGCCTAAGAATTGGTGTTTATTATAATTGCCACCAATTGACGTGAATCCTAAAGATAGATCTATTTGGCTCAACAAGCATCATCCGAGTTACGGATACTTTAGTACTTCGATTTATCATGTCCGATGAGAGTCCCGGAATGATGGGGATATTCTATATGCATCCTGTTAAGGTCGGTTACAAGGTGTTAATCATATGAATGATTTTTATGCAGTTTGCATGTTATTGAGAAATGGAAATTGAGAATCTTGTGGTCTATTATTACAAATTGATAAATATATAGGTTAAACCTATAACTCACCAACATTTTTGTTGATGTTTAAAGCATGTTTATTCTTAGGTGATTATTAAGAGCTTCCGTTATTGCATACTAAATAAAGACAAGATTGGAGTCTGCATGCTTGTATAATATTGTTTAAAAACTGCATTCGAAGACTTATATTGTTGTGTAATATTATTGTAAACCATTATGTAATGGTCATGTGAAAATGTTATATTTTAGATTATCATTGTTTGATAAACGTCATAATATTTTAAACCTTTAACGATAAAATAAAGGTTATGGTTTGTTTTAAAAATCGAATGCATTCTTTGAAAAACGTGTCATATAGAGGTCAATACCTCGCAAGGAAATCAATTAATACGAAACGTTTATAATCGATATGAACGGGAGATTTCAGTTGGTATCCAAGCATTGGTCTTAGAGAACCAGAAATTTGCATTAGTGTATTTTACCGAGTTTGTTAGGATGCATTAGTGAGTCTGGACTTCGACCGTGTTTTCTTTAAAAATGATTGCTTAACACTTTTTGTTGGAAACTATATATTATTAACATGTAAATATTTTGTGATATATTAATCTCTTAACATGTTTGATATTGTGTGATAGATGTCTACTTCTAGTACAAATCCCATCGACTTACCTAATAATAATGAAGAGTCGAATATATTTTATGAAGATTCACAAATTCCCGAGGAAGAACCGGAAGAGGAAGAATCGGAAGAGGAAGAACCGGAAGAAGAGGAATCGGAAGAAGAGGAACCGGAAGAAGAAGAGGTTTCGGAGGAAGAAATATTAATAACTACAGAAAAACGGTTAAATAAAAGAAAATCCTCAACCAATGGACCAAAGTTAAAAATGGTCAATGGTGTTTCCGCCGAAGAAGCAAAATATTGGGAGAATTACCAATTTTCTGATGAATCGGATCCCGATGAGGATTCTGATGATGTTATAGAAATTACCTCGACCCAATTTGAAAAAGCAAAAGAAAACAATAAGGGAAAAGGCATCAAAATAGAAAAACCCGAGCCCAAAACCGATGAACATTATGTTAACATGAAGTACCCTGATGGGGTGTACCGTAAACACCCGTATTTCTTAAACTTTCACTATAACCCGGGAACATCTAAGCCACCAGGTTTTTCTAGACCATTTGAGAAAAGAACGGCTCGTATTAGGGGAGCACCATATATATCCCTAGGAAATTAGCGATACGAACCAAGTCCGAAGAGGAAGAAACGAGTGAGTCAGAATAAAGAGTTGTAATCATGTTGTGTAAAATATGTATTATAGTGTGCTTGTATTTTCATGTTATATGTAAAAATTGCTTGTTTGTTTGTTAATTATCTTTTACGAATCTAATCCTCGTCTATTTTACAGTATAAAAACACACAATGGACGTTAAGGATAGACAACCGAATATTTTAGAAGACCTACCCGGGGACATGATTGATGAAATCTTGTCTAGAGTTGGTCAGAGTTCATCGGCACAATTATTTATGGTGAAATTAGTTTGTCAAACTTTTGAAAGACGTTCCAGGCATGCCTTAGTATATAAAAGGCTTTCCTTTAATAGATGGGGTATATCACATTGGGGAGACCATAAGTTACGCCGTGTTTTCTTTAAAGCATTGAATGCGGGGAACCTAGATACAATTTTACGCTACGGGTTGAGAGCCTATTTTGACTCTACCTATCCCAACATAGGACTTCATTCTTTAGAAAGAGCTTCAAACATGTAACATAAAGAAGCATGTTATGTCTACGGGTTAGTAATGTTCGCTTCTCACCAAATTGAGAAAAAGAACATAGGATTGCAACTACTAAATAAAATATTCCCACAAGTGACGGATTCAGTAGTTGGGGTGAGAAATAAGATTTTTAGATTATTACGGGGCTGTTGGGCATTACGTAACCCCTGTCCTTTTGAAAACGTTACAACATACTGCCTAGCCAACGGTCACAACGGTTATTTTCCACAAGACAAAGGATGAGAAATTATACCAGTAAAACTCGAATGCATGACTTGCTTCTGGACTTATGAATTACGTGTCTTTATTGCCTTTGCTGAACGACTTGCGTATTAACTAGAAATATCTTCACAACTACCTTGTATCAAAGTTATTGTGTACTATATTTCATGCTATATGTATAATAGCTGTATTGTAAGTTTGTAAAAATTGTATAATAGTTTGAACGCAAAATATTATGATCAGTTTTTCATATAGAATTGTAGTAGTTGAATTGTATGTTAGCTACTAAGTATGAACTTAACGGGTAAGTACTACCCAAATTAAAACTTATAAAACGCTAATATGAAGAAAAAACTTTTATAAATAAGTTCATATTATGCTACGAAATACTATTGACTACTCTTAATATTCTATATGATTAACTTAATTCTTTTGGCTATTTTTGAAGGAAATGGTACCGACTACTCGTCATAACTTGAACATGAGCGAGGAAGACTTCCGTGTTTTTCTTGCTGCCAACATAGCCACAGTACAGGCTGCAATGCAAAACAACAATAATAACTCTGAATCTAGCAATGCAACTTACGCCACAAGAAATCGTGTAGGATGCTCCTACAAAGAATTTACTGCCTGCAAACCTTTAGAATTTGATGGAACCGAAGGACCAATCGGATTGAAACGGTGGACCGAGAAGGTCGAATCGGTGTTTGCCATAAGTAAATGTACTGAAGAAGATAGGGTGAAGTACACCATGCATACCTTCACAGGTACTGTGTTAACATAGTGGAATACCTATCTAGAACAAGTGGGACAAGATGCTGCTTACGCACTACCGTGGCCAGCATTCAAGCACTTATTGAATGAGCAGTACCGTCCTAGAAACGAGATCAATAAGCTCAAGGTAGAGCTTAGAGGATTACGAACACAAGGTTTCGACATTAGTACGCACGAATGAAGATTCACATACTTGTGCCTATTGTGTCTAAGAGCATTCGAAGATGAAGAAGAGAAGATCGACGCATTTGTGAAAGGGTTACCAGAAAGAATTTAAGAAGATGTGAGTTCACACGAGCCTGACTCCATACAAAAGGCAAGTCGAATGGCTCATAAACTCATAAACAAAATTGAGGGAAGAATTAAAGAGCAAGCGGCCGAAGAAGCCAACATGAAACAAGTCAAGAGAAAGTGGGAAGAAACCAGTGACAAGGGTCACCAGTACAACAACAACAACAATCACAACCACAATCGCAACAACTATCCCAACAATCGTAACATCAATCGCAACAACAACAATCGAAATTCCAACAATAATTACAACAAACGTCTCAACAACAACTACAACAACCGTCCCAACAACAATAACAACCACATCAATCCCAATAACAATCTCAATAACAACAATGACAACAACAATCAGAAAATTCCATGCTATAGGTGTGAAGGATATCATCCGAGTAAATTTTGTGAAGTAGTATGTACCAAATGTAATAGGAAGGGTCATGCTGCAACGAAGTGTGAAGCTTTCGGACCAGTGACTAAAAGAACAAATACTGCCCACATTATTTGTTTCGGATGCGGAAAAAATGGCCACTACAAAACTACGTGCCCAAACCAGGGAAATAATAATGGGCAAAGCCGTGGGAGAGTTTTTAACATTAATACGGTAGAGGCGCCGGAAGACCCGGAGCTTGTTACGGGTACATTTCTTATTGATGAAAAACCTGCTTATGTTTTATTTGATTTGGGTGTGGATAGAAGCTATATGAGTAGAGATTTTTGTGCTAAATTAAGTGGTCCATTGACGTCTATGAATAATAAATTTTTACTCGAATTAGCAAACAGTAAATTAATTTCGGCAAATAAAATAGGTCGGAATCGAGAAATTAAACTGGTTAGCGAAACGTTTAAGATTGATTTGATACCAGTAGAGTTAGGGAGTTTTTGATGTGATAATTGGCATGGACTGGTTGAAAAAGGAGAGAGAGCAGAGATCGTATGTTACAAAAATGCAATTCGCATTGTACGAGAAGAAGGAAAACCCTTAATGGTGTACGGAGAAAAGAGCAACGCGAAGCTAAATCTTATTAGTAATTTTAAGGCGCAAAAGCTAATAAGAAAAGGTTGCTATGCTGTTCTAGTACATGTCGAGAAAGTCAATTCCGAAGAAAAGAACATCAATGATGTTCCCATCGCAAAAGAATTTCCTGATGTATTTCTGAAAGAATAACCGGGACTACCTCTACACCGATCCGTTGAATTTCAAATAGACCTTATACCAGGAGCTGCACCAATAGCTTGTGCTCCATACAGACTCGCACCCAGTGAAATGAAGGAACTCCAAAGCTAACTACAAGAACTTTAGAACGTAGTTTCATACGACCAAGTACATCACCATGGGGAGCTCCTGTTTTGTTTGTCAAAAAGAAGGATGGTACATTTAGATTGTGTATCGACTACCGAGAGTTGAACAAACTTACCATCAAGAACCGTTATCCACTACCGAGAATCGATGACTTATTTGATCAACTCTAAGGCTCGTCGGTTTATTCGAAGATCGATTTACGTTCCGGGTATCATCAAATGCGGGTGAAGGAGGATGATATTCCAAAGGCTGCTTTCAGAACGCGTTACGATCATTACGAGTTTATGGTTATGTCGTTTGGATTGACTAACGCACCAGCTATGTTCATGGATCTCATGAACTGAGTGTGTGGGCCATATCTTGACAAGTTTGTCATTGTTTTCATCGATGACATACTCATTTACTCAAAGAATGATCAAGAGCACGAATAACATTTGAGAAAAGTGCTAGAATTATTGAGGAAGGAACAACTGTATGCAAAATTTTCAAAGTGTGCATTTTGGTTGGAAGAAGTTCAATTCCTCGGTCACATATTAAACAAAGAAGGTATTCAAGTAGATTCGGCAAAGATTGAAACCGTTGAAAAGTGGGAAACCCCGAAAACCCCGAAGCATATACGCCAATTTTTAGGACTGGCTGGTTACTACAAAAGGTTCATCCAAGATTTTTCAAAAATAGCAAAACCCTTGACTGCATTAACGCATAAAGGGAAGAAATTTGAATGGAAGGATGAGCAGGAGAAAGCGTTTCGACTGTTGAAGAAAAAGTTAACTACGTCACCTATATTGTCATTGCCTGAAGGGAATGATGATTTTGTGATATATTGTGACGCCTCAAAGCAAGGCCTCGGTTGTGTATTAATGCAACGAATGAAGGTAATTGTCTATCCGTCCAGAAAATTGAAGATTTACGAGCAAAATTATACGACTCACGATTTGGAATTAGGTGCTATTGTTTTTGCATTAAAGACTTGGAGGCACTACTTATATGGGGTCAAAAGTATTATATATACCGGCCACAAAAGTCTCCAACATATATTTAATCAGAAACAACTGAACATGAGGCAGCATAGGTGGATTGAATTGTTAAATGATTACGATTTTGAGATTCGTTACCACTCGGGGAAGGCAAATGTGGTAGCCGACGCTTTGAGTAGAAAGGACAGAGAACCTATTCGGGTAAAAGCTATGAATATAATTATTCGTACTAACCTTACCACTCAAATAAAGGAGGCACAATAAGGAGTTTTAAAAGAGGGAAATTTGAAGAATGAAATACCCAAAGGTTCGGAGAAACATCTTAATATTAGGGAAGACGGAACCCGGTATAGGGCTGAAAGAATTTGGGTACCAAAGTTTAGAGATGTGAGAGAAATGGTACTTAAGGAAGCACATAAAACTAGATACTCAATACATCTCGGAGTGGGAAAGATGTACAAAGATCTCAAGAAATACTTTTGGTGGCCGGGTATGAAAGCCGATATTGCTAGATATGTAGGAGAATATTTGACGTGTTCTAAGGTCAAAGCTGAACATCAGAAACCATCAGGTCTACTTCAACAACCCGAAATCCCAGAATGGAAATGGGAAAACATTACCATGGATTTCTTTACTAAATTACCAAGGACTGCAAGTGGTTATGATACTATTTGGGTAGTAGTTGATCGTCACACCAAGTCAGCACACTTTCTGCCAATGAGAGAAGATGATAAAATGGAGAAGTTGGCGTGATTATACTTGAAGGAAATTGTCTCCAGACATGGAATACCAGTCTCTATTATCTCTGATAGGGATGGCAGATTTGTTTCAAGGTTTTGGCAGACATTACAACAAGCATTGGGAACTCGTCTAGACATGAGTACTGCCTATCATCCACAAACTGATGGGCAGAGTGAAAAGACAATACAGACGCTTGAAGACATGCTACGAGCATGTGTTATTGATTTTGGAAATAGTTGGGATTGACATCTACCATTAGCAGAGTTTTCCTACAATAATAGTTACCACTCGGGTATTGAGATTGTAGTGATCCGAACTTTTCCATGTTTATATATATTAATTGAGATTGATATTTACATGATTAAATGTTTCTAATATGTTAAGCAATCAAACTTGTTAAGACTTGATTAATTGAAATATGTTTCATATAGACAATTAACCACCCAAGTTGATCGGTGATTCACGAACGTTAAAACTTGTAAAAACTATATGATGACATATATATGGATATATATATATAGTTAACATGATACTATGATAAGAAAACATATCATAAAGTATATTAACAATGAACTACATATGTAAAAACAAGACTACTAACTTAATGATTTTTAAACGAGACATATATGTAACGATTATCGTTGTAAAGACATTTAATGTATATATATCATATTAAGAGATATTCATACATGATAATATCATGATAATATAATAATTTAAAATCTCATTTGATATTATAAACATTGGGTTAACAACATTTAACAAGATCGTTAACCTAAAGGTTTCAAAACAACACTTACATGTAACGACTAACGATGACTTAACGACTCAGTTAAAATGTATATACATGTAGTGTTTTAATATGTATTTATACACTTTTGAAAGACTTCAATACACTTATCAAAATACTTCTACTTAACAAAAATGCTTACAATTACATCCTCGTTCAGTTTCATCAACAATTCTACTCGTATGCACCCGTATTCGTACTCGTACAATACACAGCTTTTAGATGTATGTACTATTGGTATATACACTCCAATGATCAGCTCTTAGCAGCCCATGTGAGTCACCTAACACATGTGGGAACCATCATTTGGCAACTAGCATGAAATATCTCATAAAATTACAAAAATATGAGTAATCATTCATGACGTATTTACATGAAAACAAAATTACATATCCTTTATATCTAATCCATACACCAACGACCAAAAACACCTACAAACACTTTCATTCTTCAATTTTCTTCATCTAATTGATCTCTCTCAAGTTCTATCTTCAAGTTCTAAGTGTTCTTCATAAATTCCAAAAGTTCTAGTTTCATAAAATCAAGAATACTTTCAAGTTTGCTAGCTCACTTCCAATCTTGTAAGGTGATCATCCAACCTCAAGAAATCTTTGTTTCTTACAGTAGGTTATCATTCTAATACAAGGTAATAATCATATTCAAACTTTGGTTCAATTTCTATAACTATAACAATCTTATTTCAAGTGATGATCTTACTTGAACTTGTTTTCGTGTCATGATTCTGCTTCAAGAACTTCGAGCCATCCAAGGATCCATTGAAGCTAGATCCATTTTTCTCTTTTCCAGTAGGTTTATCCAAGGAAATTAAGGTAGTAATGATGTTCATAACATCATTCGATTCATACATATAAAGCTATCTTATTCGAAGGTTTAAACTTGTAATCACTAGAACATAGTTTAGTTAATTCTAAACTTGTTCGCAAACAAAAGTTAATCCTTCTAACTTGACTTTTAAAATCAACTAAACACATGTTCTATATCTATATGATATGCTAACTTAATGATTTAAAACCTGGAAACACGAAAAACACCGTAAAACCGGATTTACGCCGTCGTAGTAACACCGCGGGCTGTTTTGGGTTAGTTAATTAAAAACTATGATAAACTTTGATTTAAAAGTTGTTATTCTGAGAAAATGATTTTTATTATGAACATGAAACTATATCCAAAAATTATGGTTAAACTCAAAGTGGAAGTATGTTTTCTAAAATGGTCATCTAGACGTCGTTCTTTCGACTGAAATGACTACCTTTACAAAAACGACTTGTAACTTATTTTTCCGACTATAAACCTATACTTTTTCTGTTTAGATTCATAAAATAGAGTTCAATATGAAACCATAGCAATTTGATTCACTCAAAACGGATTTAAAATGAAGAAGTTATGGGTAAAACAAGATTGGATAATTTTTCTCATTTTAGCTACGTGAAAATTGGTAACAAATCTATTCTAACCATAACTTAATCAACTTGTATTGTATATTATGTAATCTTGAGATACCATAGACACGTATACAATGTTTCGACCTATCATGTCGACACATCTATATATATTTCGGAACAACCATAGACACTCTATATGTGAATGTTGGAGTTAGCTATACAGGGTTGAGGTTGATTCCAAAATATATATAGTTTGAGTTGTGATCAATACTGAGATACGTATACACTGGGTCGTGGATTGATTCAAGATAATATTTATCGATTTATTTCTGTACATCTAACTGTGGACAACTAGTTATAGGTTACTAACGAGGACAGCTGACTTAATAAACTTAAAACATCAAAATATATTAAAAGTGTTGTAAATATATTTTGAACATACTTTAATATATATGTATATATTGTTATAGGTTCGTGAATCAACAGTGGCCAAGTCTTACTTCCCGACGAAGTAAAAATTTGTAAAAGTGAGTTATAGTCCCACTTTTAAAATCTAATATTTTTGGGATGAGAATACATGCAGGTTTTATAAATGATTTACAAAATAGACACAAGTACGTGAAACTACATTCTATGGTTGAATTATCGAAATCGAATATGCCCCTTTTTATTAAGTCTGGTAATCTAAGAATTAGGGAACAGACACCCTAATTGACGCGAATCCTAAAGATAGATCTATTGGGCCTAACAAACCCCATCCAAAGTACCGGATGCTTTAGTACTTCGAAATTTATATCATATCCGAAGGGTGTCCCGGAATGATGGGGATATTCTTATATATGCATCTTGTTATTGTCGGTTACCAGGTGTTCACCATATGAATGATTTTTATCTCTATGTATGGGATGTGTATTGAAATATGAAATCTTGTGGTCTATTGTTACGATTTGATATATATAGGTTAAACCTATAACTCACCAACATTTTTGTTGACGTTTAAAGCATGTTTATTCTCAGGTGAATATTAAGAGCTTCCGCTGTTGCATACTAAAATAAGGACAAGATTTGGAGTCCATGTTTGTATGATATTGTGTAAAAACTGCATTCAAGAAACTGATTTCGATGTAACATATTTGTATTGTAAACCATTATATAATGGTCGTGTGTAAACAGGATATTTTAGATTATCATTATTTGATAATCTACGTAAAGCTTTTTAAACCTTTATTTATGAAATAAAGGTTATGGTTTGTTTTAAAAATGAATGCAGTCTTTGAAAAACGTCTCATATAGAGGTCAAAACCTCGCAACGAAATCAATTAATATGGAACGTTTTTAATCAATAAGAACGGGACATTTCAGTTGGTATCCGAGCGTTGGTCTTAGAGAACCAGAAAATTTGCATTAGTGTGTCTTATCGAGTTTGTTAGGATGCATTAGTGAGTCTGGACTTTGACCGTGTTTTCTTTAAAAATGATTGCTTAACATTTTTGTTGGAAACTATATATTTTTAACATATGAATATTATGTGATAGATGTCTACCTCTAGAACAAGTCCCATTGACTCACCTAATAATAATGAAGAGTCAAATGTAAATTGGAATGATTTGTGGACTGATTCACAAGTTCCCGAAGAGGAACCGGAAGAAGAGTCGGAACCGGAAGAAGAATCGGAACTGGAAGAAGAATCGGAACCGGATGAAGAAATAGAACCGGTGGGGGAAATAATAAAACGGTTAAGTAAAAGAAAATCCTCAACCAACCGACCAAAGTTAATTATGGTCAATGGTGTTTCCGCCAAGGAAGCAAAATATTGGGAGAATTACCAATTCTCCGATGAATCGGATTCCGACGAGAATTCCGATGATGTTATAGAAATTACCCCAACTGAATTTAAAAAGGCAAAAGAAAATAATAAGGGAAAGGGCATAAAAATAGAGAAATCTAATTCCAACCCCGATGAACTTTATATGTATCGTCAACCCCCGAAGTCCTTAAGTTGTAACAATGACCCGGGAACCTCTAAACCACCAGGTTTTTCTAAACCAATGTGGACAACGACGGCTCGTATTAGGGGAACATCATATATCCCTAGAAACTTGGCAAAACGAACCAAAACTGAAGAAGAAGAAATGAGCGAGTCGGAATAAGATAGTTGTATTCGTGTGGTGTAATATATGTAATATAGTGTTCTTATGCTTTATGATATATGTAAAAATTGCTTGTATTAATAAGTATTTTTTTATGAATCTAACTCTTGTCTATTTTACAGTTTAAAAACACAAAATGGATAGACAACCCAATATTTTAAGAGACCTACCCGGAGACATGATTGATGAAATCTTGTCTAGAGTCGGCCAGAATTCTTCGGCACAACTATTTAAGGCGAGATCAGTTTGTAAGACATTCGAAGAACGTTCCAAGAATGTCTTGGTTTATAAGAGACTTTCGTTTGAAAGATGGGGGATATCACATTGGGAAACCCATAAGTTACGATGTGTTTACTTTGACGCATATATTGCGGGGAACCCAAATGCTATTTTACGCAACGGGTTAAGAAATTATTTTGACTCAATATATCCGAATATTGGACTTCGTGATTTAGAAAAAGTGGCTAACATGCAACATAAAGAAGCATGTTATGCTTACGGATTAGTAATGTTCGCTTCTCACCAAAGTGAGAACAAGAACATCGGGCTACAACTATTAAACAAAACGTTTCCACAAGTGACGGAGTCGGTAATTGGGGTAAGAAATGAGGTTTTTAGATTATTACGGGACTGTTGGACATTACGTAACCCTCGTCCCTTTGATGACGTTACAACACGCTATCTTATCAACGGCCATAACGGTTATGTTGCACAAGACCAAGGATGGGAAGTAGTCCTAGTAAAACCAGAATGCATGACTTGTTTCTGGACGTATGAATTACGTGTCTTTATTGCCTTTGCTGAACGACTTGTGTACTAGCTAGAATTGTCTTCACAACTATCTTGTATCAAAGTTATTGTGTGCTATATTTCATGCTTTATGTAAAATAAGCGGTATTGTAAGTTTGTAAAATATTGTATAAAAGTTTGAACGCGAAATATTATTATAATCAGTTTTTCATATAGAATTGTAGTAGTTGAATTGTATATTAGCTACTAAGTATGAACTTAACGGGTAGGTACTACCCGAATTTAAACTTATAAAACGCTAATATGAAGAAAAAGCTTTTATAAATGAGTTCATATTATGCTACAAAATACTATTAACTACTCTTAATATTCTGTATGATTAACTTGTTCCATTTAACTATTTTGAAGGAAATGGCACCGACTACTCGACACACCGTGAATATGAATGAAGAGGAATTCCGTACTTTTCTAGCTTCAAACATAGCCGCAGTACAGGCTGCGCTACATACCAACAATAACCTTGGATCTAGCAGTACAGGAAATCGTGTAGGATGCACCTACAAAGAATTCACTGCCTGCAAACCTTTGGAATTTGATGGAACCGAAGGACCGATCGGATTGAAACGGTGGACCGAGAAGGTTGAATGGGTGTTTGCCATAAGTAAGTGTACTGAAGAGGACAAAGTGAAGTACGCTACGCATACCTTCACAGGTTCTGCGTTAACATGGTGGAATACCTATCTAGAGCAAGTGGGACAAGATGATGCGTACGCACTACCGTGGTCAGCATTCAAGCACTTGATGAACGAGAAGTACCGTCCCAGAACCGAGGTCAATAAGCTCAAGACAGAACTTAGAGGGTTACGAACCCAAGGATTTGATATTACCACGTACGAAAGACGATTCACAGAATTGTGCCTATTGTGTCCGGGAGCATTCGAAGATGAGGAAGAGAAGATCGACGCGTTTGTGAAAGGATTACCGGAAAGAATCCAAGAAGATATAAGTTCACACGAGCCCGCCTCCATACAACAGGCATGTAGAATGGCTCACAAACTAGTGAACCAGATTGAAGAAAGAATTAAAGAACAGACTGCTGAAGAGGCCAATGTGAAGCAAGTCAAAAGAAAGTGGGAGGAAAACGGTGATAAGAATCACCAATACAACAACAACAGCAATTACAACAATAATCGCAACAATTATCCCAACAATCGCAACATCAATCGCAACTACAACAAACGGCCCAACAACAACAACAACAACAACAACAACAGCAACTACAACAATCATCCCAACAACAATAATAACCGCAACAACAACAACAATCAGAAGCAGCTATGCCAAAGGTGTGAAAAGAATCACTCGGGGTTCTGCACCAAATTTTGCAACAAGTGTAAAAGAAATGGTCATAGCGCGGCGAAGTGTGAGGTCTACGGACCAGGGGTTAATAGAACGAAAGGAACAAATGGTGTCGGAACGAGTAATGGCGGAGCAAGTAGTGTCGGAGCAAGTTATGCCAATGTAGTTTGTTATAAATGTGGAAAACCAGGCCACATTATTAGAAATTGCCCGAACCAGGAGAACACGAATGGACAAGGCCGTGGAAGAGTTTTCAATATTAATGCGGCAGAGGCACAGGAAGACCCGGAGCTTGTTACGGGTACGTTTCTTATTGACAATAAATCTGCTTACGTTTTATTTGATTCGGGTGCGGATAGAAGCTATATGAGTAGAGATTTTTGTGCTAAATTAAGTTGTCCATTGACGCCTTTGGATAGTAAATTTTTACTCGAATTAGCAAATGGTAAGTTAATTTCAGCAGATAATATATGTCGAAATCGAGAAATTAAACTGGTTAGCGAAACATTTAAGATTGATTTGATACCAGTAGAGTTAGGGAGTTTTGATGTGATAATCGGTATGGACTGGTTGAAAGAAGTGAAAGCGGAGATCGTTTGTTACAAAAATGCAATTCGCATTATACGAGAAAAAGGAAAACCCTTAATGGTGTACGGAGAAAAGGGCAACACGAAGCTACATCTTATTAGTAATTTGAAGGCACAAAAACTAATAAGAAAAGGTTGCTATGCTGTTCTAGCACACGTCGAGAAAGTACAAACTGAAGAAAAGAGCATCAATGATGTTCCCGTCGCAAAAGAATTTCCTGATGTATTTCCGAAAGAATTACCGGGATTACCCCCACATCGATCTGTTGAATTTCAAATAGATCTTGTACCAGGAGCTGCACCAATAGCTCGTGCTCCTTACAGACTCGCACCCAGCGAGATGAAAGAACTACAAAGCCAATTACAAGAACTTTTAGAGCGTGGTTTCATTCGACCAAGCACATCACCGTGGGGAGCTCCTGTTTTGTTTGTCAAGAAGAAAGATGGTACATTCAGGTTGTGTATCGACTACCGAGAGTTGAATAAACTTACCATCAAGAACCGCTACCCACTACCGAGAATCGATGACTTATTTGATCAACTACAAGGCTCGTCTGTTTATTCAAAGATTGACTTACGTTCCGGGTATCATCAAATGCGGGTGAAAGAAGATGATATTCCAAAGACTGCTTTCAGAACACGTTACGGTCATTACGAGTTTATGGTCATGCCGTTTGGTTTAACTAATGCACCAGCTGTGTTCATGGACCTTATGAACCGAGTGTGTGGACCATACCTTGACAAGTTTGTCATTGTTTTCATTGATGACATACTTATTTACTCAAAGAATGACCAAGAACACATTGAACATTTGAGAAAGGTGTTAGAAGTATTGAGGAAGGAAGAATTGTACGCTAAGTTTTCAAAGTGTGCATTTTGGTTGGAAGAAGTTCAATTCCTCGGTCACATAGTGAACAAAGAAGGTATTAAGGTGGATCCGGCAAAGATAGAAACTGTTGAAAAGTGGGAAACCCCGAAAACTCCGAAACACATACGCCAGTTTTTAGGACTAGCTGGTTACTACAGAAGGTTCATCCAAGACTTTTCCAGAATAGCAAAACCCTTGACTGCATTAACGCATAAAGGGAAGAAATTTGAATGGAATGATGAACAAGAGAAAGCGTTTCAGTTATTGAAGAAAAAGCTAACTACGGCACCTATATTGTCATTGCCTGAAGGGAATGATGATTTTGTGATTTATTGTGATGCATCAAAGCAAGGTCTCGGTTGTGTATTAATGCAACGAACGAAGGTGATTGCTTATGCGTCTAGACAATTGAAGATTCACGAACAAAATTATACGACGCATGATTTGGAATTAGGCGCGGTTGTTTTTGCATTAAAGACTTGGAGGCACTACTTATATGGGGTCAAAAGTATTATATATACCGACCACAAAAGTCTTCAACACATATTTAATCAGAAACAACTGAATATGAGGCAGCGTAGGTGGATTGAATTATTGAATGATTACGACTTTGAGATTCGTTACCACCCGGGGAAGGCAAATGTGGTAGCCGATGCCTTGAGCAGGAAGGACAGAGAACCCATTCGAGTAAAATCTATGAATATAATGATTCATAATAACATTACTACTCAAATAAAGGAGGCGCAACAAGGAGTTTTAAAAGAGGGAAATTTAAAGGATGAAATACCCAAAGGATCGGAGAAGCATCTTAATATTCGGGAAGACGGAACCCGGTATAGGGCTGAAAGAATTTGGGTACCAAAATTTAGAGATATGAGAGAAATGGTACTTAGAGAAGCTCATAAAACCAGATACTCAATACATCCTGGAACGGGGAAGATGTACAAGGATCTCAAGAAACATTTTTGGTGGCCGGGTATGAAAGCCGATGTTGCTAAATACGTAGGAGAATGTTTGACGTGTTCTAAGGTCAAAGCTGAGCATCAGAAACCATCAGGTCTACTTCAACAACCCGAAATCCCAGAATGGAAATGGGAAAACATTACCATGGATTTCATCACTAAATTGCCAAGGACTGCAAGTGGTTTTGATACTATTTGGGTAATAGTTGATCGTCTCACCAAATCAGCACACTTCCTGCCAATAAGAGAAGATGACAAGATGGAGAAGTTAGCACGACTATATTTGAAGGAAGTCATATCCAGACATGGAATACCAATCTCTATTATCTCTGATAGGGATGGCAGATTTATTTCAAGATTCTGGCAGACATTACAGCAAGCATTAGGAACTCGTCTAGACATGAGTACTGCCTATCATCCACAAACTGATGGGCAGAGCAAAAGGACGATACAAACGCTTGAAGACATGCTACGAGCATGTGTTATTGATTTCGGAAATAGTTGGGATCGACATCTACCGTTAGCAGAATTTTCCTACAACAACAGTTACCATTCAAGCATTGAGATGGCGCCGTTTGAAGCACTTTATGGTAGAAACTGCAGGTCTCCGATTTGTTGGAGTGAAGTGGGGGATAGACAGATTACGGGTCCGGAGATTATACAAGAAACTACCGAGAAGATCATCCAAATTCAACAACGGTTGAAAACCGCCCAAAGTCGACAAAAGAGCTACGCTGACATTAAAAGAAAAGATATAGAATTTGAAATTGGAGAGATGGTCATGCTTAAAGTTGCACCTTGGAAAGGCGTTGTTCGATTTGGTAAACGAGGGAAATTAAATCCAAGGTATATTGGACCATTCAAGATTATTGATCGTGTCGGACCAGTAGCTTACCGACTTGAGTTACCTCAACAACTCGCGGCTGTACATAACACTTTCCACGTCTCGAATTTAAATAAATGTTTTGCTAAAGAAGATCTCACTATTCCGTTAGATGAAATCCAAATCAACGAAAAACTTCAATTCATCGAAGAACCCGTCGAAATAATGGATCGTGAGGTTAAAAGACTTAAGCAAAACAAGATACCAATTGTTAAGGTTCGATGGAATGCTCGTAGAGGACCCGAGTTCACCTGGGAGCGTGAAGATCAGATGAAGAAGAAATACCCGCATCTATTTCCAGAAGATTCGTCAACACCTTCAACAGCTTAAAATTTCGGGACGAAATTTATTTAACGGGTAGGTACTGTAGTGACCCGAACTTTTCCATGTTTATATATATTAATTGAGATTGATATTTACATGATTAAATGTTTCTAACATGTTAAGCAATCAAACTTGTTAAGACTTGATTAATTGAAATATGTTTCATATAGACAATTGACCACCCAAGTTGATCGGTGATTCACGAACGTTAAAACTTGTAAAAACTATATGATGACATATATATGGATATATATATATAGTTAACATGATACTATGATAAGAAAACATATCATAAAGTATATTAACAATGAACTACATATGTAAAAACAAGACTACTAACTTAATGATTTTTAAACGAGACATATATGTAACGATTATCGTTGTAAAGACATTTAATGTATATATATCATATTAAGAGATATTCATACATGATAATATCATGATAATATAATAATTTAAAATCTCATTTGATATTATAAACATTGGGTTAACAACATTTAACAAGATCGTTAACCTAAAGGTTTCAAAACAACACTTACATGTAACGACTAACGATGACTTAACGACTCAGTTAAAATGTATATACATGTAGTGTTTTAATATGTATTTATACACTTTTGAAAGACTTCAATACACTTATCAAAATACTTCTACTTAACAAAAATGCTTACAATTACATCCTCGTTCAGTTTCATCAACAATTCTACTCGTATGCACCCGTATTCGTACTCGTACAATACACAGCTTTTAGATGTATGTACTATTGGTATATACACTCCAATGATCAGCTCTTAGCAGCCCATGTGAGTCACCTAACACATGTGGGAACCATCATTTGGCAACTAGCATGAAATATCTCATAAAATTACAAAAATATGAGTAATCATTCATGACTTATTTACATGAAAACAAAATTACATATCCTTTATATCTAATCCATACACCAACGACCAAAAACACCTACAAACACTTTCATTCTTCAATTTTCTTCATCTAATTGATCTCTCTCAAGTTCTATCTTCAAGTTCTAAGTGTTCTTCATAAATTCCAAAAGTTCTAGTTTCATAAAATCAAGAATACTTTCAAGTTTGCTAGCTCACTTCCAATCTTGTAAGGTGATCATCCAACCTCAAGAAATCTTTGTTTCTTACAGTAGGTTATCATTCTAATACAAGGTAATAATCATATTCAAACTTTGGTTCAATTTCTATAACTATAACAATCTTATTTCAAGTGATGATCTTACTTGAACTTGTTTTCGTGTCATGATTCTGCTTCAAGAACTTCGAGCCATCCAAGGATCCATTGAAGCTAGATCCATTTTTCTCTTTTCCAGTTGGTTTATCCAAGGAAATTAAGGTAGTAATGATGTTCATAACATCATTCGATTCACACATATAAAGCTATCTTATTCGAAGGTTTAAACTTGTAATCACTAGAACATAGTTTAGTTAATTCTAAACTTGTTCGCAAACAAAAGTTAATCCTTCTAACTTGACTTTTAAAATCAACTAAACACATGTTCTATATCTATATGATATGCTAACTTAATGATTTAAAACCTGGAAACACGAAAAACACCGTAAAACCGGATTTACGCCGTCGTAGTAACACCGCGGGCTGTTTTGGGTTAGTTAATTAAAAACTATGATAAACTTTGATTTAAAAGTTGTTATTCTGAGAAAATGATTTTTATTATGAACATGAAACTATATCCAAAAATTATGGTTAAACTCAAAGTGGAAGTATGTTTTCTAAAATGGTCATCTAGACGTCGTTCTTTCGACTGAAATGACTACCTTTACAAAAACGACTTGTAACTTATTTTTTCGACTATAAACCTATACTTTTTCTGTTTAGATTCATAAAATAGAGTTCAATATGAAACCATAGCAATTTGATTCACTCAAAACGGATTTAAAATGAAGAAGTTATGGGTAAAACAAGATTGGATAATTTTTCTCATTTTAGCTACGTGAAAATTGGTAACAAATCTATTCTAACCATAACTTAATCAACTTGTATTGTATATTATGTAATCTTGAGATACCATAGACACGTATACAATGTTTCGACCTATCATGTCGACACATCTATATATATTTCGGAACAACCATAGACACTCTATATGTGAATGTTGGAGTTAGCTATACAGGGTTGAGGTTGATTCCAAAATATATATAGTTTGAGTTGTGATCAATACTGAGATACGTATACACTGGGTCGTGGATTGATTCAAGATAATATTTATCGATTTATTTCTGTACATCTAACTGTGGACAACTAGTTATAGGTTACTAACGAGGACAGCTGACTTAATAAACTTAAAACATCAAAATATATTAAAAGTGTTGTAAATATATTTTGAACATACTTTAATATATATGTATATATTGTTATAGGTTCGTGAATCAACAGTGGCCAAGTCTTACTTCCCGACGAAGTAAAAATTTGTGAAAGTGAGTTATAGTCCCACTTTTAAAATCTAATATTTTTGGGATGAGAATACATGCAGGTTTTATAAATGATTTACAAAATAGACACAAGTACGTGAAACTACATTCTATGGTTGAATTATCGAAATCGAATATGCCCCTTTTTATTAAGTCTGGTAATCTAAGAATTAGGGAACAGACACCCTAATTGACGCGAATCCTAAAGATAGATCTATTGGGCCTAACAAACCCCATCCAAAGTACCGGATGCTTTAGTACTTCGAAATTTATATCATATCCGAAGGGTGTCCCGGAATGATGGGGATATTCTTATATATGCATCTTGTTATTGTCGGTTACCAGGTGTTCACCATATGAATGATTTTTATCTCTATGTATGGGATGTGTATTGAAATATGAAATCTTGTGGTCTATTGTTACGATTTGATATATATAGGTTAAACCTATAACTCACCAACATTTTTGTTGACGTTTAAAGCATGTTTATTCTCAGGTGAATATTAAGAGCTTCCGCTGTTGCATACTAAAATAAGGACAAGATTTGGAGTCCATGTTTGTATGATATTGTGTAAAAACTGCATTCAAGAAACTGATTTCGATGTAACATATTTGTATTGTAAACCATTATATAATGGTCGTGTGTAAACAGGATATTTTAGATTATCATTATTTGATAATCTACGTAAAGCTTTTTAAACCTTTATTTATGAAATAAAGGTTATGGTTTGTTTTAAAAATGAATGCAGTCTTTGAAAAACGTCTCATATAGAGGTCAAAACCTCGCAACGAAATCAATTAATATGGAACGTTTTTAATCAATAAGAACGGGACATTTCAGAGATGGCACCGTTTGAGGCACTTTATGGTAGAAAGTGCAGGTCTCCGATTTGTTGGAGTGAAGTGGGGGATAGACAGATTACGGGTCCAGAAATCATCCAAGAAACCACAGAGAAAATCATCCAAATTCAACAACGGTTGAAAACCGCCCAAAGTCGACAAAAGAGCTACGCGGACATTAGAAGAAAAGATATAGAATTTGAAATTGGAGAGATGGTCATGCTTAAGGTTTCACCTTGGAAAGGCGTTATTTGATTTGGTAAATGGGGGAAACTGAATCCAAGGTACATTGGACCATTCAAGATTATAGATCGTGTCGGACTAGTAGCTTACCGACTTGACTTACCTCAACAACTCGCCGAGGTACATAATACTTTTCATGTCTCGAAACTGAAGAAATGTTATGCTAAAGAAGATCTCACTATTCCGTTAGACGAAATCCAAATAAATGAAAAACTTCAATTCATCGAAGAACCCGTTGAAATAATGGTTCGTGAGGTTAAAAGACTTAAGCAAAATAAAATACCAATCGTTAAGGTTCGATGGAATGCTTGTAGAGGACCCAAGTTCACCTGGGAGCGTGAAGATCAAATGTGAAATGTCCAGTTCTTATTGATTAAAAACGTTCCATATTAATTTATTTTGTTGCGAGGTTTTGACCTCTATATGAGACGTTTTTCAAAGACTGCATTCATTTTTAAAACAAACCATAACCTTTATTTTATAAATAAAGGTTTAAAAACCTTTACGTAGATTATCAAATAATGATAATCTAAAATATCCTATTTACACACGACCATTACATAATGGTTTACAATACAAATATGTTACATCGAAATCAGTTTCTTGAATGCAGTTTTTACACAATATCATACAAACATGGACTCCAAATCTTGTCCTTATTTTAGTATGCAACAGCGGAAGCTCTTAGTATTCACCTGAGAATAAACATGCTTTAAAGGTCAACAAAAATGTTGGTGAGTTATAGGTTTAACCTATATATATCAAATCGTAACAATAGACCACAAGATTTCATATTTCAATACACATCCCATACATAGAGATAAAAATCATTCATATGGTGAACACCTGGTAACCGACATTAACAAGATGCATATATAAGAATATCTCCATCATTCCGGGACACCCTTCGGATATGATATAAATTTTGAAGTGCTAAAGCATCCGGTACTTTGGATGGGGTTTGTTAGGCCCAATAGATCTATCTTTAGGATTTGCGTCAATTAGGGTGTCTATTCCCTAATTCTTAGATTACCAGACTTAATAAAAAGGGGCATATTCGATTTCAATAATTCAACCATAGAATGTAGTTTCACGTACTTGTGTCTATTTTGTAAATCATTTATAAAACCTGCATGTATTCTCATCCCAAAAATATTAGATTTTAAAAGTGGGACCATAACTCACTTTCACAGATTTTTACTTCGTCGGGAAGTAAGACTTGGCCACTGGTTGATTCACGATCCTATAACAATATATACATATATATCAAAGTATGTTCAAAATATATTTACAACACTTTTAATATATTTTGATGTTTTAAGTTTATTAAGTCAGCTGTCCTCGTTAGTAACCTACAACTAGTTGTCCACAGTTAGATGTACAGAAATAAATCGATAAATATTATCTTGAATCAATCCACGACCCAGTGTATACGTATCTCAGTATTGATCACAACTCAAACTATATATATTTTGGAATCAACATCAACCCTGTATAGCTAACTCCAACATTCACATATAGCGTGTCTATGGTTGTTCCAAAATATATATAGATGTGTCGACATGATAGGTCGAAACATTGTATACGTGTCTATGGTATCTCAAGATTACATAATATACAATACAAGTTGATTAAGTTATGGTTGGAATAGATTTGTTACCAATTTTCACGTAGCTAAAATGAGAAAAATTATCCAATCTTGTTTTACCTATAACTTCTTCATTTTAAATCCGTTTTGAGTGAATCAAATTGCTATGGTTTCATATTGAACTATATTTTATGAATCTAAGCAGAAAAAGTATAGGTTTATAGTCAAAAAATAAGTTACAAGTCATTTTTGTAAAGGTAGTCATTTCAGTCGAAAGAACGACGTCTAGATGACCATTTTAGAAAACATACTTCCACTTTGAGTTTAACCATAATTTTTGGATATAGTTTCATGTTCATAATAAAAATAATTTTCCCAGAATAACAACTTTTAAATCAAAGTTTATCATAGTTTTTAATTAACTAACCCAAAACAGCCCGCGGTGTTACTACGACGGCGTAAATTCGGTTTTACGGTGTTTTTCGTGTTTCCAGGTTTTAAATCATTAAGTTAGCATATCATATAGATATAGAAAATGTGTTTAGTTGATTTTAAAAGTCAAGTTAGAAGGATTAACTTTTATTTGTGAACAAGTTTAGAATTAACTAAACTATGTTCTAGTGATTACAAGTTTAAACCTCCGAATAAGATAGCTTTATATGTATGAATCGAATGATGTTATGAACATCATTAATACCTCAAGTTCCTTGGATAAACCTACTGGAAATGAAAAAAATGGATCTATCTTCAAAGGATCCTTGGATGGCTTGAAAGTTCTTGAAGCAGAATCATGACACGAAAACAATTTCAAGTAAGATTTCCACTCGAAATAAGATTGTTATAGTTATAGAAATTGAATTAAAGTTTGAATATGATTATTACCTTGTATTAGAAAGATAACCTACTGTAAGTAACAAAGGTTTCTTGATCTTGGATGATTACTTTGTAACATCCCGCGTTTTTCTGTTAAATTTATTTTAACACCGTCTTTTTTTTTTTAAAATAATATCTTTCGTCATTTAATTTGGCATCTTTCGTTAACTAACGTTCATAATATTCTCGTTATTTAATTATAACATCACTCGTTTACTCTAACGTTTTAAAATATTTCGTTTGGTTAATTCCCGCACCCGACAACAAACTCGAGGGACTAGTTTCGCCAAGGGAGCAAAGATGTGACTAGCTTTTGACTAGTCAACACCCACCTCCCCATTCCCTTCCATTTTCATTTTCATTTTCTTTTAACACTTTCAAGAATTCTCTCAAATCTTCAAACAAGAAATCATCATTCATTTTAAATCGATCAAGCTTCAATCCAAACAAATTACATATTTGGAATCCTTGCATCTTCCTCTTCGATTTCATACCAACCTCATCTCGTTTGGGTAACTTTCTAAAATCACTAGATTTTTGTGTTCTTGATGTTTTTAACTTATAAAGTTGTTAATTAGTGTCTATGGCTCAAGTCTAACATGAATATATGATTTATATTTTCGATTTCGTTATTTTTGATAACTAGCATGAACTTGAAAGTTTGGTGTGTTTGATTTATGATTTGGATGCTTAAATGTTGTTAATATGTTAAAGTGCAAGTATTAGATGTGTTCCTAGTGTCACTAGCTTCAATTTGATGTGTAGGTTGATTTGTAAAACTTCATAAACTTGATTAGTGATTTTGGTGATTTTGGATTAGGGTTTGATAAGCTTTATATGAACTTTTGGCGCATCAAATGCTATGAATTGTTGTTGATAAGTGTTTAGTTGCAATGTGTGTTTGATTACCTTCAAAACGGCATATCACATGTGTGAATTGGATTCCCGAAACTTAAAATGCATTTGATGAGCTTGAAACTTTGAAAATGGATTCTTAATGATCACTTGACGGAAAATCGGTTATTGAAATTGATGAATTGCTTGATGAAATGTGCTTAGTTGTTTTCCTTGTCAAATTACCTTTCTAATGATATAGGTTATGCGTTTTAAGTGTTTTCGGTGCATGAAATGTGTTATATTGTATTTTGGTTCGTGACTTGGACCATTTTTTTCTGCAAACTGCATGATTCCCAAGTATTGCGCGCCGCGCATTTACCCGCGCGCCGCGCAGAATCAGAGATCCCAGATGTTTGCCTTCTTGGTTGAGTTCTGACCAGAAATTACACTTGGGTGCGCGCCGCGCAACCCAGTGCGCGCCGCGCAAAAGCCCCAGGCCACTCTCTTTTGTTTTTAAATGTCACAAAAATGTTTCCGCTTAACTAAAACTCCATTTAACATGAAACTTGACTATTAGGCTCTTATATGACTTCTCGTCTTGGGAAAATTGTCGGATACCCGACCCGACCCCGTTGACTTTGACTTTGACCAAGTTTGACTTTTAGTCAAACTTAACCAAACGATTATACAATCGTTCTAACATACTTAACTACTTGTATCGTGCATGAAACTTGACAAATTGATTCACATGCTATATTAATCGAGTCGTAACGAGCCATAGGACTAATTGAACATCTTTGACCGTTTGTGTTTACCGTTATTGATACAACCTATATGTTTAGGTCAAGACTAGCTTTGTCTTTGCACGCGTCTACTTGTTGAAGTACTTTATTAACTCTTGCACTCAAGGTGAGATCATAGTCCCACTTTTTACTCTTTTGAACTTACTTTTGGGATGAGAAAACATAAACGATTCTTTTGAACTAAGTGAACACAAGAACGGGAAAACAAACATTCTACATACGAGTTTAGAACGAAAATCCTCAATCCGATTATCATTAGTTACATCAGATGGTGTAAGCGAGAACTTATGTTATATGGCCATATGGGTTTGACAACCCTCATCTTTGACGGTTCGCTACCATTTACGGATGAAATATATTTTCGAGAATCAGTGTTTGTTCTAGCACTATTGATGGGGTATTCAACGGACGGAATGTTAAGTTTTGATAATTGGGTGCTCGTGAATATTAACTTTTAGAATGTGTTACTATTATTTCAACTTTGCAAACCTTGTGGTTCGACTTACTTACTTTTACTCACTTACTTACTTAAACCTATGATTTCACCAACGTTTTCGTTGACAGATTTCTATGTTTTTCTCAGGTCTTACACGATGTGTGAAACATGCTTCCGCTCACTATTTGATACTTGCATTGGATGTCGAGTATACATGCATTACTTGGAGCGTCTTTGACTTTACTTTAAACCGTGTCGCCTAGATTTCAAATGTACTTATAACCTTGTAACTTAACTTTTGGTTGAACAATTCTTGTAAACTTTGGGAACAATCTTTATTTTGAAATGAAGGCGACATATTTTGGTCAAACTTTGTCTTAAAGACTTATGACCATGCAATGGGACCTACGTAGACGACGCCGTCACTTGACGATTTGTCGGGGTCGCTACAAGTGGTATCAGAGCCTTGGTTGTAGGGATTTAGAGTTCATTTGTGTCCACCCCGAGTCATAGGGTACATAGGTGAATCTAGACTACAACCGGCATATAGACTAAAGTAGGAATTACTTGACTATTTGTGCATTTATACTCGAACTCTTCTATCATATCTAACTCGTATTCGATCTTGATCTTACGTTGATAAATTTTGTTGATGCGCCACCTTGACTTTATGAAGTAATGTTAAATGCACATGAGAATCAGGGTAATATAATTTCCGGGATTATATTACGGTGATTCACATGGACGTTCCGACACTATGACATAGAGAATTTAAGGCGAGTCAAGGAAAATTTTCTCTTTATCCTTATTCCATACTCCGGTTAGTATTGTTGAAAATACTAACCAACGATATTCTTGTGTCATGAAGGAACAATGGCTCACCAAGGTCAACACAATACTCCTCTCGAAACTCTAGAACAAGCTCTTCAACGAATGATAACCACCGCCGTGGGTACGGCCGTGGCCGATCACTTTTCTAACAACAACAATCATGGAGCCGGTAATTCAATCGAAGGTTGCTCCTACAAGAACTTCATGAAGTACAATCCTCCCACTTTCGATGGAACCGGGGGACCGGTTACTCTCACCCGATGGTTTGAACAAATGGAGACCGTTTTTAACACAAGCGGTTGTCGAGACCAAGATAAGGTCAAGTTTTCCACCCTCACTTTCACCGGTATTGCTCTCTCATGGTGGAACACGTATGTACAATTAGTGGGAAGAGATGAAGCCCACACACTCTCTTGGACTGAATTAAGAGAAAGAATGATCACCGAATACTTCCCGCGCGACGAGACTCGGAGGCCCGAACAGGGTCTAAGGAATTTAAAAACGGTCGGGAATGACCTCGGAACTTATAATCAACGGTTCACCGAATTAGTCTCAATGTGTCCAAATCTCATGACTCCCGAATCCCTAAGAGTCGAACTTTACATGGATGGCCTCCCTAAGAGCATTCAACACGGGGTAATGGCATCCCAACCCACTAACCTACAAGAGGCTTTAACCAAGGCCCGCCAAACTTTAGAAACGGCGAATGAAATGGAAGCACCGGCACCAATGGTCGAGAACCACCCGAGTAACAACAAAAGAACATGGGAAGCCCCCCAATCGAGTAACTACAACAACAACTTTGCCAAGGAACCTCTCACCCCCGTCGGCAAGAAAAGTTATGCCGGGACACGACCTTTTTGCAACAAATGCCACAAGCATCATTTTGGTGAATGTGGCAAGCTAATTTGCCATCGGTGCCAAGGTAGTGGTCATATTGCCAAGTATTGTGGAAGTACCGCCCCCGTCACTCAAAAGGGGCCCGACGCACCAAAGCCGAGTATTTGCTACAAATGTGGCCAATCGGGTCATTTTAGGAATGAATGCCCAAAGAATAAAGCAAAAACCAACGCGCGCCGTTGAACTTACAACATCGACACCTAGGATGCCCGAGACGATGATGGACTAGTCACGGGTACGTTTCTTCACAACAAACCGTATATTTCATACTTATTCGATTCGAGTACCGTTAGACGTTTTATAACCAAGGATTTGACTCGTGCTCTTTATATTCCACCTTTTTCCCCTAGACACTACTTAGGCAATTTAAGTGACCAACGGAAAATATTGTGTGCCTATAAATTTTATTGGAGGATATACGTTAAGACTTTTGACTTGACACCTATAGAACTAGGGAGCTCGGAACCTATTCGTTAAAAAAAAAAAAAAAAAAAGAAAATGTTTCCCCATCATCTTGTATAGATTATTGTGAACTGAGTAATTTTCGGTTGGAAACCGATACCCTCTCCCTCGCATCCATGACCTCATGATTTCTTGCATGAATCCCGTGTGTATTCCAAAACGACCTCCGTTCCGGTTATCACCAATTGGGGGTTAAGGGAGACGATGTCTCCTAAGCCATCTTCCGAACTCGCAACGTTAGTTGTAAATCTCTCTTAGTACCGTTTGATTTATTTAGGACTCCGTCCGTATTCATGAACCTCCTAAACCACGTATGCAACTTATCTAGACAAATCTGTTATCGTATTTTTGGATGACATCTTAACTTATTTAAGTAAAGAAGGAAAACGAACAACATCACCATCTGACGCTCGAACTTTTGAGAAAAGAGCAACTCTATACCAAATTCTCCGAGTGAGAATTTCTGTTGAACGAAGTCCAATTTTCTAGACCATGATGTTAATGGTCAAGGCATTACAATCAATCTCGAAATCAAGCCACATGTAATCAGGAAACTCTACCAACTCGGACTTGTATTCGTAAAAAAAAAAAAAAATCTTAGATCTCGTCTGTTATTACCAAAGATTCATTTCTGACTTTTCTCGTGTTACCCGACTTTTAAACTCGTTAACTCACTAAGGGAAAACTTTAAACCTCTCCGTGTTCGAACCTTGAGCGTGATTCTTCACACCAACATTTCTAGTTAAAATCGTATAGCAACAGATGGAACTCAAACATGAAAATATTTCTACATGAACGCCGAAAGGCATACTCTCTCGACTCAAAATTAACGTAACTAAAATTCGTTATTTTGCACGAAGAATTCGAATACTAAACTGTAGATCCGATCAACTTTCTCGTCATCACGTACCACACACATACCTCTGTTATTTCACCGTTACTGTCTGATATTACTGGAATTTAAGATAACACACAATCCAACGATACTTCACTCTTCTTTGACTTAACGCCCTTATGTTCCTGATAATCGGTCAACTATTGTTCAACCCCGAACTATACAACTACGTGTACTACCTCGTTTCTCTTTCAGACTTCAACTTTTGACAACTAGAGGCACGTTATGGCAACCTCGAGATGTAAGCTCATCCTATTCTAGCTCCTCATTTCACTCCTATCTTTATCGCTCGCATTTCCGTTTAAGGAAACTCCTTGTAACATTTCTCCAAGGATAGAGAAACTCCTTATATTACATTAGTATTCGCCATGAGGGTGAATAGTCCTAACGAACATTTTTCGAACCCTAACTGACTTGTTCAAACATATCTTAAGAGATTCTACACCAACACGGTGTATCTTTGTCATTTATCCTGTATCGAAATACTCGTTTCACTTCTAGTGTTACAAGAAACCTTGGGAACCCGCTTAGACATGAGTACCGCGTACCACCCACAAACTGACGAACCGAGCAAACGAACGATTTACGTCTTGGAAAGACATGTCACAAACTCGTATTGTCACCTTTAGTAGATCACTCTTACAACAGTAGTTACCACTCGTGTGTTCACGCGCACTTTCCGAAACCCTATATGACCGCTAATGTCATACCCCTGTTCATTTAACCAAAGCATCAACCACCGAAATCTGAACTCCATCAAGAAACAACAATTGAGATCATTCAAATCCGAGGAGGGCTCGAGACGATCCGTAGTCGCCAAAAGAGTTATACCAAACTTAGATGAAAACCTCACAAATCCCAGTGTGTAACCGCGTAATATTGAGAAACCGCACCTTGGAAAGGTGTAATCCATTTTGGGAAATTGAGAAAGGCTATATCCGCAATATCGAACCTTTTGAAACCTTGGGGCGTATTGGAACCGCTTCCTACCGTTTAGAACTTCCGACTAAATTAAGTTTCCGTTTACCCTACATTTCGTGTAACAAACTTAGAAACGTGTCCTGCGGAACAGGAACGTGCAATCCTGCTAGATACACCAACTATCGATGACAAACTTCTCTTCATAGGAAAACCAGTTGAAACCGGGGATCGTAAAACCAAACCTTAATACAACGTAAAACCCTGACTATCCAAATTCATGAGAACACTCAAGGACGTACCTACACTTATTCATGTCATGAACAACGTAAAGTCTCGAGTAAGAGATATCGACTACTACTTCCAACTAAATTTCGGGACGAAATTTCTTTTGAGGTGTGGATAATGTAACATCCCGCGTTTTTCCGTTAAATTTATTTTAACACCGTCTTTTTTTTTTTTAAATAATATCTTTCGTCATTTAATTTGGCATCTTTCGTTAACTAACGTTCATAATATTCTCGTTATTTAATTATAACATCACTCGTTTACTCTAACGTTTTAAAATATTTCGTTTGGTTAATTCCCGCACCCGACAACAAACTCGAGGGACTAGTTTCGCCAAGGGAGCAAAGATGTGACTAGCTTTTGACTAGTCAACACCCACCTCCCCATTCCCTTCCATTTTCATTTTCATTTTCTTTTAACACTTTCAAGAATTCTCTCAAATCTTCAAACAAGAAATCATCATCCATTTTAAATCGATCAAGCTTCAATCCAAACAAATTACATATTTGGAATCCTTGCATCTTCCTCTTCGATTTCATACCAACCTCATCTCGTTTGGGTAACTTTCTAAAATCACTAGATTTTTGTGTTCTTGATGTTTTTAACTTATAAAGTTGTTAATTAGTGTCTATGGCTCAAGTCTAACATGAATATATGATTTATATGTTCGATTTCATTATTTTTGATAACTAGCATGAACTTGAAAGTTTGGTGTGTTTGATTTATGATTTGGATGCTTAAATGTTGTTAATATGTTAAAGTGCAAGTATTAGATGTGTTCCTAGTGTCACTAGCTTCAATTTGATGTGTAGGTTGATTTGTAAAACTTCATAAACTTGATTAGTGATTTTGGTGATTTTGGATTAGGGTTTGATAAGCTTTATATGAACTTTTGGCGCATCAAATGCTATGAATTGTTGTTGATAAGTGTTTAGTTGCAATGTGTGTTTGATTACCTTCAAAACGGCATATCACATGTGTGAATTGGATTCCCGAAACTTAAAATGCATTTGATGAGCTTGAAACTTTGAAAATGGATTCTTAATGATCACTTGACGGAAAATCGGTTATTGAAATTGATGAATTGCTTGATGAAATGTGCTTAGTTGTTTTCCTTGTCAAATTACCTTTCTAATGATATAGGTTATGCGTTTTAAGTGTTTTCGGTGCATGAAATGTGTTATATTGTATTTTGGTTCGTGACTTGGACCATTTTTTTCTGCAAACTGCATGATTCCCAGGTATTGCGCGCCGCGCATTTACCCGCGCACCGCGCAGAATCAGAGATCCCAGATGTTTGCCTTCTTGGTTGAGTTCTGACCAGAAATTACACTTGGGTGCGCGCCGCGCAACCCAGTGCGCGCCGCGCAAAAGCCCCAGGCCACTCTCTTTTGTTTTTAAATGTCACAAAAATGTTTCCGCTTAACTAAAACTCCATTTAACATGAAACTTGACTATTAGGCTCTTATATGACTTCTCGTCTTGGGAAAATTGTCGGATACCCGACCCGACCCCGTTGACTTTGACTTTGACCAAGTTTGACTTTTAGTCAAACTTAACCAAACGATTATACAATCGTTCTAACATACTTAACTACTTGTATCGTGCATGAAACTTGACAAATTGATTCACATGCTATATTAATCGAGTCGTAACGAGCCATAGGACTAATTGAACATCTTTGACCGTTTGTATTTACCGTTATTGATACAACCTATATGTTTAGGTCAAGACTAGCTTTGTCTTTGCACGCGTCTACTTGTTGAAGTACTTTATTAACTCTTGCACTCAAGGTGAGATCATAGTCCCACTTTTTACTCTTTTGAACTTACTTTTGGGATGAGAAAACATAAACGATTCTTTTGAACTAAGTGAACACAAGAACGGGAAAACAAACATTCTACATACGAGTTTAGAACGAAAATCCTCAATCCGATTATCATTAGTTACATCAGATGGTGTAAGCGAGAACTTATGTTATATGGCCATATGGGTTTGACAACCCTCATCTTTGACGGTTCGCTACCGTTTACGGATGAAATATATTTTCGAGAATCAGTGTTTGTTCTAGCACTATTGATGGGGTATTCAACGGACGGAATGTTAAGTTTTGATAATTGGGTGCTCGTGAATATTAACTTTTAGAATGTGTTACTATTATTTCAACTTTGCAAACCTTGTGGTTCGACTTACTTACTTTTACTCACTTACTTACTTAAACCTATGATTTCACCAACGTTTTCGTTGACAGATTTCTATGTTTTTCTCAGGTCTTACACGATGTGTGAAACATGCTTCCGCTCACTATTTGATACTTGCATTGGATGTCGAGTATACATGCATTACTTGGAGCGTCTTTGACTTTACTTTAAACCGTGTCGCCTAGATTTCAAATGTACTTATAACCTTGTAACTTAACTTTTGGTTGAACAATTCTTGTAAACTTTGGGAACAATCTTTATTTTGAAATGAAGGCGACATATTTTGGTCAAACTTTGTCTTAAAGACTTATGACCATGAAATGGGACCTACGTAGACGACGCCGTCACTTGACGATTTGTCGGGGTCGCTACATACTTGGAATGAATTTAGAAAACTTGGAAGTAAACTTGCAATCTTGGAAGTATTCTTGATTTTATGAAACTAGAACTTTTGGAATTTATGAAGAACACTTAGAACTTGACGATAGAACTTGAGAGAGATCAATTAGATGAAGAAAATTGAAGAATGAAAGTGTTTGTAGGTGTTTTTGGTCGTTGGTGTATGGATTAGATATAAAGGATATGTAATTTTGTTTTCATGTAAATAAGTCATGAATGATTACTCATATTTTTGTAATTTTATGAGATATTTCATGCTAGTTGCCAAATTATGGTTCCCACATGTGTTAGGTGACTCACATGGGCTGCTAAGAGCTGATCATTGGAGTGTATATACTAATAGTACATACATCTAAAAGCTGTGTATTGTACGAGTACGAATACGGGTGCATATGAGTAGAATTGTTGATGAAACTGAACGAGGATGTAATTGTAAGCATTTTTGTTAAGTAGAAGTATTTTGATAAGTGTCTTGAAGTCTTTCAAAAGTGTATGAATACATATTAAAACACTACAAGTATATACATTTTAACTGAGTCGTTAAGTCATCGTTAGTCATTAAATGTAAATGTTGTTTTGAAACCTTTAGGTTAATGATCTTGTTGAATGTTGTTAACCCATTGTTTATTATAACAAATGAGATGTTAAATTGTTATATTATAATGATATCATGATATATAATATATCTTAGTATGATATATATACAGTTAAATGTCGTTACAACGATAATCGTTACATATATGTCTCGTTTCGAAATCATTAAGTTAGTAGTCTTATTTTTACATATGTATTTCATTGTTAATACACTTAATAATATATTTAATTATCATTTAACATAATTAACCAAGTGTATCAATATATTAATATGATTCATATGTACCTAGTAAGACGTTGTTATAACGATAATCGTTATATATATCGTTTTCGAGTTTATTAAATTAATAGTCTCATTTTTATGTATATAACTCATTGTTAAAATACCTAATGAGATACATACTTATAATAAAATCATGTTAACTATATATATAACCATATATATGTCATCGTATAGTTTTAACAAGTTTTAACGTTCGTGAATCACCAGTCAACTTGGCTGGTAAATTGTCTATATGAAACCTATTTCAATTAATCAAGTCTTAACAAGTTTGATTGCTTAACATATTGGAAACACTTAATCATGTAAATAACAATTTCATTTAATATATATATAAACATGGAAAAGTTCGGGTCACTACAGTACCTACCCGTTAAATAAATTTCGTCCCGAAATTTTAAGCAGTTGGAGGTGTTGACGTATCTTCTGGAAATAAATGCGGGTATTTCTTCTTCATCTGATCTTCACGCTCCCAGGTGAACTCAGGTCCTCTACGAGCATTCCATCGAACCTTAATAATCGGTATCTTGTTTTGTTTAAGTCTCTTAACCTCACGATCCATTATTTCGACAGGTTCTTCAATGAATTGAAGTTTTTCATTGATTTGGATTTCGTCCAACAGAATAGTGAGATCTTCTTTAGCAAAACATTTCTTCAAATTTGAGACGTGGAAAGTGTTATGTACAACCGCGAGTTGTTGAGGTGGCTCCAGTTGGTAAGCTACTGGTCCGACACGATCTATAATCTTGAATGGTCCAATGTACCTTGGATTTAGTTTCCCCCGTTTACCAAATCGAACAACGCCTTTCCAAGGTGAAACCTTAAGCATGACCATTTCTCCAATTTCAAACTATATATCTTTTCTTTTACTGTCCGCGTAGCTCTTTTGTCGACTCTGGGCGGTTTTCAATCTTTGTTGAATTTGGATGATTTTCTCGGTAGTTTCTTGTATTATCTCCGGACCCGTAATCTGTCTATCCCCCACTTCACTCCAACAAATTAGAGACCTGTACTTTCTACCATAAAGTGCTTCAAATGGCGCCATCTCAATACTAGAATGATAACTGTTGTTGTAGGAAAATTCTGCTAACGGTAGGTGTCGATCCCAACTATTTCCGAAATCAATAACACATGCTCGTAGCATGCCTTCAAGCGTTTGTATCGTCCTTTCGCTCTGCCCATCAGTTTGTGGATGATAGGCAATACTCATGTCTAGACGAGTTCCTAATGCTTGCTGTAATGTCTGCCAGAATCTTGAAATAAATCTGCCATCCCTATCAGAGATAATAGAGATTGGTATTCCATGTCTGGAGATGACTTCCTTCAAATACAGTCGTGCTAACTTATCCATTTTGTCATCTTCTCTTATTGACAGGAAGTGTGCTGATTTGGTGAGACGATCAACTATTACCCAAATAGTATCAAAACCACTTGCAGTCCTTGGCAATTTAGTGATGAAATCCATGGTAATGTTTTCCCATTTCCATTTCGAGATTTCGGGTTGTTGAAGTAGACCTGATGTATTCTGATGCTCAGCTTTGACCTTAGAACACGTCAAACATTCTCCTACGTATTTAGCAACATCGGCTTTTATACCCGGCCACTAAAAATGTTTCTTGAGATCCTTGTACATCTTCCCCGTTCCAGGATGTATTGAGTATCTGGTTTTATGAGCTTCTCTAAGTACCATTTCTCTCATATCTCCAAATTTTGGTACCCAAATCCTTTCAGCCCTATACCGGGTTTCATCTTCCCGAATATTAAGATGCTTCTCCGATCCTTTGGGTATTTCATCCTTTAAATTTCCCTCTTTTAAAACTCCTTGTTGCGCCTCCTTTATTTGAGTAGTAAGGTTAGTGTGAATCATTATATTCATAGATTTTACTCGAATGGGTTCTCTGTCCTTTCTGCTCAAGGCGTCGGCTACCACATTTGCCTTCCCCGGGTGGTAACGAATCTCAAAGTCGTAATCATTCAACAATTCAATCCACCTACGCTGCCTCATATTCAGTTGTTTCTGATTAAATATGTGCTGAAGACTTTTGTGGTCGATATATATAATACTTTTGACCCCATATAAGTAGTGCCTCCAAGTCTTTAATGCAAAAACAACCGCGCCTAATTCCAAATCATGCGTCGTATAATTTTGTTCGTGAATCTACAATTGTCTAGACGCATAAGCAATCACCTTCGTTTGTTGCATTAATACACAACCGAGACCTTGCTTTGATGCGTCACAATAAATCACAAAATCGTCATTCCCTTCAGGCAATGACAATATAGGTGCCGTAGTTAGCTTTTTCTTCAATAACTGAAACACTTCTCTTGTTCATCCTTCCATTCAAATTTCTTCCCTTTATGCGTTAATGCAGTCAAGGGTTTTGCTATTCTGGAAAAATTTTGGATGAACCTTCTGTAGTAACCAGCTAGTCCTAAAAATTGGCGTATGTGTTTCGAAGTTTTCGGGGTTTCCCACTTTTCAACAGTTTCTATCTTTGCCGGATCCACCTTAATACCTTCTTTATTCACTATGTGACCGAGGAATTGAACTTCTTCCAACCAAAATGCACACTTTGAAAATTTAGCGTACAATTCTTCCTTCCTCAATACTTCTAACACCTTTCTCAAATGTTCACCGTGTTCTTGGTCATTCTTTGAGTAAATAAGTATGTCATCAATGAAAACAATGACAAACTTGTCAAGGTATGGTCCACACACTCAGTTCATAAGGTCCGTGAACACAACTGGTGCGTTAGTCAATCCAAACAGCATAACCATAAACTCGTAATGACCATAACGCGTCCTAAAAGCAGTTTTTGGAATATCATCCTCCTTTACTCGCATTTGATGATATCCAGAACGTAAATCGATCTTTGAATAAACCGACGAGCCTTGTAGTTGATCAAATAAGTCGTCAATTCTCGGCAGTGGATAACGGTTTTTGATGGTAAGTTTGTTCAACTCTCTGTTGTCAATACACAACCTAAATGTACCATCCTTCTTCTTGACAAACAAAACAGGAGCTCCCTATGGTGATGTGCTTGGTCGAATGAAACCACGTTCTAATAGTTCTTGCAGTTAGCTTTGCAGTTCTTTCATCTCGCTGGGTGCGAGTCTATAAGGAGCACGAGCTATTGGTGCAGCTCCTGGTACAAGATCTATTTGAAATTCAACAGATCGATGTGGAGGTAGTCCCGGTAATTCTTTCGGAAATACTGATGTCAAAGCAGAGGGGTATAAAATACTATTAATTTTTACAAGGAAAAACTATTAAATACGATACAATTTTACACAAGATATTTATTTATTGATAGAATGGATATACTTAAACCTTGCTACAACACTTATAGGCAGTGTACCTAATCGTACAGTAGTGTAGTTTTTAGTAAGTCCGGTTCGTTCCACAGGGAAATCTTTAAACAAAGCTCAACGCTATATTAGTTTACTTTTATAAAAATACAAACATATATATAAGTAATATTATTATTATAAAGGGGGGTTTTTACCGTTTAATGACCGGTTTGTCAATTTTAAAACTTTAGTCGCAGTTAAAACCTAATGTAAAATATAAAATAAATACAAGACTTAAATTAAAGCGTAAAGTAAATAATGATAATGAAATTGCGAATAATAAAAGTGCGATAAAATAAACTTGCGATAATTAAAAAGTACGATAATTAAAAGTGCGATAAAATAAAATAAATAAAAGTGCGATAATTAGAAGTGCAATTAAATATAAAATAAAGGAAATTAAATATGAAATAAAAGAATTATGCTTATTTAAACTTCCGTAATCATGATGTTTGACGTGTTGATTTTAGTTTTATGCCCATGGGTTAATTGTCCTTTGTCCTGGATTATTTAATATGTCCGTCTGGTTTTTGTCCATAACAGTCCATCAGTCATAAATATAAAGTGCGAGTGTCCTCATCAAATTATTATTATACCCGAAGTTAAATATTCCAACTAATTGGGGATTCGAATTGTAACAAGGTTTTAATACTTTGTTTAATGAATACACCAGGTTATCGACTGCGTGTAAACCAAGGTTTTACCACTTTGTTAACAATTACACCAATTACCCTTGAATGTAATTTCACCCCTGTTTTGATTATTCTAGTGGCTATTAATCCATTCCCGTGTCCGGTTAAATGAACGATTATTCGTACATATAAATACCCCGCCCATCGTGTCCGATCGAGTGTATATGGTAATTTATAGGGACGCCCAATTGTAAATCTTTATATTAACATTAACAAACTTTCATTTAGTTAAACAAATATAAAGCCCATTAATAGCCCATAGTCTAATTTCCACAAGTGTCGTTCTTTTGTCCAAACCCCAATTATGGTACAAAGCCCAATTACCCAATTTTAGTAATTAGCCCAACATCATGATTACTTCGTTTTAAATAAGCATAATAATAACTTTAGCTACGAGACATTAATATAAAAAGGTTGAACATAACTTACAATGATTAAAAATAGCGTAGCGTTACACGGATAGAATTTCGACTTATACCCTTACAACATTCGCTAACATACCCTTATTATTAGAATTAAAATTAAAATTAAAATATAAATTATATATATATATATATAAGTTTTACGTATGAATGAGGAAGAAAAGATGATGATATTTTGATCAGAATTCGGTTTGCTTTATAGGCAGAGTTGAAATTTGGGGCTCCGCGACTCGCGGCAAAATCCCCTTCAAACTCCGCGAGTCGCGGAGGTTACTTTTACAGCTCAGTCCTTGGAGTTTTCTCTGCCGACGGTTTTTAATATATATATATAATATATATATAATTAATATAATTAATTATATATTATATTATATTTATATACATAGTTAACTTGTAATTTTTAGTCCGTTGCGTCGAGCGTTAAGAGTTGACTCTGGTCCCGGTTCCGGATTTTCGAACGTCCTCGCGTACAATTTAATATCTTGTACTTTGCGTTTAGAATCTTGTACTCTTGTGATTTCGAGACGTTTCTTATCAATAATTGGAACCTTTTTGATTGTCTTTTGTACTTTTGAGCTTTTTGGTCATTTGCGTCTTCAATTCGTCGAATCTGTCTTTTGTCTTCACCTTTTATTATACAAACGAATATCACTTGTAAATAGAACAATTGCAACTAAAAGCTTTTCTTTCTTGAGGAATAATGCTATGAAATATATGTTCGTTTTTAGCATTATCAAATATTCCCACACTTGAGCGTTGCTTGTCCTCAAGCAATATCGTCTTGAAATACTAGAATCACTTCTTTATTCTTCACACTTTGTACATCAGTGATTTCTATACGGCGGTATAAACAATGGTAGTAACGATATGGTTTACAGTCCCACATGACTATAAAAATTTAGATCCATTAAGGAAATTGGATCTTTATGAAAACATTTGATCTTTTGAAAATTAAATCTAGTTTTTACCCTAGATAAGTTTTCCGGAATAACCCTTTACCGGTGTTTGCAAAATATTTTTGTGGGTTTGGTGGGTTTCAGATTTGAAAATTTTAGCTCAAAACTTGCGGTTTTGTGTCACCCACTTGCTAACCTTGTGTTTGGAAAGCAACACGTCCAGTTTACTTGTCCCGTATATTACCTTTCGGTAAACTACCGTCCGGTTGAAAGGAAAGCGTTGAACAAGCAACTGTTTAGGCAATGTCCCGTGACATGCTTTTGATTATGGTCTATAACGTGTCGGACGCAATTACTATCCTTGGTAGGAGCAATAGTAAAGCTCACCCTTATAATTTTTCGGTATGGCACAAGGTCCTGTCTTTGACCACTATGCAACCACCGTTCTTACGGTTGACACCCGATTTAGTTCAGGTGACCTAATGAATTCCAGGTGAATTCCTAGGATTTTACGTTCAATGGTAATGAACGCATTGAAAATAGGGTTTTCAGAAAACAAATCGGTTTGTAATTTTTGATCAAAATATTTTCTCGTTTAAGCTCGAGTTTAGATATCATCGAATTCCATGAGTTTGTAATTCTCAATCTTTAAGGTCAATCTCTAGGATTGAGTAATATCAGTCTTAAAAGCTGATTTTTAATCTTTAAGGAGATTATCCTTTCTGGGGATCTGATTCATTAGTCTTATCCAGCTAATTTGCATGGTGCCCCCCCATTGTACGAGATAAATCCTTCTCATGGTTAGGATAAATCTGACCACATGGCGACCCTGTTTAATGCTGAGGTCCGTGGATTTCCTGCTGATTTTAGAGATGACTTTTCTAGATTTTTCGTCAACCTACAGCTGGTCTGAACGACAACTTCATGACCTAAATCAAGAAGCGCGTGTCTTTTTCGGAAGACTTTACTTCCTTTTAATGATGGAATTGATTCATCGTGTAGATCCATCTCTTCTTTTCTTTCATTGGGTAAAACAGTTTAGTTTAGTTCAAAGCAAAAGTATTTTCAGTTATTTGTTACAGATATATGTGACATATGTTTAAAATAACTTGGTAAATTTTCCCACACTTAGCTTTTATTTTCCTTTTTATCGTCCTTTATTCCATTTTAAATGAATTTTAACATTTTAGTTTGTTTCTCAATTTATGTCCTTTCTGAGGTAACAATAATTTCGGTGTTAAAACCTAGTTTTATCGTTCATAAATATGTATAAACATGATTTTGAATTCATTTAATTGAAAATTTTGAAAAATTTTACTAGAATTGGGTAGTCAGTATATAAGACTAGGGCTGTTCTTTTTTATCAGAGAGCACTAGATTCTAATACAACTACTGCTTTACTAGTATTTTTAATGGTAACCAAGTGTTTAATATAAAAATTTTAAAATCCGAAAGAATTTAATCCCTTCCCACACTTAAGATCTTGCAATGCCCTCATTTGCAAGAAATCAGTAACAATTTAAATTATTGAGGGTGATTTGTGTGAAAATGATTAAATTTTTACCAAAGTTTCCAAATATATTGGCGTTTGTTTGCTGAATGATAAATTGTGCACATCATTTGTTCATTCCGTCTTGTTGTTATTTCACATATATTTTGCATCTTGTCGTCAAAATTAGTTGCTTTTGCTGAACTTAATGCCAGTCTTTGAAAATGCGTTGTTTTACCCTGTTGTGTACATAAGATAAACTGCAAACATATATACATATTTTTGAAGTTTGGTATATTACCCCACATTCAAAAATTATTAAAATCTAAGAATAAAAGTTAGATAATTATAAAAATGATTACAATATTAATAAAAATATTAAATGTATCAATAATTACAAATTACAAAATAATAAAAAAAATAATAAGTAAACTAAGGATGATATTGGTACCAATAGGGGTTCCAGGCATAACCATAAGTGCTATAGAATGCTTCGGCAGGGTCATACGTAGGATATGGTGGCTGCATCTCTATAGACCAAGGAGGGAAGATGGGTTTCGGTGTAGGAATATAGTTTCTACCTATATGTTGGCAATGAGCTATGATCTGGTTCTGATGAACTTGCCAATCTTCAAATGCTCTCTGTCTAGCATTTTCGTATTCCTGAGAAGCTATAAACCTATGCATTTCTTGTATCTCATTCCCCCCTCCTACATTACCTTGTTGCTGGTTTCTCTCTACCTGTGGATGTCTACCATGGTATCGTACTGCGGCGTTATTTCGCCTCTTCAAAACTTTCGCACCATGGTATACATTTAAACCTATAGTGTCGCGGGGTTCCGGCTCTTCTAGTAATAATCCCCCCTGACTTATATCCACACCGAGATATTCACCAATCAAAGTAATAAAAATACCACCTCCTATTATGCTATGTGGTCGCATCCCCCAAACCATAGCTGATAAATAATAACCCACACAATATGGTATACTTACAGCGCTCTGTGGGTCTCGAATACACATATGGTAAAACAAATCTTGTTCATTTACTTTTTCTTTGTTCTTACCCCTTTGTGTAATCGAATTAGCTAAAAACCTATGTATTACTCTTAATTCGGCTCTATCTATATCCAAATAAGAGTAGTTTCCCCCTTTGAAACGGTGATGGCTTGTCATTTGACTCCACACACCGTGTGTATCAAAATTTTCATCTATCTTTCTAACGTTTAGTATCAATCCTCTACAATCGGCAGACGCTAACTCCTCAGGCGTATATATACGTAAAGCCTGAGCCATGTCCAGTAAAGACATGTGGCGCATCGAACCGCCTAACAAAAATCTAATAAAAGAACGATCGGTTAAACTAGCTACCCGATCATTCAACTCTATACTACATAACAACTCTTCACACCATACTTTATATACAGGTCTACGTATGGTGAATAAACATATCCAGTCATTAAAAGAAGAACTACCATACCTGTGTACAAGTAATTCCCTAATTGGCCCGGCCAATTCTACAGCTTCTAAGGGTCCCCATTCTATGACCCTCGGTACCTCAACAACCTTAGAGTGAAGAGTATGCAAACCCCATTGATATTTTGGATAATCTATCCAAAGTCTGTCAAATCTCAGGTTCGGGTGCAACTCTTCCAAATGCATATCGGAAAAGGTCATGACTGGATGAGGTACATCCTGCTTGTAGTAGTTATCCACCTCCTGTTGTTCCAAATTCTCAGCAGGAGCATTGCGGGCTTGGGATGAAGATTCACCCCTTTCATTCTGCAAAACACATCAAACACAAATTTTGTGCATCCAAATATGCATTAGTGTCAGCAAAATCATCAATCAAAATAATTACAATGACATTATCAATTTATATCAAACTTAAGCTCATTTTCACATTTTTATCAAATCTACACTTTTTCAAATAAGCATATACGAAAATGTTCGCCAAGTTCATAAGCATTCAACTCAAATAACATGTCAAAATAATCATTACTAGCAATTAAACAGGTCTCAAATGGCATTATCTTTCAAAAATCAAGTTCATGAATTTTAGACTTTGAAAAAGTCCACTTTAATTCTCAAAATCATGTTTAGGCTCAAAGTTTGGATCATTTAACTACCTAGACATGTTACACTACTCAATTTAGAAACAATTCATGACAAAAATCGGCCATAACCTGTTTATATCAAAAAGCCCCAAATTTGCTCAAGAACACAAACCCTAGATTACTCAAAATTTGAAGTTTAAGGCTTCTAATCATGTTAAACAGCATCAATCTAGGTTATACAAGCATAATACATAAACAATTTAAGCTTAATTACACTAAAAAGCATCAAAATCAAATTGCGGAAAAAATAGCTCAAGAACATCAAATTTTGAATTAAATGGTGTTTAGGTGTAGAAATTTACCGTTTATCTTGAGTAATTCTTAGATAGCATCCTTCTCAACATGATTTTAGCAAAAAATTTGGTGATTAACGGTTAAAAATTGGGATTTTTGGGGGGTTTTTTCGTGTTTTTCGGGTGCAGTTTCGAGCTGTATTTTTGCAGTGTGTTTTTGTGGGGAGTAAACTGATCTGTTTTTGCGTTTTATTTTTTTTCTGGGTTTTGGTCCCTCCGCGAGTCGCGGAGGTTTCCCTTTCAAACTCCGCGAGTCGCGGAGTTTGCTCTTTTTTTGTTTTTTTTTTTTTTATAATCTTTAACTTATAAAACAATTAAGTATTTAATTTTAAAATTTTGTTTCCCTTGTTATTTAGGACGAGGTCGTTTCGGATCGATGTCCTAGTCCGTCTCTCGACAAAATTTTAAAATTTGTCTTTTTGTAGCGATTGTTTTAAAAGCTAAGATTTTTGGGTTTTTTAATGTTTTTGGCATACTTTAAATCAAAAAGATTAAAAATAATGATAATAAAAGTTCTCGTCCCTCCCTCGGGTAAAGCAATTTCGGTTCAAAGACCTAGTCTTCAACTTACGACGAATTTTAAAAATCATATTCTTAACTTAATGAGATAAAGTAAATTTTTGTTTTTAAATTCACACAACTTAAATATAAAATTCAAAATTAATATTAAAAATTCACACCAAACTTAAAATTTGAAATGCATAAAATTAAAAATTAATATTTTAAAAATTAAAAATTCATACCAAACTTAATTTAAAAATTTATAAATTCATATCAAACTTATATTAATTTTTCAAATATTTACGATTTTAAATATATTGTTTTTACAAAGTTTACAATATTAATTTAAGATTTAAATATTAATTTTAAAAACATGGTAAAAATAAAATTAAAAATCTTTTTGTCTTTTTATCCCACTTTAATCAATCAAATATTATCAAAAATATGCGCCCCTCTTTTCGGTAAAGTAATTTCGGTTCCAAGACCTAATTTAACTCATGATGAATTTTTGAAATATTTTGGGTTGATTGATTAAAGATATTTATACCTTAAGAATAAACGTTAAATTTCGCAGTGATGTAATAAATTTTTGAATGATATCAATAATTTCGGTCGCCAAACCTAATTTTATTCAATACCAATTTAATACTTTTTAGCGAACAAATTAGCGTTTATTATCAAAAGGTTAAAAATAAAAATAAAAATAAAAACTGTACAGACATACCTGTGAAATAGATTTCTTAGTTATATGATCTATTCCATTCATAAGATAGTCGGTTTAATTGGTTTTCCATGGCTACATAGGCCTAACCTCGAGCATTCAGTGTCTTTTCTTCTAAACATATGAACGGTCCGTCTCTGCATAAAGTAACAAATTCGGTATTTGAATAGGTTTGATTATTTGAACATTTACCTCCATGTGACCATTTTCCGCATTTGTGACATCTTTCTAGGTGTCGTGCTCTTCTTTTCGCTGCGGATTTTGATTTTCCTTTACCAAATTGTAACTTATTATCTTCGCATCTAGATTCTTTTCTAACTCCATCCATTCTTTCTCTGATTACTGATACTAATTCACTCGGTAGTATGTCATTATTACGTTTAGTGATCAAAGCGTGTAGCATTAGACCATGGTTTAGTTCACAGGCAGTCTTCATTTGGTAAAAACCTAAAAAAAATAAAAATTCAGAATGGGGGGAGAAGACTAGTTCTTTAGGGTCTGCTAGGGAAAGACCATACGTGTTCCATTTTCGAGAACTACACGAAAACAGACAATCTAACTCTAACAGAAATACATATTATCCTTTAAAGACTTGATTCTCCCCACACTTAGTTAGCTGTGGTGTCGAAATTGTGATTAACTTCGTTGTCGACTTCCATCGGACCATGTATGTAATGTTTAACTCTGTGACCATTAACTTTAAATTCAATCCCATTTGAATTTATTAATTCTATCGTTCCGTATGGGAAAACTCTTTTGACTATGAATGGTCCAGACCATCTTGATTTCAATTTTCCAGGAAATAGCTTGAATCGTGAATTGAAAAGAAGAACTCTGTCTCCTTCTTTAAATTCTTTTGAACTTCTGATTCTTTTATCATGCCATTTCTTCGTTCTTTCTTTATAGATTAACGAATTTTCGTATGCTTCATGTCTTAATTCTTCTAATTCAATTAGTTGACTTAATCGTAGACGTCCGACTTCATGTAAATCAAGATTACATGTCTTCAAAGCCCAAAATGCTTTGTGTTCAATTTCTACTGGAAGATGACATGCTTTTCCATAAACAAGTCTAAAAGGTGTGGTTCCAATTGGAGTTTTGTAGGCTGTTCTAAAAGCCCAGAGTGCATCCTCCAATTTAATGGACCATTCCTTCGGATTTGATCCTACGGTTTTCTCTAGAATACGTTTTAAAGCTCGGTTGGTATTTTCAACTTGTCCACTTGTTTGTGGATGATATGCGGTGGAGATTTTATGAGTTACTCCATATCTTTTAAGAACTTTATCAAGTTGATTATTACAGAAATGAGTACCCCGATCACTTATTAAAGCTTTCGGTGTTCCAAACCTTGCAAAAAGACGTTTTAAAAAGTTAACTACAACTCGTGCATCGTTAGTTGGGAGAGCTTGTGCTTCCGCCCATTTAGATACATAATCAATGGCTACGAGTATATATAAATTATTATGAGATTTTGGAAATGGACCCATAAAGTCAATACCCCAAATGTCAAATACTTCACATACTTGGATGACATTTTGTGGCATTTCATCACGTTGACTTATTTTTCCGGTCCTTTGACATGCATCACAGGATTTGCAAAGAAGGTGTGCGTCTTTGTAAATTGTAGGCCAATAGAATCCAGCTTCATAAACTTTTCTTGCTGTTAGTTGAGGCCCATAATGCCCTCCTGTTGGTCCTGTGTGACAATGGTTTAAAATTTTACTAGCTTCATCTCCAAATACACATCGGCGTATTATTCCATCGGGACAACTTTTAAACTGATGTGGATCTTCCCAGAAATAGTGTTTTATATCACTGAAGAATTTCTTTCGTCTTTGGTACGATAATCCTTTTTCAAGGAATCCACAAACTAAGTAGTTTGCATAGTCTGCAAACCATGGGATTTCTTTATAATCTATCTTCAATAGATATTCATCAGGAAAGTTGTCTTGTATGGCCGATTCATTTAGAACTTCTAACTCAGGATTTTCAAGACGAGAAAGATGATCAGCGGCGAGATTTTCAGCTCCTCTTTTATCTCGGATTTCAATATCAAACTCTTGTAAGAGTAAGATCCAACGGATTAATCTTGGTTTAGCATCTTGTTTTGAAAATAGGTATCTAAGAGCAGAATGGTCGGTATAGACCACCGTTTTTGCTAGAACGAGATATGATCGAAATTTGTCAAAAGCAAAGACAATAGCAAGGAGTTCTTTTTCAGTAGTTGTATAGTTTGTTTGTGCTCCTTGTAATGTCTTACTAGCATAATATATAGGTTGAAATCGTTTTTCAATCCTTTGTCCTAAAACGGCTCCCATTGCAAAATCACTTGCATCGCACATTAGTTCAAATGGTAGATTCCAATTTGGTGTTATCATGATCGGTGCATTAGTGAGTTTTTCTTTAAGAATATTAAAAGATTTGATACACTCATCTGAAAAGATGAATGGCGCATCCTTTTCTAGGAGTTTATTCATAGGAGTGGCAATTTTAGAAAAATCTTTTATAAAACGTCGGTAAAAACCGGCATGCCCTAGAAAACTCCTAACTCCTCTAACATTGGTGGGATGTGGAAGTTTAGCAATTACATCTACTTTAGCTCTATCCACTTCAATCCCTTCTTTTGAAATTTTATGTCCAAGAACGATGCCTTCTTTAACCATGAAATGGCATTTCTCCCAATTAAGTACTAGATTTGATTTTTCGCATCTAATTAGCATTCGTTCCAGATTAACTAGACATGATTTAAATGTATCACCGAAGACTGAAAAGTCATCCATGAATACTTCCATGCATTCTTCTATCATGTCATGAAAAATCGCCATCATACACCTTTGAAAGGTTGCAGGGGCGTTACAAAGTCCAAATGGCATTCTTTTGTAAGCAAAAGTACCATAAGGGCACGTGAATGTGGTTTTCTCTTGGTCCTCGGGTGCTATTGGAATTTGAAAATATCCGGAAAATCCATCTAGAAAACAATAGTAACTATTTCCGGCTAATCTTTCCAATATTTGATCTATGAAAGGTAAGGGAAAGTGATCTTTTCTGGTGGCGTCATTTAATTTTCTATAATCAATACATACACGCCATCCTGTTACAGTCCTAGTAGGAATAAGCTCATTTTTCTCATTTGTAATGACAGTCATGCCACCCTTCTTAGGTACGCATTGAACTGGGCTTACCCATGGACTATCAGAGATTGGATAAATTAAACCTGCATCTAGCAGTTTAATAATCTCTTTCTTAACTACATCTTGCATATTAGGATTTAGTCTTCGTTGGCGTTGCACATACGTTTTATGACCTTCTTCCATAAGGATTTTATGTGTGCAATACGAAGGACTTATTCCTTTAATATCATGAATCTTCCATGCAATGGCTGGTTTATGAGCTTTCAACACAGAAATGAGTTGTGATTTCTCATTTTCAGTAAGAGAAGACGATATTATTACAGGTAATTCAGATTCACCATGTAAATAAGCGTATTCCAAATGGTTTGGAAGTGGCTTTAACTCTAATTTCGGAGGTTCTTCTATCGATGATTTATATCGATATCTGTCTTCTTCTTTTAGCATTTGAATTTCTTCTGTTGTTGGTTCATATCCATTAGCTATAAGTGTAGCTAACATTTCAGCTTCATCAATTGGTTCATTACCTTCTCCTAAAGAACATTCTCCTGTCCCTTGTAATTCTGGAAATTCTTCTAATAATTCTGCATGTGCATCTATAGTTTGAATATAATAACATGTATCATCTGCAGATTGTGGTTGTTGCATTGCTCTATCAACTGAAAAGGTAACACTCTCATCCTCTATACTTAGGGTCAGTTTCTTACCGAACACGTCTATCATTGCTTTAGCCGTGTTTAAGAATGGTCTTCCTAATATGAGAGGAACTTGAGAATCTTCTTCCATGTCCAAAACAACAAAATCTACTGGAAATACTAAAGTACCAACTTTAACTAGCATGTTCTCCATTATCCCTCTAGGATATTTTATTGATCTATCGGCTAGTTGTATGCTTATTCTTGTTGGTTTTAATTCTCCAAGGTCTAGTTTAGCGTATAGTGAATACGGCATTAGATTTATACTAGCACCTAAGTCTGCCAATGCTTCTATTGAACTAAGACTACCCAGAAAACATGGAATTGTGAAACTTCCTGGATCAGATAGTTTTTCTGGTATCTTATTCAACAGCACTGCTGAACAATTAGCATTCATAGTGACAGCCGAGAGTTCTTCCATTTTCTTTCTATTTGTGATTAGATCTTTCAAGAATTTAGCATATCTAGGCATTCCTGAAATCACATTAATGAAAGGAAGATTTACATTTATCTGTTTAAACATATCCAAAAATTTGGATTGCTCGGCTTCAAGTTTCTCTTTCTTCATTTTACTCGGGTAAGGAAGTGGTGGTTGGTATGGTTTAACAAAAGGTTTATCCTTAACTGTGTTATTTTCATTAATCTTTTCAACTACCGGTTCTTTTTCCTTATCTTGATCAGGTTGTGGTTCTTGTGGAGTAGGAATAGTTTCATCAAAAGTTACAGGTATTTCAGGTGGTTTAAGTGTTGTACCACTTCTTGTGGTAATAGCTTTAGTTGTTTCATTCCGGGGGTTAGCATTTGTATCGCTAGGTAGACTTCCCGGTTTTCTTTCACCTATTAACCTTGCTAGGTTACTTACTTCTTGTTCCAGATTTTGAATAGAAGCTTGTTGATTTCTAAATGCTTGAGCATTTTGTTCATTGGTTTGTTTCTGAGATGTGAAAAACTGCGTTTGAGTTTCAACTAGCTTCGTCATCATATCTTCTAAATTCGGCTTTTTATCATCGGTTTGTTGTGGTGGTTTGTTTTGAAAATTCGGTCTTTGCTGATTATAAGTATTATTGGATACTTGTTGATTGCTAGGACCTTGTTGGTTGTTGTATGGAATATTTCGGTTATAATTCTGGTTTTGATTGTAAATCGGTCTTGGCGGTTGATAATTATTCTGATAATTATTTCCAGGCCTTTGGTTTATGTATGAAATATTCTCTCTTTGTTCCATTGTTAATTCAATACTGAGACAATCTTTTGTCAAATGTGGTCCTCCACACTGCTCACAACTAATTCGTATTGAGTGAATATCCTTAGTCATCTTTTCCATTCGTCTCTCCACAGCATCTATCTTTGCGGAAATGGAATCTAAGTCATGGCTAGAATCGGCTCTAGCTGCTTTAGATGATCTAATGATATCTTTTTCTTGGTGCCACTCATGTGAGTGGGAAGCAGTATTATAAATAATTTTGTAAGCATCAGTTTCGGTTTTCTTCATAATCGAACCACCAGCTGCTATATCTATGTCTTTTCTTGTAGTGATGTCGCATCCTTGGTAGAATATTTGTACTATTTGACAGGTGTCTAAACCATGTTGCGGACATCCTCTTAATAACTTTCCATATCTTGTCCACGCCTCATATAGAGTTTCATTTGGTTTTTGTGTGAACGTAACAATTTCTGCTTGAAGTCTTACGGCTTTAGATGCAGGAAAGAATTGTTTAAGAAATTTGTCAATTAAAACGTCCCATGTATCGATCGCCCCTTCAGGTAACGATTCCAACCAATCTTTGGCTTCTCCCTTTAAAGTCCAGGGAAATAACATGAGATATATCTGTTCATCCTCCACTTCTCGGATTTTAAATAGTGTGCAGATCCTATTAAAGGTACGTAGATGTTCATTTGGATCTTCCTTCGGCGCACCACTAAATTGGCATTGATTAGTCACCATGTGTAGAATTTGTCCTTTGATTTCATAATCTGGCGCATTAATGTCTGGATGAGTTATTGCGTGACCTTGGCCAGTGCGTTTAGCTCTCATTCGGTCTTCCATACTTAAAGGTTCCAGATTCTCCATAATTGAATTTGTTGAATCGGTATCACTAGATGATTCTGATTTAATAGTTCGTTCCTCAACAATCTCTGTTTGAATGATTGGTGGCTCCGGAGGAAAGTTTAGTGGTTCAGGATCTATGAACCGTTCCTGAATATTCTCTGGATTCTCAATTGTGATGTTGGGTTCAAAAAATGGATTATCGGAAATTTGAACTGAAGTACTTGGTTGACTGGATGACGATTCTAAAGAAAAATCAACGGCGGTTATATTTGTTAAACGATGTCTTGATCGAGTTACAGGTGGTGAACGTATGACCGGCGGCGAACGTCTTGCTCGGTGCATTCACTGAATATCCTATTAGTTTTAAAAAGGAAAGAAAAATTATAATAAGTTATCCAATTAATAGACTTTTCTGATTTTGCCCACGTTTCGAATAGCCAAAAGATGCAGCAGAGGGGCAGGATTCGTTTGGTCTCAATATAATTGAGGACTGTTTGGCTCCAATAACCCGGTCCACGTACAAATCCAACTATTACTACGAACCAGAAAATTTTGATGTCTATTAATTTAACCACTCAAAATAAATTTTCGTAATTTTAAGAAATTTAGATAAGAAGTAGAAAAAATTCTAAGTCCTAAAAACTAGAATAGCGAGAAATAAGAGAGAAAAAGAGTTCGTCGCAAAAGGTCGAAAAAGAAAAATGGTTGAAAAATAAAAGGTGACGGAAAAATAAAAGAAACTTATAAAAACTTAAAAATACTTAACTAATTTAACCTTATTACTACAACTAACTTAAAATTATAATCGCAAATTGATATTACTAATTGGAATGATAATTGGTACATAGTAAAAGGTCTAAAAATATTAAAGCTTACAGGAAAAACTAAATCCCAAATGGAAATAACTTAAAAAGAAACTAAAACTTAAAAAGGCGTCGCAAAATTTTAAAGCACCTAAATCTTAGTCTAAAGAAAAAGCACTTAAGGAATTCTACGGCAAAGCCTAAAAATCTAGGAGTAAAAATAACTATAGCAAAAACTAAGTTTAAAATTAAATATGAGCTAAAAATACAAATATTACGCTACAACGATTAAAAAGGGACAAAATATAAAAATATACAAAAAGTTGTAAAAAGTACAATTTTTATAAAAATATTATATTTATATTATTTTTTTAATAAAACTACTAATTTTACAATTTAATAAAACTAATTTAACTAAAATATATAAATAAAAAGTAAAAGTAAAAATAAAACTAATAATAATAATAATAATAATAATTAGGTTTAAATAATAATTATAATTAATAATAACCCGTAATTAATGCTCGATTAGGGCTTCCTGTCGCCTGTCAGATACCCTCCGCGAGTCGCGGCATTTATTGCATCAAACCCCGCGAGTCGCGGGGTTCAGAATTTCAGCTGACAGGTTTGAGTTTTTACGCGTTTTTATTTATTTATTTTTTTTTATTTTCTGTTTTCTGTTTTTAAATAAATAAAAGATTTTAAAATAAAACTTATATTTTTATAAACTAAAATAAAAATAAAGAAACTTATAAAACTTAAATATTTAACAAAATCTTAAAAATACTTATATTTTTGTTTTTCTTTTTATATTTTTCGAATATTTAAAACGTATTTTTACAAAACGAATTTTAATAAAAGTTAACTAAAAATTTTTTATATTAGCGTTGCGCTTCCGGCTTTTAAGATAGTTCCCCGGCAGCGGCGCCAAAAATACTTGATGTCAAAGCAGAGGGGTATAAAATACTATTAATTTTTACAAGGAAAAACTATTAAATACGATACAATTTTACACAAGATATTTATTTATTTATAGAATGGATATACTTAAACCTTGCTACAACACTTATAGGCAGTGTACCTAATCGTACAGTAGTATAGTTTTTAGTAAGTCCGGTTCGTTCCACAGGGAAATCTTTAAACAAAGCTCAACGCTATATTAGTTTACTTTTATAAAAATACAAACATATATATAAGTAATATTATTATTATAAAGGGGGGTTTTTACCGTTTAATGACCGGTTTGTCGATTTTAAAACTTTAGTCGCAGTTAAAACCTAATGTAAAATATAAAATAAATACAAGACTTAAATTAAAGCGTAAAGTAAATAATGATAATGAAATTGCGAATAATAAAAGTGCGATAAAATAAACTTGCGATAATTAAAAAGTACGATAATTAAAAGTGCGATAAAATAAAATAAATAAAAGTGCGATAATTAGAAGTGCAATTAAATATAAAATAAAGGAAATTAAATATGAAATAAAAGAATCATGCTTATTTAAACTTCCGTAATCATGATGTTTGACGTGTTGATTTTAGTTTTATGCCCATGGGTTAATTGTCCTTTGTCCTGGATTATTTAATATGTCCGTCTGGTTTTTGTCCATAACAGTCCACCAGTCATAAATATAAAGTGCGAGTGTCCTCATCAAATTATTATTATACCCGAAGTTAAATATTCCAACTAATTGGGGATTCGAATTGTAACAAGGTTTTAATACTTTGTTTAATGAATACACCAGGTTATCGACTGCGTGTAAACCAAGGTTTTACCACTTTGTTAACAATTACACCAATTACCCTTGAATGTAATTTCACCCCTGTTTTGATTATTCTAGTGGCTATTAATCCATTCCCGTGTCCGGTTAAATGAACGATTATTCGTACATATAAATACCCCGCCCATCGTGTCCGATCGAGTGTATATGGTAATTTATAGGGACGCCCAATTGTAAATCTTTATATTAACATTAACAAACTTTCATTTAGTTAAACAAATATAAAGCCCATTAATAGCCCATAGTCTAATTTCCACAAGTGTCGTTCTTTTGTCCAAACCCCAATTATGGTACAAAGCCCAATTACCCAATTTTAGTAATTAGCCCAACATCATGATTACTTGGTTTTAAATAAGCATAATAATAACTTTAGCTACGAGACATTAATATAAAAAGGTTGAACATAACTTACAATGATTAAAAATAGCGTAGCGTTACACGGACAGAATTTCGACTTATACCCTTACAACATTCGCTAACATACCCTTATTATTAGAATTAAAATTAAAATTAAAATATAAATTATATATATATATATAAGTTTTATGTATGAATGAGGAAGAAAAGATGATGATATTTTGATCAGAATTCGGTTTGCTTTATAGGCAGAGTTGAAATTTGGGGCTCCGCGACTCGCGGCAAAATCCCCTTCAAACTCCGCGAGTCGCGGAGGTTAATTTTACAGCTCAGTCCTTGGAGTTTTCTCTGCCGAGGGTTTTTAATATATATATATAATATATATATAATTAATATAATTAATTATATATTATATTATATTTATATACATAGTTAACTTGTAATTTTTAGTCCGTTGCGTCGAGCGTTAAGAGTTGACTCTGGTCCCGGTTCCGGATTTTCGAACGTCCTCGCGTACAATTTAATATCTTGTACTTTGCGTTTAGAATCTTGTACTCTTGTGATTTCGAGACGTTTCTTATCAATAATTGGAACCTTTTTTATTGTCTTTTGTACTTTTGAGCTTTTTGGTCGTTTGCGTCTTCAATTCGTCGAATCTGTCTTTTGTCTTCACCTTTTATTATACAAACGAATATCACTTGTAAATAGAACAATTGCAACTAAAAGCTTGTCTTTCTTGAGGAATAATGCTATGAAATATATGTTCGTTTTTAGCATTATCAAATGCATCGGGAAATTCTTTTGCGACGGGAACATCATTGATGCTCTTTTCTTCAGTTTGTACTTTCTCGACGTGTGCTAGAACAGCATAGCAACCTTTTCTTATTAGTTTTTGTGCCTTCAAATTACTAATAAGATGTATCTTCATGTTGTCCTTTTCTCCGTACACCATTAAGGGTTCTCCTTCTTCTCGTACAATGCGAATTGTATTTTTATAACATACGATCTCTGATTTCACCTTCTTCAGCCAGTCCATGCCAACTATTACATCAAAACTCCCTAACTCTACTGGTATCAAATCAATCTTAAATATTTCGCTACCCAGTTTAATTTCGAGATTCCGGCATATATTATCTGCTGAAATTAATTTACCGTTTGCTAATTCGAGTAAAAATTTACTATCCAACGGCGTCAATGGACAACTTAATTTAGCACGAAAATCTCTACTCATATAGCTTCTATCCGCACCCGAATCAAATAAAACGTAAGCAGATTTATTGTCAATAAGAAACTTACCCGTAACAAGCTCCGGGTCTTCCTGTGCCTCTGCCGCATTAATATTAAAAACTCCTCTGCGGCCTTGTCCATTCGTGTTCTCCTGGTTCGGGCAATTTCTAATAATGTGGCCCGGTTTTCCACATTTATAACAAACTACATTGGCATAACTTGCTCCGACACTACTTGCTCCGCCATTACTCGTTCTGACACCATTTGTTCCTTTCGTTCTGTTAACTCCTGGTCCGTAGACCTCACACTTCACCGCGCTATGACCATTTCTTTTACACTTGTTGCAAAATTTGGTGCAGAACCCCGAGTGATACTTTTTACACCTTTGGCATAGCTGCTTCTGATTGTTGTTGTTGTTGCGGTTGTTATTGTTGTTGGGATGATTGTTGTAGTTGTTGGTATTGTTGTTGTTATTGTTGTTGTTGTTGTTGTTGTTGTTGTTGGGCCGTTTATTGTAGTCGCGAATGATGTTGCGATTGTTGGGATAATTGTTGCGATTATTGTTGTAATTGCTGTTGTTGTTGTATTGGTGATTCTTATCACCGTTTTCCTCCCAATTTCTTTTGACTTGCTTTACATTGGTCTCTTTAGCAGTCTGTTCTTTAATTCTTTCTTCAATCTGGTTCACTAGTTTGTGAGCCATTCTACATGCCTGTTGTATGGAGGTGGGCTCTTGTGAACTTATATCTTCTTGAATTCTTTCCGGTAATCCTTTCACAAATGCATCGATCTTCTCTTCCTCATCTTCGAACGCTCCCGGACACAATAGGCATAATTCTGTGAATCGTCTTTTGTACGTGGTAATATCAAATCCTTGGGTTCGTAACCCTCTAAGTTCTGTCTTGAGCTTATTGAACTCGGTTCTGGGACGGTACTTCTCGTTCATCAAGTTCTTGAATGCTGACCACGGTAGTGCGTAAGCATCATCTTGTCCCACTTGCTCTAGATAGGTATTCCACCATGTTAATGCAGTACCTGTGAAGGTATGCGTAGCGTAGTTCACTTTGTCCTCTTCAGTACACTTACTTATGGCAAACACCGATTCAACCTTCTCGGTTCACCGTTTCAATCCGATCGGTCCTTCGGTTCCATCAAATTCCAAAGGTTTGCAAGCAGTGAATTCTTTGTAGGTGCATCCTACACGATTTCCTGTACTGCTAGATCCAAGGTTATTGTTGGTATGTAGCGCAGCCTGTACTGCGGCTATGTTTGAAGCAAGAAAGGCACGAAATTCCTCTTCGCTCATATTCAAGGTGTGTCGAGTAGTTGGTGCAATTTCCTTCAAAATAGTCAAATGAAACAAGTTAATCATACAGAATATTAAGAGTAGTCAATAGTATCTCGTAGCATAATATGAACTCATTTATAAAAGCTTTTTCTTCATATTAGCGTTTTATAAGTTTAAATTCGGGTAGTACCTACCCGTTAAGTTCATACTTAGTAGCTAATATACAATTCAACTACTACAATTCTATATGAAAAACTGATTATAATAATATTTCGCGTTCAAACTTTTACACAATATTTTACAAACTTACAATACCGCTTATTTTACATATAGCATGAAATATAGCACACAATAAATTTGATACAAGATGGTTGTGAAGATAATTCTAGCTAGTACACAAGTCGTTCAGCAAAGGCAATAAAGACACGTAATTCATACATCCAGAAACAAGTCATGCATTCTGGTTTTACTAGGATTACTTCCCATCCTTGGTCTTGTGGAACATAACCGTTATGGCCGTTGATAAGACAGCGTGTTGTAACGTCGTCAAAGGGACGAGGGTTACGTAATGTCCAACAGTCCCGTAACAATCTAAAAACCTTGTTTCTCACCCCAACTACTGAGTCCGTTACTTGTGAAAATGTTTTGTTTAATAGTTGTAGCCCGATGTTCTTGTTCTCACTTTGGTGAGAAGCAAACATTACTAACCCGTAAGTATAACATGCTTCTTTATGTTGCATGTTAGCCGCTTTTTCTGAATCATGAAGTCCTATATTCGGATACATTGAGTCAAAATAATTTCTTAACCCGTTGCGTAAAATAGCACTTGGATTCCCCGCAATATATGCGTCAAAGTAAACACATCGTAACTTATGGGTTTCCCAATGTGATATCCCCCATCTTTCAAACGAAAGTCTCTTATAAACCAAGGCATTCTTGGAACGTTCTTTGAATGTCTTACAAACTGATTTCGCCGTAAATAGTTGTGCCGAAGAATTCTGACCGACTCTAGACAAGATTTCATCAATCATGTCTCCAGGTAGGTCTCTTAAAATATTGGGGTGTCTACTCATTTTGTGTTTTTATACTGTAACATAGATAAGAGTTAGATTCATAAAAAAAAATACTTATTAATACAAGCAATTTTTACATATATCATAAAGCATAAGCACACTATATTACATATATTACACCATACGAATACAACTATCTTATTCCAACTCGCTCGTTTCTTCTTCTTCAGTTTTGGTTCGTTTTGGCAAGTTTCTAGGGATATATGATGTTCCCCTAATACTAGCTGTCGTTTTCCACAACGGTTTAGAAAAACCTGGTGGTTTAGAGGTTCCCGGGTCATTGTTACAACTTAAGGACTTCGGGGGTTGACGATACATATAAAGTTCATCGGGGTTGGAATTAGATTTCTTTATTTTTATGCCCTTTCCCTTATTATTTTCTTTTGCCATTTTAAATTCAGTTGGGGTAATTTCTATAACATCATCGGAAGTGTCGTCAGAATCCGATTCATCGGAGAATTGGTAATCCTCCCAATATTTTGCTTCCTTGGCAGAAACACCATTGACCATAATTAACCTTGGTCGGTTGGTTGAGAATTTTCTTTTACTTAACCATTTTATTATTTCCCCCACCGGTTCTATTTCCTCCTCCGGTTCCTCCTCTTCCGGTTCTGATTCTTCTTCCGGTTCTGATTCTTCTTCCGGTTCCTCTTCGGGAACTTGTGAATCAGTCCAATATATATTCGACTCTTCGTCATTATTAGGTGAGTCAATGGGATTTGTGCTAGAGGTAGACATCTATTACACAATATCAAACATGTTAAGAGATTAATATATCACATAATATATACATGTTAATAATATATAGTTTCCAACAAAAATGTTAAGCAATCATTTTTAAAGAAAACACGGTCGAAGTCCAGACTCACTAATGCATCCTAACAAACTCGATAAGACACACTAATGTAAATTTTCTGGTTCTCTAAGACCAACGCTCTGATACCAACTGAAATGTCCCGTTCTTATTGATTAAAAACGTTCCATATTAATTGATTTCGTTGCGAGGTTTTGACCTCTATATGAGACGTTTTTCAAAGACTGCATTCATTTTTAAAACAAACCATAACCTTTATTTCATAAATAAAGGTTTAAAAAGCTTTACGTAGATTATCAAATAATGATAATCTAAAATATCCTATTTACACACGAACATTACATAATGGTTTACAATACAAATATGTTACATCGAAATCAGTTTCTTGAATGCAGTTTTTACACAATATCATACAAACATGGACTCCAAATCTTGTCCTTATTTTAGTATGCAACAGCGGAAGCTCTTAGTATTCACCTGAGAATAAACATGCTTTAAACATCAACAAAAATGTTGGTGAGTTATAGGTTTAACCTATATATATCAAATCGTTACAATAGACCACAAGATTTCATATTTCATTACACATCCCATACATAGAGATAAAAATCATTCATATGGTGAACACCTGGTAACCGACATTAACAAGATGCATATATAAGAATATCTCCATCATTCTGGGACACCCTTCGGATATGATATAAATTTCAAAGTACTAAAGCATCCGGTACTTTGGATGGGGTTTGTTAGGCCCAATAGATCTATCTTTAGGATTCGCGTCAATTAGGGTGTCTGTTCCCTAATTCTTAGATTACCAGACTTAATAAAAAGGGGCATATTCGATTTCGATAATTCAACCATAGAATGTAGTTTCACGTACTTGTGTCTATTTTGTAAATCATTTATAAAACCTGCATGTATTCTCATCCCAAAAATATTAGATTTTAAAAGTGGGACTATAACTCACTTTCACAGATTTTTACTTCGTCGGGAAGTAAGACTTGGCCACTGGTTGATTCACGAACCTATAACAATATATACATATATATCAAAGTATGTTCAAATATATTTACAACACTTTTAATATATTTTGATGTTTTAAGTTTATTAAGTCAGCTGTCCTCGTTAGTAACCTACAACTAGTTGTCCACAGTTAGATGTACAGAAATAAATCGATAAATATTATCTTGAATCAATCCACGACCCAGTGTATATGTATCTCAGTATTGATCACAACTCAAACTATATATATTTTGGAATCAACCTCAACCCTGTATAGCTAACTCCAACATTCACATATAGAGTGTCTATGGTTGTTCCGAAATATATATAGATGTGTCGACATGATAGGTCGAAACATTGTATACGTGTCTATGGTATCTCAATATTACATAATATACAATACAAGTTGATTAAGTTATGGTTGGAATAGATTTGTTACCAATTTTCACGTAGCTAAAATGAGAAAAATTTTCCAATTTTGTTTTACCTATAACTTCTTCATTTTAAATCCGTTTTGAGTGAATCAAATTGCTATGGTTTCATATTGAACTCTTTTTTATGAATCTAAACAGAAAAAGTATAGGTTTACAGTCGGAAAAATAAGTTACAAGTCATTTTTGTAAAGGTAGTCATTTCAGTCGAAAGAACGACGTCTAGATGACCATTTTAGAAAACATACTTCCACTTTGAGTTTAAACATAATTTTTGGATATAATTTCATGTTCATAATAAAAATCATTTTCCCAGAATAACAACTTTTAAATCAAAGTTTATCATAGTTTTTAATTAACTAACCCAAAACAGCCCGCGGTGTTACTACGACGGCGTAAATCCGGTTTTACGGTGTTTTTCGTGTTTTCAGGTTTTAAATCATTAAGTTAGCATATCATATAGATATAGAACATGTGTTTAGTTGATTTTAAAAGTCAAGTTAGAAGGATTAACTTTTATTTGCGAACAAGTTTAGAATTAACTAAACTATGTTCTAGTGATTACAAGTTTAAACCTCCGAATAAGATAGCTTTATATGTATGAATCGAAAGATGTTATGAACATCATTACTACCTCAAGTTCCTTGGATAAACCTACTAGAAATGAGAAAAATGGATCTAGCTTCAAAGGATCCATGGATGGCTTGAAAGTTCTTGAAGCAGAATCATGACACGAAAACAATTTCAAGTAAGATTTCCACTCGAAATAAGATTGTTATAGTTATAGAAATTGAATTAAAGTTTGAATATGATTATTACCTTTTATTAGAAAGATAACCTACTGTAAGTAACACAGGTTTCTTGATCTTGGATGATTACTTGGAATGGATTTAGAAAACTTGGAAGTAAACTTGCAATCTTGGAAGTATTCTTGATTTTATGAAACTAGAACTTTTGGAATTTATGAAGAACACTTAGAACTTGAAGATAGAACTTGAGAGAGATCAATTAGATGAATAATATTGAAGAATGAAAGTGTTTGTAGGTGTTTTTGGTCGTTGGTGTATGGATTAGATATAAAGGATATGTAATTTTGTTTTCATGTAAATAAGTCATGAATGATTACTCATATTTTTGTAATTTTATGAGATATTTCATGCTAGTTTCCAAATGATGGTTCCCACATGTGTTAGGTGACTCACATGGGCTGCTAAGAGCTGATCATTGGAGTGTATATACTAATAGTACTTACATCTAAAAGCTGTGTATTGTACGAGTACGAATACGGGTGCATATGAGTAGAATTGTTGATGAAACTGAACGAGGATGTAATTGTAAGCATTTTTGTTAAGTAGAAGTATTTTGATAAGTGTCTTGAAGTCTTTCAAAAGTGTATGAATACATATTAAAATACTACATGTATATACATTTTAACTGAGTCGTTAAGTCATCGTTAGTCATTACATGTAAATGTTGTTTTGAAACCTTTAGGTTAATGATCTTGTTGAATGTTGTTAACCCATTGTTTATTATAACAAATGAGATGTTAAATTGTTATATTATCATGATATTATGATATATAATATATCTTAGTATGATATATATACAGTTAAATGTCGTTACAACGATAATCGTTACATATATGTCTCGTTTCGAAATCATTAAGTTAGTAGTCTTATTTTTACATATGTATTTCATTGTTAATACACTTAATAATATATTTAATTATCATTTAACATAATTAACCAAGTGTATCAATATCTTAATATGATTCATATGTACCTAGTAAGACGTTGTTATAAAGATAATCGTTATATATATCGTTTTCGAGTTTCTTAAATTAATAGTCTCATTTTTATGTATATAACTCATTGTTAAAATACCTAATGAGATACATACTTATAATAAAATCATGTTAACTATATATATAACCATATATATGTCATCATATAGTTTTTACAAGTTTTAACGTTCGTGAATCACCGGTCAACTTGGGTGGTCAATTGTCTATATGAAACCTATTTCAATTAATCAAGTCTTAACAAGTTTGATTGCTTAACATATTGGAAACACTTAATCATGTAAATAACAATTTCATTTAATATATATATAAACATAGAAAAGTTCGGGTTACTACAAAATGAAACTGAAATACCCATACCTATTTCCAGAAGATGCGTCAACACCTCCAACTGCTTAAAAATTTCGGGACGAAATTTATTTAACGGGTAGGTACTGTAGTGACCCGAACTTTTACATGATTATATATATTAAATGAAAACTATATTTGCATGATTGAATGTTTCCAACATGTTAAGCAATCAAACTTGTTAAGACTTGATTAATTGAAATAGTTTTCATGTAGACAATTGACCACCCAAATTGACTGGCGATTCACGAAGGTTAAAACTTGTAAAAAACTATATGATAATATATATATATATATATATATATATATATATATATATATATATATATATATATATATATATATATATATATATATAGTTAACATGATATTATGATAAGTAATGTCTCATTCGGTATATTAACAATGAGTTATATACATAAAAATGAGACTACTAAGTTAAGAAACTCGAAACGATATATATAACGATTATCATTATAACAACGTCTTACTAAATACATATGTATCATATTAAGATATTGTTACACTATATTTAACATGATAAAATGATAATTATATATATCATTAACTATGTTAACAATGAACTTCATATGTAAAACAAGGCTACTAACTTAAGAATTTCGAAATGAGACATATATGTAACGATTATCGTTGTAACGACATTTTAATGTATATAAGTCATATTAAGATATATTCATACATCATAATATCATGATAATGTAATAATTTAACATCTCATTAGATATAATAAACAATGGGTTAACAACATTAAATGAGATCGTTAACTTAAAGGTTTCAAAACAACACTTACATGTAACGACAAACAATGACTTAACGACTCAGTTAAAATGTAAATATATGCAGTGTATTAAGTTGTATTAATATACTTTTGGAAGACTTCAAGACACATATCAAAATACTTGTACTTAACAAAATTGGTTACAATTGCATTCTCATACATTTTCATCAAGACTTCTTCTCGTATTCGTTCGGTACTCGTACTCGTACAATACCCAGCTTCTAATTGTATATACTATTGGTATATATATATTCAATGATCAGCTCTTAGCAGCCCTTAATGAGTCATGAAACATGTGGGAACTATCATTTGGCAACTAGCATGAAATATCTCACAAAATTACAAAAGTATTAGAAATCATTCATGAATTATTTACAAGAAAACAAACTTACACATCCTTTATATCTAATCCATATACCAATGACCAAAAACACATAAAAACACTTTCATTCTTCAATTTTCTTCATCTAATTAATCTCTCTCAAGTTCTATCTTCAATTTCTAAGTGTTCTTCATAAATTCTATAAGTTCTAGTTTCATAAAATCAAGAATACTTTCAAGTTTGAAAGTCTACTTCCAAGCTTTCAAATCAATTCCAAGTAATCATCTAAGATCAAGAAACCTTTGTTATTTACAGTAGGTTATCTTTCTTATTCAGGGTAATACTCGTATTCAAACTTTGATTCAATTTCTATAACTATAAACTATCTTATGTGATGACCCGGAAATTTTCGATCAAATTTAAACTTTAATCTTTATATGTTCCCGACACGATAAGAAAAATCTGTAATGTTGAGTCTCTAAAGTTTTGAAATCTATATTCATGTAATCAATTACCCTTTTACCATGCCCGACGATTCACGAACAATTATGTGTAAACAAATATATATACATATACATATATGTGAGTTTTAAATTGAAAAATATTAATAAAACATTGAACGGATTAGTTGATATGAAAATAAGCTATGAGATCTATTTTTATGAACTTGGAAATGCTATCAAGGTATTGAATGAATAATACTTTACATAAACGTGTTTGTTTCGATATTTATTCAATATACTTATTGACGGAATTAAAAGATAATAACATATGATTGAATTATCAGATACAATGAACTATGATTACGAGTCTCTGTTATGAGGTCCACGTTGATTTGGGAAATCATTTCCTTTTACCGATATTCAGAATAAATGGTAAAGTAATCTTCGAGTAAGGACAAAGTGTCCAGTAGCGAGAGCTAGCCAGATTAGTGGAAATTCCTGTTAAATTCCAATACATGCCTTACAATAATTGCCCCGTGACTTTCGAAAAGATAAATTAATTAATTTTCCTATTATGTATTGTGAAAGTGAAATTAGAGAATATAGATAAATTAGAAAATAAATATTGACAAGTTAAATAGATCGACATTTTACATTAAGTTGATTCCTTACGTTTGATCTTCCTTTAGACTTAATCCTACGAGTCATGATTAAAAATGAAAATTTAAAACCCTGAAACTTGATATGATTCATATATGATGGTACTTTCTTTAACGAAAACGCCTTTTCGATATAATAGACTTTTATTATTAAAAGCGTTTTATGACATGAACAAACTTCTACTAATATAACCTTTGTAATAAAATGATTTTTGAATATAAAATAATTTGATTATTAAAACGTTTTATGAACGTGTATAGATAAAAGAATTATATTAATTTTAAAACTTTAAAAATACAAATGTTACGAGATTGTAATTTTTAATATTTAAACGATTCCTAAATATATAAGTTTTGAATGACATTAGTTTTGAAAAACTATATTAAGTAAATAGTTCAAATTTATATTTTGAAATGAAAATATAAATATATATAATTTAGTCATAAAACGTCCTGATTTAAAATATTATATTTTGATAAACAACGAGCCACTGATTTATAGAAGTAATGACCACAACACTCAATTATATAGGTCACCTTTTTCATAAAGTAATTTATTGATGAGTAAGTTAAATTATTTATAAAGGTACACGTCGCGTAATGAAAAAGGCTAGTTTTCTACACGTACGAAAGTGCGCTCGAAAAACTGAAAGTGGTACATGAGTCAAGTGACAACGTACGAGTCATTTGAACAAAAATTACATTTTTTCTACACACGTAAATATAATATAATATTTAATTAATTCTAAAGATTAAATATATTATATATTAAATAATATATAAAATTACGAATCATATGTAATATGTAAAAACGTGTGTGGCGGCTGGATTGAAAAATTTATTTTGGCCACAATTATTTATCCATGCAAACGCATGGTTATAACTTACAAACCCCATGCGATTGTATGGGGTGTTAGGTGGGAAAAAATTCATAAAGACTTGAACGTACTCGGTTCCTGATTCATTTGTTACTTCACATCTCTCAATCTCTTTATATTTATATTTATAATTATTAATATTATTATTATTGTTAATATTAAGATTATAAATATTAATCTTATTATTATTAGTATTAGTATTATTAGGAGAGATATTATTAGTATTATACATAAAATACTACGATGAGGTTCTGCTCACGTGATTTAAAAATGAGTTTCTCGAGTGGGATAGGGCTAAGGAAATTATGGGTTATAGGTATGGAGGTGATGGGTATGGTTCATGGGTATGCTCGTGAGGTCAATCTAGTATTTATCATCTCCGTTGCGTTTACATACCTTTCCTGCAATATTGAATCTCAATATTGATACGTGAGTACTCGTAAATTAATTTTTACATATTAATAGTGTATCCCTGACTAGTGCTCGAGAAAATAGGATTATGCATGCTTGTACTTTTGATATTGCCCTTAGATAGGTTATTTTGAATCTTGAATTAGTTACACATGCGGTTGAGATAAGATATAATATATGCATGTCCTTGGAAAGCTAGCGAAAAATTAAGAACTTTTCCTGTAGATACCGAATGGTTTTGACGGATGGATTAGAAATTATCGTCAAATGAATTTTTGTATTATTATTAAAAATGATCATTATTATCGTCATTATTATCGTCGTTATAACTTTTATCTAATTATTATTATTATTATTATTATTATTATTATTATTATTATTATTATTATTATTATTATTATTATTATTATTATTATTATTATTATTATTATCATCATCATCATCATCATCATTATCATTATCTATAAGAAGTAGTATCATTAAAAATTATTATTTTATTATTATTACTATTGTTAAAGTTATATTATTATTATCATTACATAGTTATTAGAATTAATATTATTATAATATTTATTATTTTTAGTATTATTATAATTAGAACTAATATTAGTAACACATAGTTATTATAATTATTATTATCATTAACACTAAAACAGTATAAAAGATGATTAAAAACTATTAAACGAATAAATTAAGAAATAATGAGTATGAGTATCATGATGAAATTTAAAGATATTGATTTAAATAAAATTATCATCTTTCATTACTTTTATCACTATTATTATTAAAAGTATTATATTTAATATTAAAAATATCGTCTTTACAAAAATCATTATTTTAATAGGAATATCATTGTTAATATAGAATTTCATTAGTAATAAGAATTATCATATTGTTATAATACCATTTTCGTAAATATAAATATTGTTATTATTATTAGTAGAATAATAATAATTATTAATACAAAATAATACAACTTTTACTTATTATTATTATCAATGTTATTTTATCAAATAAAAATGTAATACAAATAATATAAATACCTTAATAAAACCTATCATAACAGTTTATGATATTCAATGAACTTTATAAATTTTATTATCTAGGATATATAAAAGTATATTTTAATTATTAATAAATGAATTATATTATTTACTCTAACAAATCTTTTAAAAATATTTAAAAATATAAAATGATGATATTTAAACTATATAATAATCATGTATAAATTTTAGAAATTATTTTGAGTCAAATTGATTTTTGTTGACTTTTACATATTAGTCTCGAGCACTAGGATTGTGGTACACTATGACTTGACCTAATTTGTTAGATGAATATTGACCAACATATAAATATATGTAATTAATTTAGGTTCGTGAATCCAAGGCCAACCTTACACTTGTTCAATGATGTTATATGTATTTTACTACGAAATACAGTATGGTGTGTTTCATTTGCTCCCCTTTTACTCTTTACATTTTTGGGGCTGAGAATACATGCAAATGCTTTATTAACGGTTTTACAATAATTATATGCGTGAGTTTCATTTGCCTTTTTACCCTTTATATGTTTGGGCTGAGAATACATGCGCAATCTTTTATAAATGATTTACAAAATAGACACAAGTACGTGAAACTACATTTTATGGTTGAATTATCAAAATCGAATATGCCCCTTTTTATTAAGTCTGGTAATCTAAGAATTAGGGAACAGACACCCTAATTGACGCGAATCCTAAAGATAGATCTATCGGGCCCAACAAGCCCCATCCAAAGTACCGGATGCTTTAGTACTTCGAAATTTATATCATGTTCGAAGGAGGATCCCGGAATGATGGGGATATTCTTATATGCATATTGTGAATGTCGGTTACCAGGTGTTCAATCCATATGAATGATTATTTTTGTCTCTATGCATGGGACGTTTATTTATGAGAATTGGAAATATGAAATCTTGTGGTCTATTAAAGTTATGAAATGAATATTTATGATAAACTGATGAACTCACCAACCTTTTGGTTGACACTTTAAAGCATGTTTATTCTCAGGTGTTAAAGAAATATTTCGTTGTGCATTTGCTCATTTTTAAAGATATTACTTGGAGTCTTTCATGGCATATTTCGAAGAACTTTGCATTCGAGTCATTGTGTTTATGACATATTATTATTAAGTCAAGTTATAGTTAGATAGTGGATATTATGAAATAGTATGCATGTCTGTCAATTTTCGATGTAAAGAGAGTTTATATTTTAAAAACGAATGCAATGTCTGAAAAATGTATCATATAGAGGTCAAATACCTCGCGATGTAATCAACTATTGAGATTGGTTTATAATGTATATGAACGGGTCCTTTCAGTTGGTATCAGAGCGGTGGTCTTAGCGAACCAGGTCTGCATTAGTGTGTCTAACTAATAAGTCGTTAGGATGCATTAGTAAGTCTGGACTTCGACCGTGTTTGCATGTAAAAAGTTTTGCTTATCATTTCTAGTCGAAAATCATCTGCTTATCATCTTTAGGAAATTACATGCTTATCATTATTAGTCTAGACACGTCTTGCTATATTAATTGCATGAGTAGTGTATAGACAAAAATTCATATCTTAGCATATCTGCTAAATCATATCTTATCGTATCTGTTACTTTAAACTTTTCCTGACATATTCCGCAAATTCCTCCGTAATCTACGAAATCTTTTGATCTATATATATATATATATATATATATATATATATATATATATATATATATATATATATATATATATATATATATATATATCTTATGTAAATAGAATACCACGCAATAGCCAGAAAATCATTTTATATCGAAAAATCCTTTATCCAATCGTACAAAATGGAATTTGTCATCAGATCAAGTCACTCGGATTCCGAAATGGAATCCCATTCAAGCTCCGAAAGCAGTGTGATCGGAATAGATCAACTAATCAGTCATCACCTATTCTGGATGAATTGGGGATGGGTTTGTAGTCTCCTTAATCATTGGAGACAAGAAGAAGGCAATCCTTTCCATCCACCACATTGTCCTCTTGGCGAAGAACCTGAAGCACTTACCGGCGAACCTGTCCGAAACACCATCTTTTCTCTCATTTCCAGAGTATCTCGTCACGATTATATACTATACCAAATTTTAGATTTTATTTATCCGCTCGTCCGAACCGACAATCACCCCGGTGTAATAGAAGAAGTCAACGAGCTTCGTGCTCGGGTAGTGGCTTTGGAGAACATGGTGCGAAGGTTACAAACACCATCAGCAGCACCAGCAGCATAACCAGTATCGCCAGTAACATCAATATCGCAAGCCTCAATACTATAAGCACCAGCAGCATCGCCAGCATCAACGGTATCACCATCAACAACACCAACAATATCATTACCTCCACCAACAATCACATCCGCATCACACATTGCGACATCACAATCTGTATCTCGGATATCAACATCACACGAACATAGATACGGAATACCAACAACAAAAAACGATGAAGTATTGATTCATAATTTTATCAAAGACATATTCTACGGTGATTATGTAATCTCTAAAGACTTAGATATTATCTATTTTAGCCTTAATCATAGATCAGATAAGTAGACAGAGATGATAGAGAAAAGAATCAAAACCCTGACAAGGATGGTGCGTGATTTACAAGCTAGATTTGTTTTACCAGCAGAATCACAGTACCCGTAGTCTCACCAATACAGTCAGTGCTGTCAACATTGTTAGAATTGTCAGCACCTCTAAACATTACAAACTCCGCCCGTTCAAGAATCACTGTGGAAATCATTATGGATCACACAACGGATATAGTATTAGCGAGTTATGAAGTATTAACTCAATTCCTTCGAAAAATTTATATGTATATCTTATATATATAAATTTTTAAACCATAATAAATCTTTCTGTACTAAGCTATTATGTATGAAACTTAACTAGTAGGTTAATTCATATTACTAATATGCTATGATGTACATTCTTCGTTAGCAACTTAACCATCGTTAACTACAATCTCTGTTTCAATTAAATGAATTCGGTTTCATAATAAATCAAGTGCATTATTCAACAACATGTTTGATTTTACACTTTCATCTTCGATGTACTCGAAAACAACATTCGTATCTTGCGAAGTTAGCAAGAGTTCTATGAGCATCAGCATACTTCACTAAGGAAATATCTATAAATATTGAAGTATTGATTACATTAGTGAAATACTCCGCAAAGATTATGTAATCTCTAGTGTTTTAGGGATTATTCATTTCTAATTCAAGTCAAAAATCAAATGAGCTTAATATGATATTAACTCAT